>NC_079198.1:70823914-71148751 GCF_029499605.1 Hyla sarda | reverse complement strand
AAATAATTTAGCCACTGGATATTTTGACTGTTCGTTGTCACAGTAGTTCTCCTCCTTTTCATGTACCCAGTTATCCTCTTTCATGATTTTTACCCCCTCTTATCCTTCTGTCTGTCCTCCACCTTAAGTTTGGATCTTTCACTGTTGCTTCTGGATATGTAGTCCCTTCTGCCCACCATGGTACTTTCTATGCTTCTGCTTGTCCTGTGCACATCACCACCACTTCCAGGAAAGCAGAGGCTGTACAGTAAACGGCAGTATGACTCACATCACTTGTCTCGTTAGCATCACAATAACTTGCTTTAATAGGGGCACTTTATGTAAGCTGACACCCCTCACGTCTTATTGGGCCTCTACTTCTGGCTCTTCCTACACTGATGCACAGGTTTTCCTCAGTAAACACTTGTGGCATACCAGGATGTTTTTATCAGTGAAATCTGATTGCTGTCCACTCCTTTAGGGATTCTGGAATTTAGGGCCCTGTGTTTCTTACTTACAGAGGAGCATAACCGACAACCTTATCTTCTATTGAAACAGCCAAGTCATTCCATTACCACCAATCAAATAAGTATGGCAGGTCCTATTGATAGTTGACATGAGAGAATACTACATTCATTAATTGTTTGGTGACTGTGTTTTATACAATAGACATGTATAGGGTGGTGGTCCCCATATATTTATTTACCTTGTATCTACTGCTGCAGAGGAGGGGCAACTTTATCAACTAGCTATTTAAAACAGTATGTTTCTAATGAATGGATAGGCAGAGTTTGCCGAAATATGGGCTGTTTTTATGTTCCAGCTTTTTTCTGGCTCACGGTGGGTGGCTCTAGAACAGAAGACCCTTTGCTATGGCCTCCATATTCCCAATAAGGCATATGCCACTTGAAAGGGTTTGTCCCAAGCTTTAATATATAAAGGGGTTGTCTGGAGTTTTTTGTTTTTGTAACAAATGTGATCAGGCTGACTGATAGAATAAAGGCCATACTTGCCACCTTTAAATCTCCTTCAGTCTCCATTATCATGCTCCTGAAATTCCCGTCCTGGTGCATGGGGCTGGCTGAGCTGCAATGTGACGTATTTATTACCACACCAGGAAGTTTGGCGAAGCCCAAGCACTGTGATAAGAGAGGTTTTATTTTTTTGTTTTTATTTTACTTATTCCTCAGAGGGAGGCAATTGCCCACAACAGCCATTTACAGTTTTTGTTTAACACGGATAACCAAGAATCAGAGGCAAGTATCACCCCCCCCCCCCCAGCATAATACACAGGTGACGTCTTCTCTCATCGTCATTCATTTTTTCTTCTTTATCTGTCCTGTACCTCCATTAAGACTTCTCCGAGCCATAATTAGTCTCCGCAGAATGGACACACATCTAAGGCTTTTTTTTCTCCGGCACCATCCTCCCTTCTATACAAACTCTCCATCAGTATTGCCTCACACAGTAATAGTGCCCACTTTGTGCTCCCGTATGGAAATAGGCACCATGTAGATACAGCTCCATAAAATATTAGGCCCCACTATATAGATACACCCACTTTATAGCAGTAGGACCCCATAGAAGTGGGTTAGCTACCATAATCAGAGGCAGCTCATTCTCCTCCTGTCCTGCCAGATGTTTGGCAGGTGCCGAGCATGGAGCGGGAGGGACATGTCAGCTGACTGTCTTCTAGCAGACTTGTCTGTCGCGCCACATTTACTTCAGTTTTAAATTGGTGACGTTCTGTGGTCGCCGAGCCCTGCACTAGAGTTTCATATAGGGGGCGGTCCCAATCTGGTTACACCTCTTTCTATAGAGCCATGTATTTAACCTGCTTTATTTACTTCCTGGCTGCATTGGATGCTATAAGGAGAAATAATTAGAACATTAGGGGACATAGCAACCAGAATGTAACAACTAGAGATGAGCGAACTTACAGTAAATTCGATTCGTCACGAACTTCTCGGCTCGGCAGTTGATGATCCTGCATAAATTAGTTCAGCTTCCAGGTGCTCCGGTGGGCTGGAAAAGGTGGATACAGTCCTAGGAAAGAGTCTCCTAGGACTGTATCCACCTTTTCCAGCCCACGGGAGCACCTGAAAACTGAAATAATTTATGCAGGATAAGTCATCAATTGCCGAGCCGAGAAGTTTGTGACGAATCCAATTTACTGTAAGTTCGCTCATCTCTAGTAACAACGATATCTTGTCATGAGAGCAAACTGTTAATGATTCGAGTGGAGAAATAGTTTTGACTCTTCTAAAATCCTTTTAGTGTCTTAAGAGTTTTTATTGTGAAAACTGTCCTAGGCCACGGACTTCATTGTTATAAGATACAGGGCCCCTGGCACTCAATGTGTTGAAAAATAAAACATTGCCCCTAGATCCATCATATACATGACAGCATGTTGCGCTATAAACTCGAAAAAAGTGAATATCGTGCAAAGTTTTTTTTATTTCAGTAATGCAACTTAAAAGGGGAAACTAATACAGTGGTCCCTCAACATACGATGGTAATTCGTTCCAAACGACCCATCATTTGTCGAATCAATCGTATATTGAGGGATCCGTGCAATGTGAAAAGTGCATTAAATACTCACCTGTCCCCGCCGCTCCGGACCTCGTCCTCACTGCTCCCGATGGTCTCCCAGGGGCTCCCGATGGGGTCCCACTGCTCCGGCGTCTTCTGCATCTTCACCGGAGTCCGGGCCTCGCTTTCTACTGACGTTATTACGTTAGTGCGTTGGGACGGCGTGCACAGCTACGTAATAACGATGCCGGAAAGCGAGGGCCGGACCCCGGAGAGGACCCGGAGCAGCAGGGATAGGTAAATGAACCTGCTGGGGCACATTACACTGCTCTCCGACAGCAGCTTAAGCATTTTGCGTTGCCGGATAGCAGTTAATGCGATGGCCCCGACATATAAAAGCATCGTATGTCGATGCTGACATCGACATGCGATGGCCTCTGAGAGGCCATCGTATGTCGATTTGATCATATGTCGGGGTCATCACATGCCGGGGGGGTTACTGTATATTAGGGATGATTATCGGGATGATTAGGGATGATTATCGGTATGGCCGATATTATCGGCCGATAATCACAATTTTGGGCATTATCGGTATCGGCAATTACCTTGCCGAAAAGCCGATGATGCACCGCCCCCCACCGCACCCCCCACCGTAGTGCTGGGCGGTATACCGGTTGGGCCCCTCCCCCACCCTCCGAGTCAATAAAAAAAATTAAACTTACCCGTAATGGGGGGTGGTCCGGGCCATCCATCCTTCCTTCCTGTAGTGTCCGGCTGCATTCCAGGTGGAACCGGCGAACCGGTCCGGGCTGTCCTTCTCCGGGGGTCATCTTCTCCACTCCGGGCAGGCTCCAGCCTAGTACGCTGCATAGACGCTGCTACACCGTGACGTCAGGTGCGTCGCTGCGCACGGGCATCACTGTGCAGAGGCGTCTATGCAGCGTACTAGGGCGCAGCCTGCCCGGAGTGCAGAAGATGACCCCCGGAGAAGGACAGCCCGGACCGGTTCACCCTCCACCCGGAATGCCGCCGGACACTACAGGAAGGAAGGATGGATGGCCCGGACCACCCTGACAGGTAGGGGGAGAGAAGCGGGTGGTGGCGGCAGCGGCGGCCTATGGCACCGCAAAAGCCACTGCAGTGTATTGATTTAAAGCGCCCGCTTTAAATCAATGTTCTGCAAGCGGTGTCGAGGGGGGATAAATAGCCGATAACTTAAACCGGAATATCAGTATCGGCAGTCGGCCCTAACCTCCACCGATTATCGGTATCGGCCCTAAAAAAACGATATCGGTCGATCCCTACTGTATATGAGACTCATTACATGCAAAGCAAGATAGTTCAAGCCGTGATTTGTCTTAATTGGGATGATTATGGCTTACAGCTCATGAAAACCCCAAAGCTCATGAACCAACTCCATTACTATGATTTGGGGAGCCATGTCATCTGCTGGTGTTGGTCACTGTGCTTCATTAAGTCCAGGGTCAACGCATCAGTCTACCAGATGATTTTGGAGCACTTCATGCCTCCTTTCCTTTTTAAGTTACATTAATGAAATACAATGGATTTTTGCACGATTTTTTTTAAGTTTCACCTGTGTGTGTGTGTGTGTATGTATGTGTATATATATATATATATATATATATATATATATCTCTATCAGGGATGTGGAAATTATATCGCCCGACGCCCGGGACAAGTAGTTTTGGGCGCCGGGCAGGTGAATTGTTTATAGATTTAGCCCTGTATCGGGCTAGCAGGGACAGACCGATGTCCCCCTTATTTTTCTTTACTGCCGGTGTGAGGCGCAGGGGCCGATGGAAGTCTCCACCCCACACCGGAGCTCAGAGTGTATGGAGGGGGCGGCGGCCCCCATCTGACCTCAGAGCCCGAGGTCGCACGTTCGCATTACATAATTGAGCCATGCCCCCTTATCTAATCCTCCCGGAGGACGCAGCTACACAGAACACAAGAAGACAGGGGGAGAGAAAGGATGTCCACAGCTCGGCACACAGCTCCTCCCATCCCCCGCACACAGCTCTACCCCTCCCCCTCTCCCTGCTCTTTCTTCACAGGACCTAATCCACCACGGGGAGGCTGCATGTTTGCACGGGGAAAACACAGAGCGGGGGAGGGGAGAGAGGAGAGGACGTCCGGTGTGAGGGGAGATTTATAACCCATGTAA
Source organism: Hyla sarda (assembly GCF_029499605.1). Taxonomy (NCBI): domain Eukaryota; kingdom Metazoa; phylum Chordata; class Amphibia; order Anura; family Hylidae; genus Hyla; species Hyla sarda. The sequence continues at coordinate 71,144,055 of NC_079198.1, read as the reverse complement.
CCTCACACTGTCCGGGACTACAGCTCTGATGTTCACTCATGGCGGCTCAGGTGAGGAGGCAGAGAATGCAGGCGACAGGAAGGGTGAGTGTATGTGTGATGTGTGTATAATGTCTGTGTGTGATGTGTATATAATGTATGATGTGTGTATGATATCTGTCTGTGTGATGTGTATGTAATGTATGATGTGTGTATGTCTGTGTGTGTGATGTGTATGTAATGTATAATGTGTGTATGATGTCTGTCTGTGTGATGTGTATGTAATGTATAATGTGTGTATGATGTCTGTCTATGTGATGTGTATGTAATGGATAATGTGTGTATGATGTCTGTCTGTGTGATGTGTATGTAATGGATAATGTGTGTATGATGTCTATGTGTGATGTGTGTATGTATGTGATGTATGATGTGGGGTGGGCAGCGGTGTATGGTGTGTGTGTGTGTGTGTGTGTATGTATAGTGTGAGTGTGTGTGATGTGTGTATGAGGTCTGTGTGATGTGTATGTAATATATGATGTGGGGGGGGGCAGTGACGGGTGTATGTATGATGTGTGCATATGTATGGTGTGAGTGTACGTGTGCATGATGTATCTGTGATGTGTGTATGTAATGTATGATGTGGGGGGGGGGGGAGGGCACTGCCGCCGCCAGTTGTGCCATCTAATTTTATTTATTTTTAGTGGCTTCTGGCCACCCGCACTAAATTTCACCCCCAGAATCTCGCCCCCTTCATACTCACCCGCCGACCAAGAGCCTCACGGATGCACGCAAACACGCCCGAACCAAAACTACAACTCCCAGCATGTTACACCATAACCTAAACTGTAGAACTATAAAGTGTAACATGCTGAGAGTTGTAGTTTTGGTTCGGGTCAGCTGCAGAGCCATAGGCTGCATCAGGGCATGCTGGGTGTTGTAGTTACTAACTGTAATTCCCACTATTCCTTGACACAGCCTATGGATCTGCAGCTGACATGGACCAAAACTACAACTCCCAGCATGTTACACAATAACCTTAACTGTAATACTATACAGTGCAACATGCTGCAACACCCACACAACCATAGACTGTATCGGGGCATGCTGGGTGTTGTAGTTATCTAGTAACTAAATGCAACTTCCAGCATTTTCTTACACAAAATGCACCACATAAACTGGAGAAGCAGAACACCCCCCAGTAACACATAAGTCCCTATTGAGACTGAAAAATAGTGATTAAAATATTTTAAAAAGTGCGTATACATGTGAATAAGCCCCTTTCCTAATAAAAGTTTCCAATTTTCTTTAAAAAAAAATAATGTACAAAAATAAACATAAGTGGTATCGCTGCATGTGGAAATGTCCAGACTATTAAAATATGATGTTAATTAAACCGTACGGTGAACGGTGTAAATGTAAAAAAATAGTCAAGAATTTCTCATTTTTGGTCACTTCATATGAGAAATTTTTTATGGTGATCAAAAAGTTACATCTAGACTTTTCTGGGCTTGTCTCGGGTGTAAGAGGAGCTACAGCTCTCCGGCCGCTAATATCCTGGCATACTGATCGCCTATTAAACCATTAGATCTCCGTGGCCGCTATTAAACCTTTAGATCACCACTGTCTAAGTTGACAGCAGTGTCTAAAGGGATCTTATATCCATCCCTGGTGGTCTAGTGGGGGGGGGATCGTACTATTTTGGTCGAAATTATTTTATCTACCAGGACAAGTGGATTTTCATGAGGGACAAGTAGATTGTGTTCAGCTTTAGTCCCTTGGACAAGTAGCTTTTTTTTTTTTTTTATTTCCACACCCCTGTATATACACACACATAATATATATATATATGTGTGTGTATATAATATATATATATATATATATATATATATATATATATATATACATACACACACACTTATTTTTTAATAAACTACTACGGTTAATTCTAATGGAACCTCTGATGAAGGAAGTTGTAACTTTGTATATTTCATTAATCTTTTTGTGGTTTTACCGGGTGGTCTCTAGTTGTCAGATTGCTGTCCCCTTGGTAATAGCTTGTTTGGAGAGTTCAGTGACAATGCCCGAAGGAGCTGTAATGGCAGCCATATTAGTTTTCACTTTGCTTTAGATTTGAGTTCACCATTGTTGATAATCCTATGCAGAAGTCCAGGATGGAAGTGGAACAGTGCTGGTATCTTGGTCGTGCAACTTGGAAATCTGTTGGCCTTACTGCTATTTGCTGTAGAGTCCATTGGATAGTTAACCTCTCGAGAACATGTGACTTGACATGTACGCCATTGTTCCCTGGCACTAAGCGCACATCGGCATGCATTTACTGGTTTACCGTGAAGTGCACTGCATAAAAACTAAAATCCCCAAAAGTTATAAAATTGTGGCTTTAGGTTGTCAAACTTATAAAATTGTACTGATATTTCTCTACCTAGTGTCATAGAGGCGGAGCCTAGCTGCCAAAGTAGTCTGACACAACTCCTTGCTCGTGCTCACCTTCCAGCCCTTCCTTGACTGAAGTACAGGGCTCAGATAGTTAGTCAAGGTTGGGTCAGGAGGTGACGGTGAGCTAGCTGGGGTGCCCGGCTGTGGCAGTTTGACTTGCTTCCTTAAAACTTGGAAAAGAAAAAGATTGTATAAGTTTGTCAACCATCATCTCCAGGAAAGGTATAGTTTCCTTTTAAACAGTTAACCAATACAGATCCAATATAGATTAGCTTCCTGTTAATCTCTAGCGGTCACTCCCTTTAGTAGATATAGGGGAAAAGGGATGTTGTAGATTACTGCATGTTTTAGGATATGTATTGATAAGGAGAGTTCTCCACCAGGGCCTAGTAACCTGTCATAAAAAAGCCTTTGTCTTAGTACACAGAAGAAAGTGTCTTTATGTTTTTATCACAACTGATTAATAGAAGTAAACCATCAAAGTAAAGAGTGGAATGCGAAGGAACAGTATGTATGTAAGAAGTAATTCTCCTCCCTGCTGGATCCACTTCTGTCTCCAAAAACTGCATTAGTTACTGAACTTTGTAGTTAGTCTTTTGGAGTGTCACATTTTGGCTCAGAGTTCACAGCTCAGCCTTTGACATCCGTGCAGTTACTTTTCTGAATAGGCCCACAGTGTGTTTTGCTAGCAGGCTGTTTGGGGCATATGTGGTATGTGAAAAATGCCCCTTTAACTAGTACATTAAAATAGAGCTGGCTGTGGCGGCGGGCAGCTGGAATGTGAGCACCATGCAGATATTCGTGGTTTCTTCTCCAGTATGGAAGGCTTTGTATGCTTAATGCTCTGATCAATAGTTCCAGGCTCTGTGCAGATTGCTGTGTCACTGTTTGGAAACACGTGAGCGACTGAAGGAGGAGCAGTGCTTAATTCAGCACACGTCTTTTTTTTTTTTTTCCTAATTCTTTTCAGCTAGTATTAGAAAGCATCAGTCACAATACATGCATAATGGATGCTGTAGAACAGGACCCTTTAAACAGTCTTTCCAGTTTCCACTAAGCAAACAGACCCAAAAAAGCAGGCTTCACAGTTCAGTAGTCTTGGGTTTATTTTAACAATTCACATACAGCAATAAGTTCAACTTGCAGTATGAAATAAACTAAAACATTCTTCATATTAGATTCTTTTACATAAATGTCCAAGCTTTTTACCCAAAAGTCAATCTTTTCAGTGCAGTGTATCAGAATCCATCCTACCACAGACAAGCGCGCATTTGCTTAGAGTAACTCCTCTCTGCTGCTATCTGGCAGGGCTCACACCTATGAGATCAGTTTCAGGACTGCAACGCACACATTAAGGTTTGTTGTTCTACTCAAAAGTTGAGAATTGATTTGTATATTTAATTATAATTGGAGCTTCTACCAGGTGTAAGGCTCCTTAACATGATTTATTACAATTCTTCAGGGCATTTTCTTTGTTTTTACAGGAATAGGAAAATCCAAGTAGCCAACTCTGTTCATGACTATAGAAGTTGTTAATGTGTGGCTGGCACCTAATGTTGCTGGTGCTGGATCTGGACATCAGAGTCTCTGGTCCGGCAAGGACAATGGGATGCAGGTCAGGGCGCCTGGTGGTGATGGTCCTGTGTCCCAGGTGAGGGTACGGGACAGTAAGAATGCAGGAGGCGTAGGATGGTGGATGCTTCTATTCTTTATTAGGCTTAAAAGACTAAGCGTTTCGCAAGGGGTCCCTCGCTTCAAGTCATCTTGATGTCTTTTAAGGCCACCTGGGACACAGGACCGTCACCCCCAGGCACCCAGACCTTCATCCCATTTTTCTTGCCGGACCAGAGACTCTGATGTCCAGGTCCAGCACCAGCTGCATTGTTGTAACCAACGTCTCCGATGATCGGGACTGATGCACGTCAGCCACGGGATATCTGATATCCAGTGCGTTATACAGTGTTGTGCCTGTAGCGCAACATAAAAAGGTGAACGCGCTTATTCCTCTCCACTTTTTCAGCAGTCAGACCCACACCAATCAGCTAGTTATCCCCTATCCTGTTAAGAGGGGATTACTTTTGATATTGGGATAATTCCTTTAACCCCTTAAGGACTCAGGGTTTTTCCGTTTTTGCACTTTCGTTTTTTCCTCCTTACCTTTAAAAAATCATAACCCTTTCAATTTTCCACCTAAAAATCCATATTATGGCTTATTTTTTGCGTCGCCAATTCTACTTTGCAGTGACATTAGTCATTTTACCCAAAAATGCACAGCGAAACGGGAAAAAAAATCATTGTGCGACAAAATCGAAAAAAAAACGCCATTTTGTAACTTTTGGGGGCTTCCGTTTCTACGCAGTACATATTTTGGTAAAAATTACACCTTATCATTATTCTGTAGGTCCATACGGTTAAAATGATACCCTACTTATATAGGTTTGATTTTGTCGCACTTCTGGAAAAAATCATAACTACATGCAGGAAAATTTATACGTTTAAAAATGTCATATTCTGACCCCTATAACTTTTTTATTTTTCCACGTACGGGGCGGTATGAGGACTCATTTTTTGCGCCGTGATCTGAAGTTTTTATTGGTATGATTTTTGTTTAGATCTGACTTCTTGATCACTTTTTATTCATTTTTTAATGTTATAAAAAGTTACCAAAATACGCTTTTTTGGACTTTGGAATTTTTTTGCGCGTACGCCATTGACCGTACGGCTTAATTAATGATAGATTTTATAGTTCGGACATTTACGCACGCGGCGATACCACATATGTTTATTTATTTTTTTTTTACACTGTTTTATTTTTCTTATGGGAAAAGGGGGGTGATTCAAACTTTTATTAGGGAAGGGGTTAAATGACCTTTATTAACACTTTTTTTTTACTTTTTTTTTTGCAGTGTTATAGGTCCCATAGGGACCTATAACACTGCACACACTGATCTCTCATCCTGATCACAGGCGTGTATTAACACGCCTGTGATCAGCATTATCGACGCTTGACTGCTCCTGCCTGGATCTCAGGCACGGAGCAGTCATTCGTCGATCGGACACCGAGGAGGCAGGTAAGAGCCCTCTCGGTGTCCGATCAGCTGTTCGGGACGCCGCGATTTCACCGCGGCGGTCCCGAACAGCCCGACTGAGCAGCCGGGATACTTTCAGTTTCACTTTAGAAGCGGCGGTCAGCTTTGACCGCCGCTTCTAAAGGGTTAATACCGCACATCGCCGCGATCGGCGATGTGTGGTATTAGCCGTGGGTCCCGGCCGTTGATTAGCGCCGGGACCCACGCGATATGATGCGGGATCGCGGCGCGATCCCGCTTCATATCGCGGGAGCCGGCGCAGGACGTAAATATACGTCCTGCGTCGTTAAGGGGTTAAAGGGGTATTCCAGGAAAAATGTCTTTATATAGCTTCAGAAAGTTAAACAGATTTGTAAATTACTTCTATTAAAAAAATCTTAAGCCTTCTAATAATTATCAGCTGCTGAAGTTGAGTTGTTCTTTTGTCTGACAACAGTGCTCTCTGCTGACATCTGTCTTGTCTCGGGAACAGAGTAGAATAGGTTTGCTATGGGGATTTGCTTCTACTCTGGACAGTTCCTGAGAAAGGTGTCATCAGAGAGCACTTAGACAGAAAAGAACAACTCAACTTCAGCAGCTCAGAAGTACTGAAAGTATTAAGATTTTTTAATAGAATTCATTTACAAATCTGTTTAACTTTCTGGAGCCAGTTGATATGTATGTTTTTTCCTGGATAACCCCTCTAAAGCTAAGATAATTTCCCAGACTGCTTTTCCTCCATCTCCAAGATCTAATATACAGGTTTCTTATGCTAAACACTAACCATCCATAGATGATACTTGAGTTTGTTGATTATTCTAAGTCCACAGAACCATGGGCTGTTGCCTTTGTTGCTGGGCTGTGACTAGAACATATTTAGGTGCTGCCTCAAATTAAAAAAAATCATTAGAATGTGTTAAAGGGGTATTTCCGTGATGATGTGGTGGCTTGTTACTTGGATATGCGATCACTTTATGTTCAGAGCTTAACCTGTGCTTCACGCCCTTTATTTTTAGTCGGTGGGAACCTAGATGTTGGTCTCCCACTAATCATAAAGAGAAAGCATAACCTAGTGATTTGCTGTTATTTTATGAAATGGGAAAATCCCTTTAAGTGTTACATGTGGAAATTCCCGTTTGTACCTGTGCTACAGCCAATGTCTTCAGGAAAATGATTGTGTGTGTGTGTGTGAATGCGATCAGTATAAATGGACTCAATGACGTGCCAAAGTAATGGTAACAGAGGATAAGTTTGGCATCTCAGTGGCTCTGTGCTCAGCACTGGGGGAAAATCTTTGCCATTTGTTGTATTTGCTGTGGTTTCCTCTGGATACTCCCAATCTTTTCCCATTCTCAAAAAACCTACAAATTTCTTAAAGAGGTGTAATTCAGGATTAGAAGCCCACACACCACCTACATTTCCCCTCTATTCTCTCTGCACACTTAAAGGGGTATTCCAGGATTTTTTAAATTTGACTATGCTACAGGGGCTGTAAAGTTAGTGTAGTTCATAATAAAGTGTCTGTACCTGTGTGAGACTGTTTTCTCACAATTCTTGTGATTTTCACCCCAATATTTATTTTTAAAGGGGTATTTCAGGCAAAACCTTTTTTTATAAATATCAACTGGCTCCGGAAAGTTAAACAGATTTGTAAATGACTTCTTTTAAAAAATCTTAATCCTTCCAATAGTTATCAGCTTCTGAAGTTTTCTGTCTAACTGCTCAACGATGATGTCACGTCCCGGGAGCTGTGCATGATGGGTGAAAATCCCCATAGGAACTGCACAGCTCCCGGGACGTGAGTCATCAGAGAGCAGTTGGACAGAAAACAACTCAACTTCAGAAGCTAATAACTATTGAAAGGATTAAGATTTTTTAATAGAAGTAATTTACAAATCTGTTAAGCTTTCCGGAGCCAGTTGATATATAAAAAAAAGTTTTGGCCTGCAATACCTCTTTAACAGAATACAAAATGACTGTCTCAGATTTTTCCCAGCTTGCAATGTGGCCGAGACCTGACTCACTAGTCAGCTGATGACAGGGAGCCTGTCTGCTTCAATGGGTGGAGCGATCGCTTGGTGGGAGAGAGATCAATCTGCAACCAATGAAACAGCTATAGGCACCCTGATTGAAAAATACAGGTCTTTTGAAAGGATGCAGCCAATTTATGTTTCAATGGGTGGAGTGGCTGATGTGTGGGAGGGAGGAAAATGGGATTGTGGGATTTGTAGTAAAAAAAAAAGTAAAACAGGAAATACCAGTTCACAAAAAGCTAGCCTCAATATTAAGAGTAGTCCAATGGTGTACAACTTATCCCCTATCCTAAGGATAGGGGATAAGTTTGAGAACGCGGGGGCCCCGACCGAGGCGGCGGCCGACACGCCCCCTCAATACAACTCTATGGCAGAGCCGAAGCGCTGCCTTCGGCAATCTCCGGCTCTGCCATAGAGATGTATTGAGGGGGCGTGTCGGCCGCCGCTTCGTGCGGAGGTCGACACCCGCTATCTAGCTGGAGAGCCTGGCCTCTGTACAGAGAGATCGCAGGGGGCCCCAGCGGTCGGACCCCCCACGATCTCAAACTTATCCCCTATCCTTAGGATAGGGGATACGTTTTTCACCACTGGACTACCCCTTTAAGTTAATCTCACAACATAGCCATTTACCCCAAGACAAGCGCAGATCCTTCCTAAGCATGTCCATTACTGTCTGCCAGGTACGTACTAAAATCACCTTATGGTGGAGAACCCCTTTAAGTCTTGTGCATGCTCAGCTGTGCTATTCCTAGGTATCTAGCAGCTTCTGGGAGCAGAGCGGTGACATTGGTGGTACCTAGGCTTTCAATCACGTCAGAGTGGGAGTGATCACAGACTGGAGCTCCATGATTACATACAGATGCCGCCCGCTTTTTTGACTTGGGGCTGATAACCATTTTCAGACTTAATTTTGGCACTTTAGAGGATGCTCAGGAGGACATTAGGACCTGTTAACAGTTACTGTATATAGGGTATAAATCCCCAGTAACCCTAGGCCTCTTGGCACGCGGAATGCGAGTAAGAATGTATGTGTTTTCTTTGTGATAGATGTGTAAGTAGTTTTTGCTTTCTGTATTTGTCTATGGTATTTGTAATTCTGAAAAAACTTAATAAAATAAAATTCCTGGGAAAAAAACAGTTTTTAGTGTAAAATCTGGTGACACGTTCCCTTTAAATCCTCTGGGCCATGGGAGGCCTAGCCCCCTCCTGTTAAACCCCTGTCAACTTTTTAGAAAAAGGACATAGACATTGCAAAAACATGAGACCCTCTTATGTTGGGAAACTGGAATATAGCCTTTGTAAACTTTCCTCTTTGTATATATTAAGCTTGTGTACAGCGCGATTAAATATGTTGGTGCTACATAATGTAACCAATGGGAAATCAGTTACAGAGTGCAGTGAACGTGTTTAGTTCCTGCCTTCTATTTTATATCATATACAAATTTTTCTTGTGTGCAGTAGGGGATTACCCTGCTGTAGGCCACATTCAGGATGAGTGTTGTCTTGGTACTTTTTATGTACTTATAGTAGAAAAGACTTATTCATACTGTTGTGTGTTTCCTGCACAGTAAGAACAGGACAAGGTGTGATCCTCAGATACATGAGAAGTGGTAAGGCAAATGTCGTTCAGCACGCACATCACTGGCTATTTTTATGACCCATTTTGTTTTAAAGCGTAATATTCTGAAAATTTGTGTCACGTTTAGCTCTGGTGTAGGAATATTATACAAGCATCAGGGAAAATCTACTTAGTAAAGGGAACATGCCGAAGTGATGTATGAAAAAGGGACAGGTAGGACAGGTTCCTAGACCAGTGTTTCCCAACCAGGGTGCCTCCAGCTTAGTTCTGGGCGGTATACCGGTATGAACCGGATACAGTTTTTTTTTTTTTTTTCTTTTTTCCACGGTATGGATTTTTGCCCATACCGCTATACCGGTTGGGCCCCTCCCCCACCCTCCGGATGAATTATAGAGCCCAGCGCGGCACCCTCACTTGTCCCGGTGTGCTTCTCTGGCCCGATAGCGGTGTCACAAGAATGCCTCCCGCGAGCGCTACCATCACCGCTAGCGGGGTCCCTGTGCCCACTAGCGGTGTCAAATGTGCCCCCCGCGAGCGCGATCGCTACCATCACTGCTAGCGGGGTCTCTGTGCCCACTAGCGGTTTCACAAGGATGCAGAGCGCGGCTCTGTTCCCCGTCCCTGTCAGATGTCAGGGTACGGGAACAGATTTAAAAGCCTCACGCGCGGCTAACGTAGTACTGCGCTGGCGCAGCACTAAGCAATTAGTGTAGGGCTAACGTAGGCAGCGCTAGGAGCCTAGCGTTAGCCCAACGCTATTTGCGTAGTACTGCGCATGCGCAGTACTACGTTAGCTGCGCGCAAGGCTTTTAAATCTTTTCCCGTACCCTGACAGGGACGGGGAACAGAGCAGCGCTCGGCATCTTTGTGACACCGCTAGTGGGCACAGGGACCCCGCTAGCGGTGATGCTAGCGCTCGCGGGGGGGGGGGGGGGGGGCACATTTGACACCACTAGTGGGCGCAGGGACCCCGCTCGCGGGGTGGGGGGTGGGGGACAGGCGGTAATACAGTGATACCGCGATAATAAAAAAAATACTGTGATATTAATTTTAGGCCATACCGCCCAGCACTACTCCAGCTGTTGCAGAACTACAACTCCCAGCATGCGCTGTCTTAGAATATAATGAAGTGAATGACAGGGATGAGGCAGCCAGTAAATTCGCTGGCTTATAACTCTCGATTGCTGTGAATTTCAGGTCTGAGACCGGTTGTGATCTATCCGTTAGACCTGTGTGTGCAACATGTCACAAGTTTGTTTTTAAATGACAATGCTTTAACGCTAAAACAGGGAGACACAAAGCATGACTACAAATACAGCTCCCACAGTTTCCTGTCACCCACATAACCCTATTTCCCAAATGACAATTCTTTATAGGTATTTGGTGAAAGTTCACCTCTCTCATGTAGCAGTATAACTAGACTGATTCTTCTTACATAAGGTTCTGAAAGACAACATTAAGAATGCATGTTTATCCATTGCAGTCATATATATTTTTTTTTATCAAGATAATTTCTGTGAAAAAAAAAGTTAAATACTATAATAGTATAACCGTGAATATGCCTCATGGCAGTAGCCTGGTGCTAGTACACAGGGTGGTGAATATGTCTCAGGGCTGACCTATGGCCCTAGTACACAGGGTGGTGAATATGCTTCAGGGCTGACCTCTGGCCCTAGTACACAGGGTGGTGAATATGCCTCAGGGCAGTAGCCTGGTGCTAGTACACAGGGTGGTGAATATGCCTCTGGGCTGACCTCTGGCCCTAGTACACAGGGTGGTGAATATGCCTCAGGGCAGTAGCCTGGTGCTAGTACACAGGGTGGTGAATATGCCTCTGGGCTGACCTCTGGCCCTAGTACACAGGGTGGTGAATATGTCTCAGGGCTGACCTCTGGCCCTAGTACACAGGGTGGTGAATATGCTTCAGGGCTGACCTCTGGCCCTAGTACACAGGGTGGTGAATATGCTTCAGGGCAGTAGCCTGGTGCTAGTACACAGGGTGGTGAATATGCCTCGGGGCTGACCTCTGGCCCTAGTACACAGGGTGGTGAATATGCTTCAGGGCTGACCTCTGGCCCTAGTACACAGGGTGGTGAATATGCTTCAGGGCTGACCTCTGGCCCTAGTACACAGGGTGGTGAATATGCCTCGGGGCTGACCTCTGGCCCTAGTACACAGGGTGGTGAATATGCCTCAGGGCAGTAGCCTGGTGCTAGTACACAGGGTGGTGAATATGCCTCGGGGCTGACCTCTGGCCCTAGTACACAGGGTGGTGAATATGCCTCGGGGCTGACCTCTGGCCCTAGTACACAGGGTGGTGAATATGTCTCAGGGCTGACCTCTGGCCCTAGTACACAGGGTGGTGAATATGCTTCAGGGCTGACCTCTGGCCCTAGTACACAGGGTGGTGAATATGCTTCAGGGCAGTAGCCTGGTGCTAGTACACAGGGTGGTGAATATGCCTCGGGGCTGACCTCTGGCCCTAGTACACAGGGTGGTGAATATGCTTCAGGGCTGACCTCTGGCCCTAGTACACAGGGTGGTGAATATGCCTCGGGGCTGACCTCTGGCCCTAGTACACAGGGTGGTGAATATGCCTCAGGGCAGTAGCCTGGTGCTAGTACTCAGGGTGGTGAATATGCCTCGGGGCTGACCTCTGGCCCTAGTACACAGGGTGGTGAATATGCCTCGGGGCTGACCTCTGGCCCTAGTACACAGGGTGGTGAATATGCCTCGGGGCTGACCTCTGGCCCTAGTACACAGGGTGGTGAATATGCCTCGGGGCGCTACTTCTGGCTTCTGCGGCGTCCTGCGCAGCGCAATGACGAATGACATTCTCAACGCGACATCACAGTCAGTATGCACAGTGACAGCTCAGGATGCTGCCGGAGCCAGAAGTAGCGCAGGCCCCTGGAACAGGTAATTATAAAAACCGGGGATGGGGGAGGCAATGGGGCGGTGGTGGTGGTGGTGGTGGTTGGAATAGGGAGGACCCCAGGACAGGCAGCAGGAGAGAAGCAGCCTCTGGCCCCGCAAAAGCCGCTGCAGTTCTTTAAATCATTGATCTGCAGGGGGGGGGGGGCGGGGGGGGGGGCTTATCGGTATTGGCCCTAAAAAAATCAATATCGGTCAATACAGACTCTCTACGTATGGGGACCATGTGTGGAATACTGGAACTTTAGAAGGAATATGACTGGGGTTTGACCATACTTATCTGTATAGCAATGAGGCTGCATTCTCTATACATACTTTGGCTCCATTATTGGTTCACAACATAATGGCTACATAGTTGTCATTTCTGAGGTAAAAAAAAGGTAATTTCCTTATCATTTATCTATAGCCAAAAGAGTACCTCACAAGATATGTGACCATGTAACAAGAGTAGTTTTTCCATATTACTTTCATTATGTGTAAAGCCTTTATTAAATGCTTGTTAAAGGTGTTATATAAAAAAAAGTTTTTTCCTGGATATCAACTGGCTCCAGAAAGTTAAACATATTTGTAAATTACTTCTATAAAAAAACTGAATCCTTTCAGTACTTATGAGCTGCTAAAGTTGAGTTGCTCTTTTCTGTCTAAGTGCACTCTGATGACACGTGTCTCAGCAACCGCCCAGTTTAGAAGCAAATTCCCATAGCAAGCCTCTTCTACTCTGTGCATCTCCCGAGACAAGCAGAAATGTCAGCAGAGAGCACTGTTACCAGACAGAAAACAACTCTACTTCAGCAGCTGATAATTATTGAAAGGATTAAGATTTTTTAATAGAAGTAATTTACAAATCAGTTTCACTTTCTGGAGCTAATTGATATAGAATTTTTTTTTCTCTGGAATACCCCTTTAACCTCTTAAGGACCCACGACGTACCGATATGTCATGAGTCTGCTCCCGTTCTATTATAGCGGGTTGAGCCCGGCCGGGAGCCGTGGCTATTAGCGCGCAGCACTGATCGCGGTGCCGGGCGCTATTAACCCTTTAGACGTGGCGTTCAAAGTTAAACGCCGCGTCTAAAGTGAAAGTAAAACCATGCCGGTTAGTTCAGGGAGCTGTTAGGGATCGCCGCGGCATCCTGAACAGCTTACAAGACTGCTGGAGGATCCCTACCTGCCTCCATGCTGTCCGATTGCCGAATGACTGCTCAGTGCCTGAGATCCAGGCATGAGCAGTCAAGCGGCAGAATCATCGATCACTGGTTTCCTATGAGAAACCAGTGATCAATGTAAAAGATCAGTGTGTGCAGTGTTATAGGTCCCTATGGGAGCTACAACACTGCAAAAAAAAAAAGGGGGAAAAAAGTGAATAAAGATCATTTAACACCTTCCCTAATAAAAGTTTGAATCACCCCCCTTTTCTCATAAAAAAAAAAAACAAACCAGTGTAAATAAAAATAAACATATGTGATATCGCCGCGTGCGGAAATGTCCGCATTATAAAAATATATCTTTAATTAAACCGCAAAGTCAATGGCGTACGCGCAAAAAAATTCCAAAGTCCAAAAAAATATATTTTTGGTCACTTTTTTTTATCATCAAAAAATGAATAAAAAGCGATCAATAAGTCCTATCATTGCAAAAAGGTTACCACTAAAAACTTCAGATCACGGTGCAAAAAATGAGCCCCCCATACCCCCCTTAGGTGGAAAGTTATAGGGGTCAAAAGATGGCAATTTTAAACGTATACATTTTCCTGCATGAAGTTATGATTTTTCCAGAAGTACGACAAAATCAAACCTATATAAGTAGGGGATCATTTTAATCGTATGGACCTACAGAATAAAAAGGTGTCATTTTTACTGAAAAATGTACTGCATAGAAACGGAAGCCCCCAAAAGTTACAAAATTGTGTTTTTTTTTTTCAATTTTGTGTCTCAATGATTTTTTTTTTCGTTTCGCCGTAGACTTTTGGGTAAAATGACTGATGTCATTACAAAGTAGAATTGGTGGCGCAAAAAATAAGCCCTCCTATGGATTTTTAGGTGCAAAATTGAGAGTTATGATTTTTTTTAAAGGTAAGGAGGAAAAAACGAAAATGCAAAAACGGAAAAACCCCGGGTCCTTATGGGGTTAAGTCTTCACATCAAGTCTGATATTGGTCCATTATTAGAGATGGTTGTCACTAAGGATATTCTGTACAGCCACTGTAGTATTCAATTGCAGCATCCTATGGCGATTGGAGTGGACAAGTCTCCAGGCTTCCTTTAAAGGTTTTAAAAAAGTGTTAATGCAAAAGATGCAGCTAAAAGTAGTTTTATGTTGTGCTAAATATGTACATAGGTGCTGCTGGTTATTACTATACACACTCACTGGCCACTTTATTAGGTACACCTTGCTAGTGAAAACTTGAAACTCCTTTTGCTTTTAGAGCTGCCTTCATTCTTCGTTGCATACTTTTTACAAAATGCTGGAAACGCTCCTTAGAGATGTTGGTCCATGTGGACATGATGACATCACGCAGTTGCTGCAGACTTGTCTGTTGCGTGCCTATAATGTGAATCTCCCATTCCACCACATCCCAAAGGTACTCTATTGGTTTGAGAGCTGGTGACTCTGGAGGCCATATGAGTACAGTGCACTTATTGTGATCTTCTAGAAACCAGTTTGAGACGTTGTATCCTGCTGGAAGTAGCCTTTAGAAGATGGGTATACTGTGGTCAAAAAGGAATGGACATGGTCTGTAACAATACTCAACTAGGCTGTCACATTTAAACAATGGTCAATTGGTATTAAAAGGCTCAAGGTGTGCCAAGAAAATGTCCCTACACCATTACACCAACACCAGCCCGAACAACTGATTCAAGGCAGGATGGTCATGCTTTCATGATGTTTATGCCAAATTCTCATCCTGCTATCTAATTGTCACAGCTGGAATTGTAATTTACCAGACCAGATAATGTTTTTTCAATCTATAATTGTCCAATTAAGTTAAGCCTGTGTGAATTGTAGCCTTAGTTTCCTGCTCTTAGCCGACAGGAGTGGTGCCCTGTACGCAATTCTGCTCCTGTATCTGTTTCAAGGTTGGACATGTTGGTGTTCAGAGATGTATCTTGCTTACCTTGGTTGTAACAAGTGGTTATTTTAGTTGTTGCCTTTGCCATCTCAAACCAGTCTGCCCATTCTCCTCCACAAGGCATTTTAGCTCGCTGGATATTTTCTCTTATTTGGGCCATCCTCTGTAAACCCCAGAGAACGGGTATAACTGAAATTCCCAGTAGATCAGCAGTTTCTTAAGTACCACCAACCATACCACATTCAAAGTCACTTAAAGGGGAACTCCAGTACATAAGTACATGCCCCCTCTCCACAGGGACCTGTGGATAAGTGTCTGATCCCTGGGGATTTGACCACAGAGACCGTCAGTGGCCGTCAGTGGCCAACGCGCCCCACCATGTATCTCTAACAGTGGTCCCCGTCCTTCTTGGGGCTCACAGACTAAATTTATCAACCTGCCAGGAAGTTTTTGGAGTGTGAAGTACCTGGAAAAACTCCTGAAGATCCAGATGCCGATTTCTTAAAGGGGTACTCCGCTGCTCAGCGTTTGGAACAAACTTCGAACGCTGCTGCCGGCGCCGGGAACTCATGACTTAATGGCCCCGTCCCCTCAATTTCTTGTGAAAATTGTTTTACCTGTCATCTGCAAAAATGTTTTATATACTGTAGATAATACTATATGTATATTTGTAATATACTTTGGTTAAGAAAAGTGTATATTTTTGGGTGAAATAATTCAAGCTTGTCCCTGCAGATATTGCCTGTGTTCAGAGCCAAAATACAGGAAGTGAGGGTGGGACAAGCAGGTCTCTGTTTACTGAGGACGAGCAGGGTTCTGCAGTAATCTACATTATAGAAGTATATCAGAAAATAAAATCCGGAGTGCTTTTTTTCATCAGATTCTTGTTTTGATCTGTGAATACTTTTCTGTGGCTTCTATGTCTGGGGCACCTATGTCTGATTAATGCGAGGTAAACCTTGCTTTGGTTTTATATCAAATAGGAAACAACTGCAATTGAGGAACCCCAAAGCAGTATCTTTCCGTCAAGTCCACCCCTAAATGCTACTTTTACCCAGAAACTCTGCCCTCAACTGAGACTTTACTCCTGAAGCCCAAACCCAAAAATTCCCATCCCTCAGGTTGACTTTACTTTCAACAATGATTGCTTGGAATCAGTTAATTTTCATGCACTATTGCTAGATGGCTGTCCTTTCCTTACAAAAAAAGTGTAGTTTTCACGTGTACCGTATCTGCTGCGGATTTACTGCAAAGTTAATGCTGTTAAGTCAATCTCAATAAATAGTTAAACACAAAATCAAAACTGCAGCAGAGATTTGTAAAAATCTGTATATAGAAAAATTTGACCAGTTACCCATAGCAACCAGTCAGATTTCTTCTTTCATTTTTGAAAAGGCAACTGGTCAACTTTCCCTCTACACAGGTTTTGATTAGGGATCGACCGATATCGTTTTTTTTAGGGCCGATACCGATAATCGGTGCAGGTTAGGGCCGATAGCCGATAACTTATACCGATATTCCGGTATAAGTTATCTGCTATTTAACCCCCTGCGACACCGCTGCACATCATTGATTTAAAGCGGGCGCTTTAAATCAATGATCTGCAGTGGCTTTTGCGGGGCCATAGGCCGCCACCTGCTTCTCTCCCCCTACCTGTCAGGGTGGTCCGGGCCATCCATCCATCCATCCATCCATCCTTCCTTCCTTCCTGTAGTGTCCGGGGGCGTTCCGGGTGAAGAGTGAACCGGTCCGGGCTGTTCTTCTTCTCCGGCGGTCATCTTCTCCACTCCGGGCAGGCTCCGGCCTAGTACGCTGCATAGACGCCCGTGCGCAGCGACGCACCTGACGTCACGGCGTAGCGGCGTCTATACAGTGTACTAGGCCGGAGCCTGCCCGGAGTGGAGAATATGACCGCCGGAGAAGGACAGCCCGGACCGGTTCACTCTTCACCCGGAACGCCCCCGGACACTACAGGAAGGAAGGATGGATGGATGGATGGATGGCCCGGACCACCCCCATTACGGGTAAGTTTAATTTTTTTATTGACTCGGAAGGTGGGGGAGGGGCCCGACCGGTATAGCGGTATGGGCAAAAATCCATACCGTTATACCGCCCAGCATCACGGTGGGGGGTGCGGTTCGGGGGGTGGCGGTCGCGATGCGGGGGGCGCGGGGCATCATCGGCGAGCTAATTGCCAATACCGATGATGCCCAAAATCGTGATTATCGGCCGATAATATCGGCCATACCGATAATCGGTCGATCCCTAGTTTTGATATATCTCCCCCATACGGTGTCCATTTGAGGACAGTCGTCAGACATAACTCCGTCCTCCGGCAGGTGAAACGGCATCCCACCTCCTCCCTGAGACCAATCGCCATCATTCGTAACTCCATCCTCCATGTGAAACGGCGTCCGGCCTCCTCCCTCACACCAATCGCAATCCTCCTTCAGCCACAACTCCATCCTCCCTCATCCGAAACTCCATCGTCCAAAACGCTTTGATGCCTCAAACGATTCTTCCTCAGACGCAACTTCCTGCTGCATAGCAGAGCTGACACTGCACAGCATTGTATAGCAGAGTCGAAACTGTGAAACTTGCACGTGTACTACAGTCACTACGTGTGCTACAGAGTCTGTATAGCAGAGCCGACATTGAATAGCGTGTACAGCGGAACCCATATAGAAGAGGGCAGACACTGACGGTGGGTTACTCATTGTGTAGGGTGGCATTTCTTTGGGGGGCCGCACAGCCCTCCATGTGCTTGCCAGAGGTAGCCTGACTGCCATTAGGTACCGAGCTGAGATCCTCAGACCCCTTGTGAGACCATATGCTGGTGCCGTTGGCCCTGGGTTCCTCCTAATGCAAGACAAAGCTAGACCTCATATGGCTGGAGTGTCAATAGTTCCTGTAAGAGGAAGGCATTGATGCTATGGACTGGCCCGCCTTTTCCCCAGACCTAAATCCGATTGAGCACATCTGGGACATCATGTCTCACTCCCTCCACCAACATCACGTCATACCACGGACTGTCCAGTAGTTCGTGGATGCTTTAGTCCTGGTCTGGGAGGACATCCCTCAGGAGAACATCCACCACCTCATCAGGAGCATGCCCAGGCATTGTAGGGAGGTCATACGGGCACGTGGAGGCCACACACACTACTGAGCCTCATTGTGACTTGTTTTAAGGACATTACATCAAAGTTGGATCAGCCTGTAGTGTGGTCTTCCACTTTGATTTTGAGTGTGACTCCATATCCAGACCTCCATGGGTTGATAAATGGGATTTCCATTGATAATTTTTGTATGATTTTTGTTGTCCGCACATTCAACTATGTAAAGACGAAAGTATTTCATATGATTAGTTCATTCAGATCTAAGATGTGTTATCTTAGTGTTCCCTTTTATTTTTTTGATCAGTGTACAATCAGGTATTGGGTTGGTGGAATGTAGTCCTCTAGTGAAATCTGTATGGTTATATGGGAATGTCCTCAGAATGCATACTATTACTTTATACTTTATTAGGTCTATGTTGTGGGACATGCCTTAGAAGAACTGCCAGGTAAATAGAGTGAGCAGAAGGTGGGCCTTCAGTGATGTCTTTTCAGTAATAAACTCTTGGTCAGTAGGCACTTATGTTCAGTTTACATATTTTAATGCCCTAAAAGCCAGCCTGTTTCAGCCTTTATAAATAAGGAGACTAGGGAGGTAGTGTACATTTATTGCTTCTACAAAAAGGGTTTTCACTCCAACATGTAAAGTTTTTTTTCCCCTATAACTTGGTCATTAATGTTTCATGAAAAAGTGGGTGGAATTGAAGTTGCCAAGTCTAAAAATAAACCTGTCAGCAGTTCCAGGCTGTGGATCCTGCAGGCGGAGCTAGGACTTCCTAGAAATCCTTATGTAATAGTTGGCTGGTCTGAACGTTTATCTAACCTCCGGAACTTGTTACACTATCATTTTCTTATACCAGAAGGGGCATACGGTCTCTGCTTAAGATGTCTGCATATCTTTACGGCTCCAGGAGGGGTTCAGGCTTCATATGTTATTAAATAAAAACAAAACCTGGTTTTAGACACTATTGGGACTTTGTGTTAAAGTGTACTAGTCATTAACAAAAACCTTATATATGTATATTTGTAATAAACATTGATTTAAAATGTTTTGTATGTTTTTGGTTGAAACACATCCTGATGTGTGAGCCGGGAGCTTGTCAGAGTCTCACTTCACTTTCCTCAGTGCCCAGAGCCCTGCTTGTCCTCAGTGCCCAGAGCCCTGCCTGTCCTCAGTGCCCAGAGCCCTGCTTGTCCTCAGTGCCCAGAGCCCTGCTTGTCCTCAGTGCCCAGAGCCCGGCTTGTCCACCCACACTTCCTGTATTTGGTCTCCTCACAGAGACACACAGGCAATAGCTGTAGGGACAAAAATATACACATTTTTTTTTAACCAATGTATATTACAAATATACATATAATGGTATTATCTACATGGTATAAAAAGTTTAATGACAGTACACTTTAAAGGAGTACTCCGGGATGTTAAAATTGTCATTCATACTGCCTGCAGTTAAAAAAATAAAATAAAAATAAAATATGTATCTCTACCTACCTTCGCTCCCCCGCTGCCTCCGGTAACCTGCTCCGGCTTCTGCCGCGATTCTCTTCCTGGTTGCCGCTGGGCAGTGAGTCATACTGCACTCGGCCAATAACTGGCCGCAGCGAAGTCCCGCCTTTGTCGGCGATAGGCTGAGCAGCAGTGTGATGTTTTCGGTCCTGGAAGCAGGTGCGGGTTACCAGAGGCTTCGGGGGAGATAAGGAAGGTATGTACCACTGACAATTTTAACATCCAGGAGTGCTGCTTTAAGGGTTCTACAAAATGTCTTTTTATGCTACACACTTCTGTTACTAGTACCTACAATACTTTTTGCAGCAGTCATACTAGCTTTTGTAGTGGTTTGAAGCTTATTGGTGCTTGGTCAGAACCTCAGTGATCTAATATTGATGGTCTTCAATTGGCCATCAATTTCAACACCTTGATTAGCCCTTTCAGTACTATAAAGGAGTCTTTGACATTCATGTTGGAGACAGTTTAATGGATGCACACAGTTCTTTCGATTCTATGGTTAAATGTTTTCTAGTAAAGAACTCCTAAATATTCACCAGACATGAGTCTGCTTGGCTCTGGCTGTGTGTGTGTGTGTGTGTTTTTCTTTAGTGTTTTATCATGGCACTTGTTAATCCCTCTACCCTCCCTCACAGTGTGTTATTTCCCTCCTCTCATCTGACTCCGTTTTCATGTGCCAGATATATTAACCCATACTGGATTAAAGTCTCCATATGACTAGATAGGATTAAGGAAATCTACATTAGTCAGGTGTTGTTAGTTTAGGGTTCCACATCTAGAATTATCATCCCCCTCTAGAGACAATATAGACTGGTCCACAGCTGGAGGTATAACAGCAGCCAGTGTACCTAGAACTTTGCAAATGAAGATTAACTTCTTGTGACTTCTCTTGTTGGACTAAGAAGAACGGTACAATATTGTATCTGTTCCTAGACTACCCACATGTATCTGCCACTGACCTCCATATAGCAATGGTATGGGGGGGGAGGAGTCTAACCTCTCGGACATCTGATTCTGAGAATCTAGAGGCTGAACACTAGTGAAATACCATTGAAACTAAAACAGCGTCACAGCAAAACAGGTTACTTCTTAAAAACAGTTCTGATCTAAGAAATACATTTTTGTGGGTGGTCAGAGATGAAAATTTAGCATTTATTTTATGTTTAAAACAGTGTGGACTCTCTGGAGGAGGCAGACAGGCAAAGGGTGAATTCATACAATCCAGGCTCTCTCCCATAGCTTATAGCACATAGCTTAAGCAAAGACCCATAGCAACGTCCTGTGTTCTGTCTTGGTGTCTAGACTGAAGAGACATCCTGAGCTATGAACAGCGCTTTTAATGAAAGTGCGACCCCCCCCCAGAGATTGAAACTTTAGATACATTTCCAGGAAATAGAAAAGCAAAATTTTGACAATACATTAGGTTGGGTTCACATTAAGTTTTAGGCAATAGGGCACCGCATTCGGCTGGGAGGAGCCAAAACCGGGCACGCCCATATGTAATGTATTTCAATGAGCTGACCGGAGTGAAACGCTGACTCCGGTTGGCTAATTTTGGTCTACCACAGTTTTAGGTTCGGTGGGAAAACTGCATACGGAGCAAAAATAAGCCGACCGGAGTCGGCGTTTCACTCCGGTCAGCTCATTGAAGTAAATTACATACGGGAGCTCCTGGTTTTAGCTCCCCCCAGCCGTATGCGGTCCTGTATTGCCTAAAATGTGATGTGAACCCAGCCTTAGAGATTTTCTTGTGAGCACTAGTATCAAATAGGCACACGTTCTGTGAAAAGTAAGTGGCCCAGATTTATCAGTTTGCCTGGGACACAAATCATTCCGAGTCCTTATGGACTCAGGGCGTATCCATACGCCCGTGGGAATTCCGGTCCCCACCACTAGCCGGATGCCTGCTGAAATCTTTCAGCAGGCATCCCGGCATATCGCCCAGGGGGGTCATTATGTCCCCTCATGTCGGCGATGGCTGCAGATTTGCGGCGATTCAGGGTCAATCGGGTCTCCGGTGACCCGGAATTACTGACGGCCCCGAACAGCCATAGCCAGCAGGGGGGAGGTGGCACTGGTGCCACCTCACGATCGCCCTGATTCGTTGGTTTACCGGCCGACCAATCAGGGCACCTGCTGCAGGTGTCACTCCCGCAACCCGCTCTGCCCCTCTTCCGGAGGATGTGAGCGTGTGCGGGACGTGGACCCCGGCAGTTGGGGACCCCAATCCCCGGCGTCCCTGTTGGGATCGGGGCCCCAGGAGCGGCGGCGAGGGAATGACCTGGGGAGCAACAGTTGGAGGTGATTGACAGCCTCCTGCTGTTGCTTAGCAACAGCTCCCAGCATGCAAAAAGGGCATGCTGGGAGCTGTAGTTATGCAACAGCAGGAGGCAGACCACCACAACTCCCAGCATTCCCTTATGGGCATGCTGGGACTTATAGTTTTGCAACAGCTGGAGGCACATTTTTTCTATGGAAAAGTGTACCTTCAGCTGTTGTATAACTACAACTCCCAGCTTGCACAAACAACTAAAGTGAATGCTGGGAGTTGTAGTAGTGCATCTGCTGGTTGCATAACTACAACTCCCAGCATGCCTGTTGGCTGTCGGTGACTGCTGAGTGTTGTAGTTTTGCAACAGCTGGAGGCACACGGGTTGTGAAACACTGAGTTAGGTCACAAACTCAGTGATACATAACCAGTGTGCCTACAGCTGTTGCAAAACTAAAACTCTCAGCATGTACAGTCTGTCAGGGCATGCTGGGAGTTGTAGTTTTGCAACAGCTGGATGTTCTCTCCCCCCCATGTGAACGTACAGGGTACACTCACATGGGTGGTGGTTTACAGTAAGTATCCGGCTGCAAGTTTGAGCTGCGGAAAATTTTCTGCCGCAGCTCAAACTACCAGCGAGAAGCTACTGTGAACCCCCCGCCCGTGTGACTGTACCCTAAAAACACTACACTAACACAAAAGAAAGAAAAAGTAAAAAACACTACATATACACATACCCCTACACAGCCCCCCGACCCCCCCCCCCAATAAAAATGAAAAACGTCTGGTACGCCCCTGTTTCCAAAACGGAGCCTCCAGCTGTTGCAAAACTACTCCCAGTATTACCAGACAGCCACTGACTGTCCAGGCATGCTGGGAGTTTTACAACAGCTGGAGGCACCCTGTTAGGGGTATTCTACGCCAGTGATTCCCAATGTCCACCCCTATGCAAGTCCCTAACTTAGGCCTCAAATGGGCATGGCGCTCTCACTTTGGAGCCCTGTCGTATTTCAAGGCAACAGTTTAGGGTCACATATGGGGTATCGCCGTACTCGGGAGAAATTGTGTTACAGATTTTGGGGGGTATTTTCTGCTTTTACCCTTTTTTAAAAATGTAAAATTTTGGGGAAAACAAGCATTTTAGGTAAATTTTTTTTATTTTTTTTACATATGCAAAAGTCATGAAACACCTGTGGGGTATAAAGGTTCACTTAACCCCTTGTTACGTTCCCCGAGGGGTCTAGTTTCCAAAATAGTATGCCATGTTTTTTTTTTTTTTTTTTTTTTTTATTTATTTTTTTTTTTTTTGTCCTGGCACCATAGGGGCTTCCTAAATGCCCCTATGCCCCCAGAGCAAAATTTGCTTCCAAAAAGCCAAATGTGACTACTCCTCTTCCGAGACCTGTAGTGCGCCAGCAGAGCACTTTTCACCCCCATATGGGGTGTTTTCTGAATCGGAAGAAATTGGGCTTCAAATTTGGGGGGGGGGGGGGGGGTATTTTCTGCTATTACCCTTTGTAAAAAATTTACATTTTTGGGAAAACAAGCATTTTAGGTAACATTTTTTTTTTTTTTTTTACATTTTTTTTTTACATTTGCAAAAGTCATGAAACATCTGTGGGGTATTATGGCTCACTTTATCCCTTGTTACGTTCCCCGAGGGGTCTAATTTCCAAAATGGTATGGCATGTTTTTTTTAATTTTTTTGCTGTTTTGACACCCTAGGGGCTTCCTAAAGGTGACATTCCCCCCAAGAACCATTTCAGAAAAATGTTCTCTCCAAAATCCCCTTGTCGCTCCTTCCCTTCTGAGCCCTCTACTGCACCCGCCGAACACTTTACATAGACATATGAGGTATGTGCTTACTTGAGAAATTGGGCTACCAATACAAGTAAAAATTTTCTCCTTTTACCACTTGCAAAAATTGGGTCTACAAGAACATGCGAGTGTAAAAAATGGAGATTGTGAATTTTCTCCTTCACTTTGCTGCTATTCCTGTGAAACACCTAAAGGGTTAAAACACTGACTGTCATTTTGAATACTTTGAGGGGTGCAGTTTTTATAATGGGGTCATTTATGGGGTATTTCTAAAATGAAGACACTTCAAATCCACTTCAAAACTGAACTGGTCCCTGAAAAATACAGAGTTTGAAAAATTGGAAAATTGCTGCTGAACTTTGAAGCCCTTTGGTGTCTTCCAAAAGTAAAAACTCATATATTTTATGATGCAAACATAAAGTAGACATATTGTATATGTGAACAAAAAAAAAATTATTTGGAATATCCATTTTCCTTACAAGCAGAGAGTTTCAAAGTTAGAAAAATGCAAAATTTTCTATTTTTTCATAAAATTTGGCGATTTTTCCCCAAGAAAGGATGCAAGTTACCATAAATTTTTACCACTATGTTAAAGTCTCGGAATCAG
Organism: Hyla sarda; assembly: GCF_029499605.1. Classification (NCBI taxonomy): domain Eukaryota; kingdom Metazoa; phylum Chordata; class Amphibia; order Anura; family Hylidae; genus Hyla; species Hyla sarda. The sequence goes on along the minus strand of NC_079198.1, from coordinate 71,119,626 downwards.
AATAAGTAAAAGCATTCCAGAGTTATTAATGTTTAAAGTGACAGTGGTCAGAATTGCAAAAAACGGCCGAGTCCTTAAGGTGAAAAGGGGCTAAGTCCTTAAGGGGTTAAAGGGAATCTGACACCAGGGTGACCCAGTTTCTGGTGCTGGTTACCGTATGATATGTGGGTTCCTTGTTGTGTACAATGGAGGCGGCTGGTGTAATATGAGCCAAGATTTCTCTCTTATCCATTGGGCAGAACAGGAAATTTGCATTTGCGGCGAGACAGATGACCACATAGTGAGTAGCGGTAGAAACCGGGTGACCTGCACTACTACTTATAAATTCAGTGACTCTGCTGTAAGATTGTCTTTAATTGTAGGTAGTATCCCCTTGTAGACTGCAGGCCCCCCTCCCCCCCCCCCTTGTAGACTGCATGTCTCCCCCTCCTTTAGACAGTGGGCCCCATTAGACATCAGCACCCCCCTGAAGACAGCAGCAGGCCCCCCTCCCTATAGACAGCAGGTCCCCCTCTTTAGACACCAGCAGGCCCCCCTGTAGACATTAGTAGCAGCCCCCCTCCTTGCAGACAGCTCACCTGCCGCTCCCCTGCCCCGTTCTCCCATCCGCATCATGGCGTCATCTGGAGGAGCATGTGCCATATACGTCACTCTGCTTCCTCCGTAGCGTTACGCTGGGCGCAGTCGAGGAGGTGGAGTGACGTGTGTGTCACGTGCTCCTCCATGGAACACTATGATGCGGACAGGTGGATGGGAGAACAGGGCACTGGAGCGGCAGTAGGTATCAGACATGCTATTGGGGACATTAAGAGTTCCCGATATCATGCAAATGGATAGTATCGGTCCAGATACCGATACTAGTATCGGTATCGGGACATCCCTACCTATTATTGCCCCTTTTTTTTTTTTTTTTTTTTTTTTTACCATAACATTTTAAGAAGTGAAAGCTGTGGTGTGATTGGTTGTGATCTGTCTGAGACAAAAGTCAGACAGATTCCTTAATTTGGACCTGTGTCTGTTAACACATTAGGTCATTTTGTCACTCCTTATGAAGAGTTCTGTGCCGTTAAGAACACTGAAGGGGATCTAGACCTTTTTATTCCTTTAAATCGTAGGTGCATTACACTTGTGGATTCATCAGGTTTTACCCAATGCATTGCAAAGGAAATACCGGCTTTTCTGAAATTTTTCTTGAAAATTCCATAGTATGAATCTAGCCTACTCACCACCCTCATAGCTTTCAGTATCGGCGCCCTGGTCTCTGCTGACATTTCACTTTTTGGAGCTGCAGACATGAAGTTGCTTTGCTGCTCCATAATTCGCTGTCCTCAGCAGTGCCCCCTCTAAGTCTGTGATTGGTGGAAAGGCAATGCAACTTAACATCTCTATTAAGGTGTCGGAAGATTGGGGAGCCAATACCGGAGGCTCTGAGGGAGATAATTAGAAGCTTTTCTGTTTTACTTTGCAGTTTAAAGCTCATTGGTTAAAAAAAATTCTTATTAGGTAGTCCCCCCAATAAGCATGTATAGGCAGACACACACTACAGTTCTACTTATGTGCCTACTACTTCTGGCAGTGGAGCACTAAGTGCAGCAGGCCAGGCAGAGCAGACTTAGCTTTTAGTTACTGGCCCGGCATAAGTGTGGTGTGTACAGAGACAGCCGGACAGCTCATTGCAGACAGAATTGGCAGCACGTTCTCGCTCCTATGTGGTGTCGTCATAAGGGGCAGCGAATAAAAATTGTACCCATGTCAAAAACCGGGCCCAAATCCCATGTGATGCATGACACTCCACAAGAGCTTTGGCAGTGTCGGGTGAAAGCACAACCCTGCAAACAGGGCCCTCGTGCTGCAACTGGAGATTCAAAAAGAGCCTCCTAATGTTATCCGTCGTCGACTTCCCCCGCCACTGTGTACGAAGGTAGTAATGAGCCACAGGACGTGGTTAGCAAAGACCTTCACATCGGAGTATAGTAAAAAAAATTGGTCTATATGAGCCTGCAGAGAGCGGGTCCTTACCAGGTTTCAGTAACAATACTTTAATGGCCTCTAGCATAGACCCAGGCTGACCCTCCCCTTCTTCAGCAGCCCACAGAACCCCCAGCAACTGGGGTTACAGAATGTCTTTGTATTGTTTAAGTTACTCATTGGGAAGCCCATCAACACCCAGAGACTTCTCATTAGGTAAGGCCCCCCAACACAACCTCTAATTCCTCAAGAGTAATGGATTCATCCAGGAGATCTCTCTGGGTCTGCGATAGTGGCGGGAGCGAGATACCAGAAACAAATTGATCAATAGCAGCCAGATCATGTGGCAGCTTGGAAGAATATGTTTCCTCATAGAAGGAAACCAATACATTCAAGATGTCTGCATCCTCTTGGACAACATTATTGGCACCATCACAGAGACAAGAAATAGAGGCGGATCCCTGCTGGGCTCTAGTAGTACAAGCCAGCAGGCAACCAATGCTCTCACCACTCTCAAAGTAGCGCTGCTGTTGAAAGAAGCGCTGCTTGTCCGCCATCTGTAATGAATGTGAGCCTAATAGGGCTTGCATAGCCTGCCAATTATCCCTAGTTAGGTCAGAAGGGTCTCACAAAAACCTTTGTTCTGCTAGGAGCACTTGCTGCTGTAGTGAGGCATGAATCACCCTATTCTTAGATTTACAGGTCATAATATGCCTGGTAAAGACACCCCTCACATACACCTTCAAAGAATACCACACTGTACCCACCGATGTGGTTCCTGCATTGATCTTGAGAAAGGAATCTACATCAGTCTTGAGTGTAAGGCCAACTGAGGGGACCGGAAGCCAAAAGGGGTTCAGTCACCAATGAGAACCCCGCAACCTAGGATGAGAATTTAAGGTGAGATGTACAAAAATAGGGGAGTGATCAGAAAGACTACAAGGGAGATACTGCACCGATGTAACCAGGGAAAGATCAACTCATGGCCCAGCGCAAGATCAATGCCTGATAGTGTACCATGAGAGCTAGAGTAACAAGAGTATTGTACTTTGGTAGGATTATGTCTTCTCCAAAGGTTTACACACCCCACCTCCTCCACAAACTTAGCCAAACCCGTAGCAGAAGGAGTCCTGGGAGGTCCCCGGCCACCAAACATATCAAGTGTCTGATGTAAAAGATTATTGAAACCCCCAACCACGAATAGCGGTGCATCAGGCAAAGTGGACAAATAAGATACCACTCTGTGCAAGGCCTTGCTCGAGTATGGGGTGGGAACATATATGGGCATTTATCAACGGGTTTAGTCAGGTTTTCTTTACTATAATTGTCGCAACTGCGACAATGCGATTTTTCTTGCAACATTTTGACTGGAAAGCGAGAAAAGCAAGTTTTCCAAAAATTAACTACGTAATAATTTTAAAATGGACTACAGGTAGTCAGGTATTTATTAACTGCGACAGTCTCAACTGCGCAAAAAAAAGCAACAGGGTTAAAAATTTAAAAAATTTACTCCAGCTCAATCATGGAGCAGAAAAAGCTACTACCAAAGTAAAAAAGGAAAAATTGCTTGCGTGAAAGAAAATTATCAACAGGCTGAAACCAGTTGATAAATAAGTCACACATAAGCAAAAAAAAAGTAAAGAAAAAATTACAAAAAAAAAAGAATACATAAGCAAACATTGATAAATGTCCCTCATAGAGTGCAACCAGCACACACACAGTATGAATGAAGGCACCATAAAGGCAAACAAACCTTCCCTCTGCATCAATAAGACAAGAAGTGCAGGAAAACAAAGTATTCCTATGAACTAGAACACTTGCACCCCGGGCATGTGAGGAAAAAGTGGCGTGAAAGGTGTGGCCAAACCACGGTTTGTTCAGCACATGTTTTGTGTAATATGTCAAGTGTGTCTGAGAGGCACAACACAGCAGGTTGGTAGGATTTAAGCGCCTGAAATATAACAAGATGCTTAGTGGGTTCATTAAGGCCCCTCACATTCCACGCCACTACGTGTTAACCATAAGGAAAACCGGGAAGCATCTATAGAGGGGTGGATACAGTAGCCGCCAGTGGTCTAGAGGGAAGAAAGAAATAGTAAATAGAGCACTGCAGATGGGCCAGAAGAAGGACACAAAACACACACCCCATACAGACAACAAAAACCAAACAGTCGCAACTTGTGACATGGGGCAAACAAACAGCCCAGGTAGAGTGAGCAGATAAAATGTAGACAGGGGGCATCTGGCAGCATATATAGAAACCTACAAAACAGATGACTGTGAATATATGATGTAAATGAAAAAAACAAAGTGCAATAATGGAATAACAGGAGCACAATCGGAGCCATAATGCCGGAAAAATGAGCCAAGACACAGGTAGTCAAAATCAGGTTAACAGGACCAACAGTTAAATGCAAAGTTCACACAGGAACCTCAGGTACGGGCACGCTGTATTTGTGCCTCATGAGTGTCCAACTACTCTGCAGCCGCCACAGAGGTGTCAAACATATGAGTAGTTCCTAAGGCGACCACCCGGAGTCGGGCAGGGCAAAGCATAGAGTACACCACATTCAGTGCACGCAGATGTCTCTTGATATCCACATATTTGGCCGGCCTCTTTTGAACTCCAGCTGAAAAATCTGGGAAGATAGAAACATGGCTGCCATTAATAGTAAACAAATCCATGTCCCTTGCTTTGAATAGGATATCTGTTCAGGAGGAAGGAGACGAGTCAGCATCCTATGGGCACGCTCGACAGCGAAGAGAGGTGTCAAAGTCTCTCTTCCAAACATATTAAGTAGCCAATTTTCAAAGTACTCCCTAGGGTCACGACCCTCGGCGCTTTCGGGGACGTCCACCAGGCGCACATTGTTCTGCTGCAGGCGGTTTTACATATCATCAGATTTAGCGGCTAGTGCAGTCAAATTAGTAATCACACGATGAATCTCTCGAGTGGAGGAACTTAATCCTCCAGATCACCCACTCTTTCCTCAACCGCACTAATCCTCTCGGAAACCTTTTGCGTATCATGGCGGATAAGGTCAATGACCTCACGCAACCCTCCTAGCAACATCAGTGTTGTCCTTGGAGACAGCCAAAAAGACATCTTTCAGGGTAGGCTCAGCAGTAGCATTTGGAGGCAGTGAGGCACTTAAAGCAGTAGACACCACACCAGCAGAGGAGGGGTTAAAGGAGTAGTCCAGTGGTGAAAAACTTATCTCCTATCCTAAGGATAGAGGATAGGTTCCAGATAGGCCCCAGTGGTCAGACCCCCCGCGATCTCCTGTATGGGGCCCCGGCTTGCTGGCCAGATAGCGCGTGTTGACCACCGCACGAAGCTGCGATTGACACGCCTCCTCAATACATCGCTATGGCAGAGTCGGAGATTGCCGAAGGCAGGGCTCCGTCTCTGCCATAGAGTTGTATTGAGGGGGCGTGTCATCCGCCGCTTCGTGCGGTGGTCAACACTCCCCCTTCCCGACGGCTGCCGGGGCCCCGTAAGGAGATCGCGGGGTTCCCCAGCGGTCGGACCCCCGTGATCTGAAACTTATTCCCTATCCTTAGGATAGGGGATACATTTTTCACCACTGGATATCTCCTTTGATGGTAATAGGAATTTGTGCAGCCACAGCTTTCACTGCCCCAGCAAATGAGACATCAGGGTAAGGCTCAGCAGGGTCTGTAGAAAAGAGGACAGCAGTGTTAGAGGAGTCCCCAGTATGCAGGGGGTTAACCCCAGAGTGATCTGCGGTTTCATGAGGCTCAGTCCTGCTCAGCACAGTAGAGGAGGCCGCATCTGCAGAATAGACCGGGGCCCCGGCGAGCCAGTCAGCCGCATCAGTCTCTTCCTCACTCCAATCATCCGTCGGGCCCGGTCCGGCTTATCAGTAACTAGTGCAAAGCGCTGCAGGCGCTCTGCAACTCCTGCCACCTCCACACAAGATGGCGCCGGCTCCCCCTGCATCTCGGCCTCACCGTCCTCCTGCGCCCTGCCATCGTGACGCTTGGATGATCCGGACACCTTTAGGAAGAAGTAGGTAGCAGATATGGAGATATTTTAGGCACAATGCCCAGGATATAAGGAGGCTGCCCAGCAGAGCTTCGGATCGTGCAACCGCTCACATGCTGCGCTAAGCCACGCCCCGTATGTGGTGTGGTCCCATCACATGGACATTCAGAGTTAGATGTAGGAATACCTCCCAGTAGGACTCCTTAGGGTATGTTAACAATAAGTAAATTAAGACCGAATCCACCCTGATTTTGATGCATGTTGCAGTGCGCCTCTGATGCAGTGTGAATTCTCACTTTATTAATTTTAATAGGATTTCCACAGCCATGTTTGCACATAATGCAGATCCGAATTCCACCGAAACAACTGACATGTCAATTCTTGAGCAGGGAATATCCCATTGATGTCAATTGCTTGATGTACCTACCTTTTACATTGTCTTACATATACTTTCCTACTGTCTCTTATTTATTTGATATCTATGGCCCATTTCTAAATTAGAAAATGTGCTTTTTTTTTTTAATTTAACCTATTTACATGCTTATGATCAATGAAAAAAATCCTGTTGATGCAAAACCTACCAAACTGGAACAGTAAACAGTGATGTGAGCAGAAGACAGCATAAGTTTTGTCAAGTGCCTTACTGTCCTTCAAAGGCAATTGACCACTTGTTTTAAAGGCTGTACCTTTCCCAGAGCTAAGACAACAAAATCTTCCTGAAAGAAAAAAAGACTAGCTTCACAATTATGCAATATTCTTAATCCGGGCTCTCTGATAGGGCTGATATTAGCCAAGTACTTAAAACTGAACAAACTGTATATAATGTTAGAACTTCCAACTGCAAACTGGGAGCAAAGGCCTTAATCATTGTATGTAAAGTGCGGTGCTAAGCTTTGAGAGAAACCTATATTGATCTATACATTTTGTGACTAATAAAGGTTGGCAAAGATTCACGTGGCACAAAGTTAACTGCAAAGTTAAAGTTTCTTTTTTTTTTTTGCAGGAGGATCAGTTTCTAGGATTTGGCCCAGATGAAGAAGTTAAAACTCGGAGCCCCACAAAAACTCTTTCTGGTAATTCTTTTAATTTTTTTTTCCTACCGTGTGGGTGCACATACCAGTTGTATCAAGTTTACCTGGCTGAATTCAGTGATGTAGGGGCTCAGCGTGTCATACTGGCTGCAGTGATGTAGGGGCTCAGCGTGTCATTGGCTGCAGTGATGTAGGGGCTCAGCGTGTCATTGGCTGCAGTGATGTAGGGGCTCAGCGTGTCATACTGGCTGCAGTGATGTAGGGGCTCAGCGTGTCATACTGGCTGCAGTGATGTAGGGGCTCAGCGTGTCATACTGGCTGCAGTGATGTAGGGGCTCAGCGTGTCATTGGCTGCAGTGATGTAGGGGCTCAGCGTGTCATACTGGCTGAAGTGATGTGTAGGGGCTCAGCGTGTCATTGGCTGCAGTGATGTAGGGGCTCAGCGTGTCATACTGGCTGCAGTGATGTAGGGGCTCAGCGTGTCATACTGGCTGCAGTGATGTAGGGGCTCAGCGTGTCATACTGGCTGCAGTGATGTAGGGGCTCAGCGTGTCATTGGCTGCAGTGATGTAGGGGCTCAGCGTGTCATTGGCTGCAGTGATGTAGGGGCTCAGCGTGTCATTGGCTGCAGTGATGTAGGGGCTCAGCGTGTCATACTGGCTGCAGTGATGTAGGGGCTCAGCGTGTCATACTGGCTGCAGTGATGTAGGGGCTCAGCGTGTCATTGGCTGCAGTGATGTAGGGGCTCAGCGTGTCATTGGCTGCAGTGATGTAGGGGCTCAGCGTGTCATACTGGCTGCAGTGATGTAGGGGCTCAGCGTGTCATACTGGCTGCAGTGATGTAGGGGCTCAGCGTGTCATACTGGATGAAGTGATGTAGGGGCTCAGCGTGTCATACTGGCTGCAGTGATGTAGGGGCTCAGCGTGTCATACTGGCTGCAGTGATGTAGGGGCTAGGCGTGTCATTGGCTGCAGTGATGTAGGGGGCTCAGCATGTCATACTGGCTGCAGTGATGTAGGGGCTCAGCGTGTCATACTGGCTGCAGTGATGTAGGGGCTCAGCGTGTCATTGGCTGCAGTGATGTAGGGGGCTCAGCATGTCATACTGGCTGCAGTGATGTAGGGGCTCAGCGTGTCATACTGGCTGCAGTGATGTAGGGGCTCAGCGTGTCATTGGCTGCAGTGATGTAGGGGCTCAGCGTGTCATACTGGCTGCAGTGATGTAGGGGCTCAGCGTGTCATACTGGCTGCAGTGATGTAGGGACTCAGCGTGTCATACTAACTGCAGTGATGTAGGGGCTCAGCGTGTCATACTGGCTGCAGTGATGTAGGGGCTCAGCGTGTCATACTGGCTGCAGTGATGTAGGGGCTCAGCGTGTCATTGGCTGCAGTCATGTAGGGGCTCAGCGTGACATACTAACTGCAGTGATGTAGGGGCTCAGCGTGTCATATTGGCTGCAGTGATGTAGGGGCTCAGCGTGTCATACTGGCTGCAGTGATGTAGGGGCTCAGCGTGTCATACTGGCTGCAGTGATGTAGGGGCTCAGCGTGTCATATTGGCTGCAGTGATGTAGGGGCTCAGCGTGAGATACTAACTGCAGTGATGTAGGGGCTCAGCTTGTCATACTGGCTGCAGTGATTTAGGGGCTCAGCGTGTCATACTGGCTGCAGTGATGTAGGGGCTCAGCGTGTCATACTGGCTGCAGTGATGTAGGGGCTCAGCGTGTCATACTGGCTGCAGTGATGTAGGGGCTCAGCGTGTCATACTGGCTGCACTGATGTAAAGGCTCAGCGTGTCATATTGGCTGCAGTGATGTAGTGGCTCAGCGTGTCATATTGGCTGCAGTGATGTAGGGGCTCAGCGTGTCATATTGGCTGCAGTGATGTAGTGGCTCAGCGTGTCATACTGGCTGCAGTGATGTAGGGGCTCAGCGTGTCATACTGGCTACAGTCATGTCCATGTCGGCTAGTGATTTGACACACAGCAGTATGACACACTGGGCTCCAAGCATCATGCTGAAGCTCATGAAGAGGATCGCAGCCATGGACTGGAGCGCTGTGGAAGTGAATACATTTTTTTTTTCTATATACTGTAGAATGGCCATTGTTATATTTAAAAAAAGGAAAGACAAAAAACCTCTTGCCTGATAACCCATTTAATTCTTCCCTGGTCCCCTTATCCTTAATTGATCAGCCAATTTATATCGCAGCCCTAAAGTGAATGAAACATCAAATTCACATGGACGGCTTTGGGTTTCTTTCGCATGGAAATATAAGCATGCTGCAAATAGTTCAATGTATATTTTAGTGGGGATTTGTTGTAGCTTTTGTAAAGTGTTAAATATGCAGCAAAATCCAAATTTTGCAGCTGCTTCCATATAGCAGTTTTTGAACTTGGAGCATGAGGGGATTAGATTTTTATTTTTTTGTAGTCTTCATTTTGTTCCCTGTATGGAGACTGTGTGTGTTTTCTGTTAGCAGTGCATGAGTCTGTTTAAAGGGGTACCCCACTGGAAAAAAATGTTTTAATCAACTGGTGCCAGAAAGTTAAGCAGATTTGTAAATTACTTCTATTTAAAAATCTTATGCCTTCCAGTACTTATCAGTTGCTGTATGTTTCAAAGGGAGTTCTTTTCTTTTTGAATTTCCTTTGTCTGACCAATGCTCTCTGCTGACACCTCTGTCCATTTTAGGAACTGTCCAGAGTAGGAGCAAATCCTCATAGCAAACCTATCCTGCTTTGGACAGTTACTTAAAGGGGTATTACAGGCAAAACCTTTTTTTATATATATCAACTGGCTCCGGAAAGTTAAACAGATTTGTAAATTACTTCTATTAAAAAATCTTAATCCTTCCAATAGTTATTAGCTTCTGAAGTTTTCTGTCTAACTGCTCAATGATGATGTCGTGTCCCCGGAGCTGTGCATGATGGGAGAATAGGAACTGCACAGCTCCCGGGACGTGAGTCATCAGAGAGCAGTTAGACAGAAAACAACAACTCAACTTCAGAAGCTAATAACTATTGTAAGGATTAAGATTTTTTAATAGAAGTAATTTACAAATCTGTTTAACTTTCCGGAGCCAGTTGATGTATAAAAAAAAGTTTTGGCCTGGAATACCCCTTCAAAGGACAACTGCAGCGGTATGACACTTATCCCCTATCCACAGGATAGGGGATAAGTATTTGATTGCGGGGGGGTCCGACCCCTGGGACCCCCTGGAGATCTCCCTAACGGGGCGCCGCCATTAGCGCTCATGGTGAGCGCTAAGGCGCGTAGCGTCGACCTAGTGGTCGACGGTGACGCCCCGTCTCCTCCCCGTCCCCATACTGTTCTATGGGGGAGACAGGGAGGCACGAACGCTGCCTCCCCGCCTCTCCCATAGAGATGTATGGAGGAGGCGTGCCGGCTGCAACGTCATGCTGCGGCCGGCACGCCCCCTGCACGGGACAGCCGCGGCCCCGTACAGGAGATCACAGGGGGTCCCAGCGGTCGGACCCCCGCGATCAAACACTTATCCCCCTATCCTGTGGATAGGCGATAAGTATTAATCACGCTGCAGATGTCCTTTAAATAGACAGAGGTGTCAGCAGAGAGCACTGTGGACAGGCAGAAAGGAAATTCAAAAATAAAAAAAATACTTCCTGTGGAGCATACAACAGCTGATAAGTACTGGAAGAATTAAGATTTTTAAATAGAAGTAATTTACAAATCTGTAACTTTCTTGCAAAAAAAAAAAAAAAAAGTTTTCCCCTTTAATCTTATCATTCAGAATTCGTTTTTTTTCTTATTTGTGCCTTTTTAAGAATTTATTTTGTTCCTGTATTTCAGATCAGTCAACCCCAAGGAAACCTCGTGGTAGGCCCCGCAACAGTCTATCTAGGAGCTCTGATGTTTCCTCAACACCTGCAGAAAATCACAGCCCGGTTACAAACAAACAAGATCTCAGGCCAGCAGATAAAGTAAAGAAACCAGAAAATAAACCAGAAGAGAAGAGAAGGGGAAGACCACCTGCAAATGGGAGTGTCAAATTCAAGTTGACACAGGACAAACGTGATATATCAGAATCTTTTAAGACTTCTCGGGAAGAAAAAACGAAGCAGAAAAAGCAGTCTGCTGCGTTCCAGCATGCTGCCAAAATAAAGAAACTCAGAACAGTCAAACTGTCTCCACTAAAACCCAAGTTTAAAGCGGACAAACTGCAAATTGGACAGAAAAGTGCTGTTCAGATTGTCAAGAGACGTGGTAGACCTCCATCTTCAGAAAGGTTTAAAACTCCACCTGGGATCATTTTGAGACAGTCACAAGGAGATAAATCACAAAGGGGTCGCAAAGAGGACTCCCATCAACCCTTAAAAGATGAAACCAGAGTATCTGTTCGACAAAGTCCACGTAGGATAAAACCTGTAAGGATTATTCCTACCTCCAAAAGGACTGATACAACCATTGCCAAGCAGCTTCTGCAGAAGGCCAAAAAAGGGGCACAGAAAAAGATGGAGCTAGAAGCAGCAAAATTGCAAGGACGTAAAGGAGGCACACAGCTGAAAAACATACGACAGTTTATTATGCCTGTTGTTAGTACGGTCTCTTCCCGAATTATAAAGACACCAAGGAGGTTTATAGAAGATGAAGATTATGAGCCCCCTATCAAGATTGCTCGGCTTGAGGCTGCTCCAAATGGACGTTTCAGTGCGGCATCTTGTGAATCCAGCGAGAAGTCTAGTGCAGCTTCCCAGCAGTCCTCACAGGCTACATCAGATGAGTCCCGCTCTAGCAGTCCTAGTGTGGACACCTCAACAGAGTCTCAGGCATCAGAGGAGACACCTGCTGTAACAGACACTCAAGAATGTCTTACAGAGATACCCCTGACTACTCCTCAGTCTGTTCCAAAAAGCAGCAGAGGTGGCGTAAGGAGTCGTCGGCTTTCTAACTGTAACAGAAGTTTCAATTCTAGACAAACTAAGAAGACATCTCCACCAGCTCTTCAGCAGTCCTCTGCATCGCCACCTCCAACACTTCTTAGTTCTCCTGCACCCCTACAGTCCTCCTCATCCCTTTCAGAACACTCAACCTGGGTGATTCCTCCAACTATTCCACTAGCCACACCCTTTATTTCTGCTTCACGCTTGCATGAGAAAAGAAGGTCAATTCTAAGGGAACCAACTTTCCGCTGGACCTCCAGACTAGAATCTCAGTACTTTTCCTCTGCAAAATATGCCAAAGAGGGCCTCATCCGTAAACCCATATTTGACAATTTCAGGCCCCCACCGCTGACCGCAGAGGATGTAGGACTGGCTTCTGGGTTTAGTTCTGCTTCTGTTGTAGCTCCTGGAAGATTGTTTTCTCAGTTACATTCCGCTGGAAGGTTTGATGCACCTAAGAGAAGCCCCATATTACGTGCACCCAGATTTACCCCCAGTGAAGCACACTCCCGTATATTCGAGTCAGTGACTCTTCCATCATCTGTGGGGCGCTCTGGTGGGACATCTTCCATTATGGGAATGGCCTCTCGTAAAAGGAAAAGGAGAGTCTTTAGTCCTATCCGCAGTTCTGTATCTAGATCACCATCTCACTCCATGAGAACGCGGAGTAGGAGGGGAAATAGCAACAATGTGGCAGCGTCCCTCATACCTCAGTCATCCACCTCACTTGCAGGCATTTCTGTTAGTCCTCTTACCGCCAGTGCCTTAAACCCAAGCTTTTCTTTCTCTTCCACATCAATTACTCCAGCACCTGGGGATTCTGCTGAAAAAAATCAGAAATCAAGGAAGCAAGCCAGCACTCCAGGTGAGCACTTCTCCTCCTCTTCCAACAGCTCTCCTGCTATGTTTCCTTTGTTCCCTTCTAGTCCACAGATGGATAAAGGGGGAAACAGAAGCCGAATATCTGAGGAGGCACCAAAAGAAAAGGAAACTGAAAGATGTAGGGAAAAGGAGAGAGAAAAAGAAAATTCGCATAACTCAAGGAAAGATAAACGTAAGAAGGGTTCAGATGCTGTAAACAAAGGCAGTAAAGAGAAAAGCGATGGTGAGGCACTCACCCCTACTACACCCATAAAACTCCCAACAAAGAGAAGAACAGTTACGGCAGAGCCCTCTTTAGAAAAAAGTCCACCTGCCTTACCTTCAGTACCCGTTTTGGCCAAGAATAAGGTACCCAAGAAAGGCCGTGTTGTTTCTGAGAAGCACGATTTGGAAGCTGGTGCCAAATCTCCATCAACAGAGCCCCACACAGCTATCTCAATCCAACCTGTAAATCCTGTTAAAGCCTCCACCACTGCTATCAGCTCCATGTTGGACCAAGCTAACAAATTTCTTGCCTCAGAAAAAGATGTTGCCAGTCTCCTAAGAACAGCCAAATGTCAGCTGCAAAGTATAGAGAAAAGTAAACTGCGGAAACAAGGAGAGCAACCAAAAGCACAGGTCAGTGACTCCAGAACAATTGTGCATGGATAAGAAATGGCATGTAGACTGCTGGTATTTAGTCAAAGAGGATGCCTAAAAGCTGACTACATGCTGTTTAGGCATTGAACTTTACACTGCTCCTATTATGCATGGTGGTACAAGGTGAAGCAAATAAAGATAGTTACAGTACAATTATAAGAGCTTACATACAGGACGAGTCGTACACCACGCCTATCCTCTCCTTTCAGGGCTGGGATCGCTGTGTAGTAAAACACAGCACATCCACAGTGCATGTGCCCCTCCTGACGTGCATGCGCTGCCATCCTGCATTGACAGAACGAGCTCTCGCTCCCGCTGTCCATGTGCTCAATGCGCAGGTGCAGTACTAGAGGAAGGGAGGGGTGCATGCGCTGCATCTTACTACACAACGGTCCCAGGGCTGAAAGAAAGGAGAGGATTGGCGTATCGGTGGCGGGGCTTTGCGAACCCTAAGCCAGACTGTGCCTGATGGATAAATGTATTTTTATAAGTTATTAAAGAAGGAAGAGAAGTGATAAAGTTATGGTTACACTCACTTTATGGACATCTGTAACAACATTGTAGCAGTCTGGGGGGGCTAAAAAATCATGGACAGTTGCGCTTTAAAGGACATCTGCAGCGTTACAAACACTTATCCCCTATCTTGAGAATAGGGGATAAGTGTTTGATCGCGGGGGTTCCGAACGCTGGGGCCCCCGGCGATCTCCTGTACGGGGCCGCGGCTCTCCCGTGCAGTGGGCGTGCCAACCGCAGCATGACGTTGCGGTCGGCACGCCTCCTCCATACTCTCTATGAGAGAGGCAGGGAGGCAGTATTCGTGCCTCCCAGCATCCCCCATAGAACTGTATGGGGGATGGGGAGGAGACGGGGCGTCACCGTCTACCTCTAGGTCAACGCTACGTCACCATGAGCGCTTATGGCGGCGCCCCGTTAGGGAGATCGGGGGGGGGGGGGGGGGGTCCCAGCGGTCGGACCCCCCGCGATCAAACACTTCAAAAGTGTAATGCCGCTGCAGTTGTCCTTTAAATTTGATATTTCTTAATACAACAATCCACCCATCCCCTACATTTTTTGAGTCTGCCTAAAAACATGCCTTACTGTCATTTGTAAAAACGTTTGACGTATCAAAAGTTTAGGTTGCATCTGATCTCAGGCGTGAGTCCTGCTGTAAACACCGGTAATAACCGGCTGAAGAGGGTGACAGTGCTCTTCACTCCCTGACCAGCCACCAGATCTAAATCTTTTACTCCATAGACTAATGCAGAAAAAGATTCTGATTTGTGAGTTCACTGTAAAAACATTTAGCTTGTGTTTATCTTTATGGAGTGCACAAGGGTTTTGCTAGTGGTTACCTTTGTTCATGTGCTGTGGAGCCGGTTGTGTGACCCACTTTATACTATTTGGCCAAGTGAGCCATGTTTGTATGATAAACACATTTTTACTAGTGGCTACCTTTAGGGCCCATTCACATTACGGAATTTCTACTGAGGAGTATTCTGCTTGCATACTTTTGGAATTTGCGCTGACGTGAATCATCTGTTTATTTTTAACACAGAATTTAACCTTGGAAAGAAATGTCGGGGGGAGGGGGAGAGAATGGGATTCCGCTTGAGAATTTCTCCAAAAGAATGAACATGTTCATACTTTAGGTGGATTAAGGAATTTCTGCAGTGTCAACTCAGCAGTAAAATCCCTCTGAAATCAATGGGATGCTGCTGCTAGCGGAGTCAGACAAGAATTGCCTTAGTGTTAATAGGCCCTTGAATTGGCCCTACAACTAAGATGTACAGTGGGGCAAAAAAGTATTTAGTCAGTCACCAATTGTGCAAGTTCTCCCATTAAAAAGACGAGGCCTGTAATTTTCATCATAGGTATACCTCAACTATGAGAGACATAATGAGAAAAAAATCCATAAATTCCCATTGTCTGATGTTTAAAGAATGTATTTGCAAATTATGGTGGAAAAGTATTTGGTCACCTACAAACAAGCAAGATTACTGTCTCACAGGCCTGTAACTTCAAGAGTCTCCTCTGTCCTCCACTAGTTACCTGTATTAATGGCTCCTGTTTGAACTTATCAGTATAAAAGAGAACTATCCACAACCTCAACCTGTCAACTCCAAACTCCACTATGGCCAAGACCAAAAAGCTGTCAAAGGACACCAGAAACAAAAATGTAGACCTGCTGGGAAGACTGAATCTACAATAGGCAAGCAGCTTGGTGTGAAGAAATCAACTGTGGGAGCAATTATTATAAAAGTCCTACAAGACCACTGATAATCTCCCTCAATCTGGGGCTCACGCAAGATCTCACGCCGTGGTGTCAAAATGATCACAAGAACGGTGAGCAAAAATCCCAGAACCACACAGGGGGACCTGGTGAACGACCTGCAGAGAGCTGGGACCAAAGTAACAAAGGCTAAGTCAGTAACACACTATGACGCCAAGGACTCAAATCATGCAGTGCCAGACGTGTCACCCGGCTTAAGCCAGTACATGTCCAGGCCCGCCCGAAGTTTGCTAGAGAGCATTTGGATGATCCAGAAGAGTATTGGGAGAATGTCATATGGTCAGATGAAACCAAAGTAGAACTTTTTGGTAAAAACTCAACTGTGTTTGGAGGAGAAAGAATGCTGAGTTGCATACAAAGAACACCATATGTACTGTAAAGCAAGGGGGTGGAAACATCATTCGGCTGTTTTTCTACTAAGGGACCAGGACAACTGATCCGTGTAAAGGAAAGAATGAATGGGGCCATGTATCATGAGATTTTGAGTGAAAACCTTCTTCCATCAGCAAGGGCATTGAAGATTAAACGTGGCTGGGTCTTTCAGCATGACAATGATCCCAAGCACACTGCCTGGGCAACGAAGTAGTGGCTTCATAAGAAGCATTTCAAGGTCCTGGAGTGGCCTAGCAAGTCTCCATATCTCAACCCCATAGAAAACCTTTGGAGGGAATTGAAAGTCTGTGTTGCCCAGCAACAGCCCCAAAACATCACTGTTCTAGAGGAGATCTGCATGGAGGAATGGGCCAAAATACCAGCAACAGTGTGTGAAAACCTTGTGAAGACTTACAGAAAATGTTTGATTAACAAAGGGTATAGAACAAAGTATTGAGACAAACTTTTATTATTGACAAAATACTTATTTCTCTATCGGCTCCATTGGGGGACACAGACCGTGGGTGTATGCTGCTGTCTCTAGGAGGTATGACACTATGGCAACAAATAAGTTGGCTCCTCCCAGCAGGATATACCCGCCTCCAGGCCCTGAGCTAATCAGTTTAAGCTTAGTGTCTGAAGGAGGTCTTATGATTTCTCCAGACCAGGTCTTATGTTTTATTATTTTCCTAGTTAGGGAATGTGTTCGTTTTTTTATTCCATTTTCTTTCATGTTTTCAGGTGGGGACTCAGGAACTGCGGCTCACTGTTTCCCCATTGCGAGTAAGGGGGCACAGACATTGCGTATATGCGCTGTTCACCCCGTCTCGCCAACGGTCAGTGCCTGGGTTTGTACCTCATGGGTCCGGGTCACCCTATCTCCCTGCTCGCCTCGCTCGCACATGGTAGCCCGGCATGATACAGGTGATAAAAGCTGGCTGAAGACTTCATAGGAAGACTTCATGAGGTAAGTTCTAGGCCGGTCCTCAGTCGTCCAGGCCACTGGTCCCTACATCCAGGGGTGTTTGCTGTGATCTGCAACCCCTGGGGCACTCCAGGCGTGGATCTCTGCTTGTCCCGCCACAAAGGAAGCATTCCTCTCTCTTGGTCGAGCCTTGCCCTACCTTGTCTATTTGGTGATCGGGCTTTGCCCTACCTTATCTGTTTCCTTTCTTTCTTCTCTTTTCAGGGTCCTGAGGAAACTCTCAGTGGGACGTTTCCGCCATTCTAGTGGCCCAGCCTGGGCCCGGAGGGCGTGGTAAGTTGAAATGGTCAGGCTCCTGAATAACTTAACGTTGCGCCTTCCCTTTCGTCCAGACCTCCTATCTCAGGACTCCTGTGCCACCCCTATTACCGTCTCTGCTTTGATGGCGTGGTGGTCGAGACCGCAGTTTTGAGAGCTGCGGTTTCTCTTCCCAAGTCATTCGCACCATGCTCAGGGCTCGTTAGTCCTCCTCGGCAAAAATTTACCACCGTACCTGGCGGTCTTATTTTAGTTGATGTGAAGCTCAGGTCTTGTGTCCTGTTACCTTTTCGGTTTCCCGTCTTCTCTCTTTCTTGCAGTTGGGATTGGAACTGGGGTTGTCTCTCAGTTCCCTTAGGGGTCAGGTTTCGATCCTTTCTATTCTTTTCCAGCATCCTCTAGCTTCTAATTCTCATGTCCGGACCTTCCTTCAAGGAGTGGTGCATGCTGTCCCTCCTTATCGGTCATCTTCTCCCCTTGGTTCTGGGGGTACTCCAAGGTGAACCTTTTGAACTCCTTGGGGAGGTGTCCCTGCGCCTCCTTTCTTGGAAAGTGGCGTTTTCTTGTTATCACCTCCATTCGGAGAGTGTCTGAATTGGCAGCTCTCTCCTGCTGTTTTCCGTTTCTGGTGCTTGACCAGGACAAGGTTGTCTTCCGGCCAGATCCTTCCTTTTTGCCTAAGGTTGTTTCGGCCTTTCATCTCAATGAGGACATTGTTCTTCCGTCCTTTTGTCCCGCTCCTTCTCATTCTAGGGAGCATTTACTCCACAAACTAGATGTGGTTCGGGCTGTTAGGTATTACCTCTCTATCTCTTTTTTGTTTCGTCAGTGCGATTCATTTTTCGTCCTTACGGAAGGTCGTCGTAAGGGACAACCTGCTTCCAAGGCCACCACTTCTCTGTGGATCCGGTCTGCCATTTCGTAAGCCTATCGCTGTAGGGGGTAGACTCCTCCCTTCAGGGTTGTGGCTCATTCTCCCTGTTTCTGTTGGGGCATCCTGGGCTCACCAGAACAAGCCTCGGCCTCGCAGATTGCATGGCGGCTACTTGGTCATCTTTGCACACTTTCTTGAGGTTCTACCGGATTCATACCTTCGCATCGGCTGATGCTAGTCTGGGCCGTAAACTGCTGCAGGCGGCAGTGGAACAGCCGTCTGCCTGACTATCTGCCCACCCAAGGGACGGCTTTGGTTCGTCCCATGGTCTGTGTCCCCCCAATGGAGCCGATAGAGAAAAGGAGAATTTTTAACACTTACCGTAAAATCTTTCTCGAAGGATCCATTGGGGGACACAGCTCCTGCCCTTTTGGGTTTCTCTTTGGTTCTCTGTCCGAGGGTGTGTTCAATTATATCTTTTCTTCTGGTTCTCGGACAGTTCGTGTTTTTGCTTTGACCTGTCGGTCCTCTACTATTGCTCTGGTACTAAAACTGATTAGCTCAGGGCCTGGAGGCGGGTATATCCTGCTGGGAGGAGCCGACTTCTTTGTTGCCATAGTGTCATACCTCCTAGAGACAGCAGCATACACCCAAGGTCTGTGTCCCCCAATGGATCCTTCGAGAGAGATTTTACGGTAAGTTTAAAAAAATCTCCTTTTTCCACAATAATTTGCAAAAAATTTTTTTTTTAAATCAATGTGATTTTCAAGGATTTTTTTTCTCATGTCTCTCATAGTTTAGGTATACCTATGATTAAAATTACAGGCCTCGCTCATCTTTTTACGTGGGAGAACTTACACAATTGGTGGCTGATTAAATACTTTTTTGCCCCACTGTAGGTTGTTATCTTGTCTAAATAAACAACTTTAAACTGTTCCCTTATGGCCGCACATATTGTAATTTTACATGCCCCATCCTTAATCCCTGCTAAATATAAACCATTGCCAAAAGGGGGTTGAAAGCCACTTATTCTCTTCTCTCTGTTAACATAAACATGTGTGCCGGACCTAATGTTAAAGGGGTTATCCAGGAAAAAAAAATTTTTTTTTTTATATATCAACTGGCTCCAGAAAGTTAAACAGATTTGTAAATTACTTCTATTAAAAAATCTTAATCCTTTCAGTACTTATGAGCTGCTGAAGTTGAGTTGTTTTCTGTCTAAGTGCTCTCTGATGACACCTGTCTCGGGAACTGTCCAGAGTAGAAGCAAATCCCCATAGCAAACCTATTCTACTCTGTGCAGTTCCTGAGACAAGCAGAGAGGTCAGCAGAGAGCACTGTTGTCAGACAGAAAAGAAAGACCCAACTTTAGCATCTGATTATTATTGGAAGGATTAAGATTTTTTTAATAGAAGGAATTTACAAATATGTTTAACTTTCTGGAGCCAGTTCATATTAATTTTTTTCCCCTGGATAACCCCTTTAATGGGGGGGTGGGGGGAGTCAGGAAAAATAGCTATGACCCAAGCAAGCCTTTTGCTGTCAACTACCTCATGTAAATGGCCACCATTAGGGCATCTAACATGGGTGTTAGTATTTTATATCTCACCGTGGTTCAAAAAACAAGTGTGGCTTGGGTGGCATGTACAGTATATGTTAGCAACCTTTAAAAATGGGGTGCCGGTGTAAATGATCATGGATAGCCACAGGGTCTTTTTACTTCAATAGCCTGAATGTAGTCAACTAGTGACTATGTACAGACAATTCCTGAACTAAAAAGCACAGCATACAACACTGCTTAGTCAGAGTACTGGCGCACACAGGTTCAGGAAATAAACATAATATAGGAGAAGATTTATCAAAACCTGTTCAGAGAGAAAGGTGGAGCACTTGTCCATAGCAACCAATCAGATTGCTGCTTTCATTTTTCAGAGGCCTTAAAAAAAATATGGAGGAGTCAGATTCTTTTTTTTTTTTTTTTTTTTTTAATAGTTCCTAGCTATGTTCACGCTGTGGAAGTCAACTGGCTCGGTGTCTGTTCTAACATCCCATTTTGACAAGTTGCTGATGTATACATGCCTCAGTAGGCACAATCGTGGTGTGAACCTGGCCTTAGCGCTAGACTAATATTACATCCTATGTGCTAGGGACAGACAAAGCTCTTGAATATTGGGATGTTGTCAGTGACTGATTTAGATTATCTGTTGTGTGTACTTTTGCTGTTCTGTTTCAGGGCCAAGAGAGTGATTCATCGGAGACCTCTGTGCGTGGGCCCAGGATCAAACATGTCTGCCGAAGACCTGCTGTGGTCCTGGGACGTAAGAGGGCCGTGTTTCCAGATGACATGCCCACGCTGAGTGCCTTACCTTGGGAAGAGAGAGAGAAGGTCCTGTCTTCCATGGGGAATGATGGTGCGTCTATATTTGTCTAGAATGTAACATTGAGGAAAAAAACACACGTTGCAGATACGCTGCAGATTTCCTGCAGCAGAAAATTTGCCAAAGGCAGAAGTGTATCATGCTTGAAGGGAGTAGTATAACACCTTTCTTGAGATTTCTCCTTCCAGATGGTACCACTTCAGCTTTGGCACATTTTCTGCTGCAGAAAATCTGCAGCGTATCTGCAAAACGTTTCTACCCTAAGGGCTTGTTCACACGGGCAGATCCACAGCGTATTTTATGCAGCCAATCCTCTGACTATGGACCCCTACAGTGTGTCTCAGATGTGCCTGCACAGAGTGGCAATCTGCTGCTACGAGCAGACACACTGGTGCAATGTGCGATTCGCTGCGTGCATGTGCAGTATACTCGCACACATCGGGGCTGCTCTAGGCCTAGATAAGGGAGCAGCGGGAGTGGCCGTGATGTGTGCAAATACACCGTGCATGCGCGCAACGACTCTTATCGCAGCAGTGTGTCTGCTCGTAGCGGCGGATTGCTGCTCCAAGCAGGCACATCTGAGACACCACTGTAGGGGTCCATTGTCGGCGGATCTGCAGCGTAAAATATGCTGTAGATCCGCTCTTGTGAATGGGCCTAAAGGGTACGTTCACACATACGCAGATTTGATGTGCAGGATTTGATGCAGATTTGCTGCAGATTCCAGTGTAAACTGAATGACAGAGCACAGCTTCTAAATGGCAGTTACAAATCCTGCGCATCAAATCTGCGCAGGATCCTGTACGTGTGAACGTACCCTAAAGGAGTATTTCTATGTTTTCTAGGATATGTCCTAATTTTATGATTAGTGGTGACGTGCTGCGATGTTCACTTTTCTGCTTTTACTCTGCACATTGGCTTTATACCACTTGACTGTGCAGTGAGAGGCACATAGTTCCATTCAAATGAATGGAGACGGCTGCATTTCTTTGAACGTCTTGGAGTTGGGTGGGTGGCTTTGGATTGCCACTGTGCAGAGAAATCCTCAAGATGCATTGTGGTACTTAAGTGATGGGTCCCCTTCATTCTCAAGGTGTGTGGAGGGCCTTCTTCACTAGCTGATGGCATATCCTTGCAATATGCCATCCACAAATTTGATGTTTATACAGTTCTATTGTACCAAGTGTTTTGTCTACTGTATGATTCATAAGAATTTTTTTCTTTTTCTTTTTTTTGTGAATGAATGCATTACAGTATAAGCCTGCTTTTCTGGTGCCCCCATAACAGCATTGTTGCTTCTTTCTATGTGCAGACAAGTCCTCCATAGCTGGCTCAGAGGATGCTGATCCACCAGCTCCACCCCTTAAACCCATAAAACAAGTCACTCGCAACAAGACTTTACAGGAGCCTCCGGTAAAGAAGGGCAGGCGATCGCGCCGCTGTGGCCAGTGTCCAGGCTGCCAGGTGCCTGATGACTGTGGTGTGTGCACAAATTGCCTTGACAAGCCAAAATTCGGAGGACGCAACATCAAAAAACAGTGCTGCAAGTAAGAATGTTTTGTGGAAAGTCTATTACTAACAGTGTATGTAGTAGTGTAAGATTTTTAAGTGGCAAACGTGAGGACATTTCTAAAGCATATTACCAAAATCCTGTAATATGTATTATTCATGGCATTGCAGCAGTACTTTGCCAGTATTCTAGTTCCATTAGACTGTTTTCAATTAAACAGATAAAAGTAATGCATGATGCATTTTTGAAATATGTGAATGTTTAATGCCATGTTAAAAGCATCATAGTTTAACATATGCTCTGCATTATGCTTTGTAAAGTGGAATACTATGTTTGTATGAATTTAGCTTTGAGACAGTTCTTGGGAAAAATCTTGGGATACGGTTGCATCCGTTTTGCCTCGGATACGGTTTTGCCGATTTTTCAACCGTAGGCAAAAACGCTGTCAACCACGTTTTTGCTTCCGGTTGGAAAACCGTATGCGAACCGTATGCGGTTCTTTTAACATTGTTGTCTATGAGAACCGTGCACAGAATTTCAGAATACGGTTGCACACGGTTTATCTAATCCGTTTTTGGAGTTGACACATGCGCAGATTGGAATTTCAATAGAACAACAGTAATTTTATTAAATTGCTGGAAAACAAATTACAACAAAATAGCAAAACCGTTGGCAAAAACTGATGCAAACGAATAGAACCGTACGGGGAAAAAAACTGTATACGTTTTAATTTGGAGTCATACGGTTGTATAAGGTTGCATACGGTTTTTGCCATACGTTTTTTAGCGGAAAACCGTAAAAGGTAACCGTATTTGAAAAACGTGGTGTGAACCCAGCCAAAGTAACCTTATAGTAGATAGGGTGACGCCTTATAGTAGACAGGGAGACCATAAATACATAGAGTAAAATTAAGCTTTAAGCTACATCTGCTTTGGGCCTACACATTCAGTAAGAATATATTTGAAAGCTAAAAAACATGTAAGAGCTGCTGAGTATTTATTTATTTTTTATTTCTGAAGGATGAGAAAGTGCCAGAATTTGCAGTGGATGCCCTCAAAAGCGTTTTTACAGAAGCAAGCAAAGGGTAAGTTGATGTTGCACATTTTATCTGTTTTACGTTCCTTTTTTCTTTCTTCCCAAAGCAATCTTAAATGTAGTAAATTATTCATAGTATATATTTTTGTTTGTGTAATTTTCTTTTTATAGCAGCAAAAAGAAAAGAGAAGAAATCCAAAATGGCTGAAAAGAAAGAGGCTGCCACTGTTAAACCTACCGTAGAACCAGTTTCCAAGGCTGTTGTAGCACCAGTAATTAGAGCCCCATCTCCTGACAGAGAGGAACATCCCCTTTCTCCATCACCACCACCAAAAAAGAGTGATCCTCCAAAGAAACTAGAGGAGAAACCGGAAGAGGACAGCCAACTTGCACTTAACAATGAGGTTAAGCAGCCGCCTACTGTACGGAAAGTCACAAAGCAGCTTCACCCACAGCCTCATGTCTATCAAGCACCACGCCAGACTAGTCCGCCACCAACACCCTCTCGCAAAGAAGCCCCCAGATTGGCCTCTTCTGAGCCAAGGAAAAAACAGCTGGTTGTACTTCCAGAGAATGGTGAGAGGTTTACTGACCGCTATGTTTAGTGAAGCCAAATAAGTACCGTATTTTTCGTCATATAAGAAGCTCGGGCATATAAGACGCACCCAATTTTAAAGGATGAAAATCTAGGAAAAAAAGATTCTGAACCAAATACAATGTAAAGTATAGTACAGTGGTCTTCAACCTGCGGACCTCCAGGTGTTTCAAAACTACAACTCCCAGCATGCTGGGAGTTGTAGTTTTGCAACATCTGGAGGTCCGCAGGTTGAAGACCACTGGTATAGGAGGTAGTACTCACGTGTCCCCGCTACTCCGGACCCATTGTCGCTCGTCGCCACTGCCCTGGATATCTCCCTTCATCGCTGTCGCCGCGTCCCTGGGGTGTCCCCGTCGCTCCGGAACATCTCTGCTGCCCGGTATCCTCGCTCTCCGTCGCTGCCATCACGTTGATATGCACGCCGCTCCTATTGGATGACGGGATGGCGTGCGCGATGACGTGATGAAGACGACGGAGAGCGCCGGCCATGCAAGGGATTCCGGCACGGAGCAGACACAGAGGAGGCAGGTAAGGTCCCTCCCGGTGTCCTGTAAGCTGTTAGGTCCTGAGCAGCCGGGTTAGTGTCACTTCAGACGCGGTGGTCAGCTTTGATCGCCGCGTCTGAAGGCTTAAAACAGGGCATCATCGCGATCAGTGATGTCCTGTATTAGCCGCGGGTCCCGGCCGTTGATGGCCGCAGGGACCGCCTCGATAGGACAGGGTTTTAATGTGTATTTACCGTACAAGACTCACCAACTCCCTCCCCAGTTTTGGGGAAGACAAAGTGCGTCTTATACGGCGAAAAATACGGTATATATTTTTTAACTTAGTTCTGGGTGTACAGAAACACTCTATGATCCTTTGTGAGCGAGCAATCATTAGATGCAGCAACCACCTTCTATGCTACTTGCTGGTCAGCTGACAATGTGTACTCAAATTTTGTGAGTTACAGAAGTCTTTGGCCCTCTAAATTCCATAAGGAAAATGTAAATTGAAAAGCAGAGGGATAAAGTAAACCCTACATTAAATTAACTTGTCCAACCCAGGAAGAAGTGCAACACTGCCTTAAGTTTTGAAAAGACAAATTAGATCCACATGGCATTTGTCCCTGTGTTTTAAATGCATTAAGTAACTTGATACAGACCATGGTCTGTAATATTTTCTAATATTTAAAACATACTTCCAATGCAGCCTTTATAGAAAATAGTTTTTTTCTGTACTATTTTTGTTTAGAGGGGCTTTTTTGGTCACTTTTTCATTCATTTTTGTTCTGGTATATGATCACAAATCAGCAATTCTGACGGTTGGTATGAATTATTTTTTTTATGCTGTTCACGTTGCAGGATCTTGAACACTATATTTTAATAGTTTGGACACTTCCGCACATGGTGATGCCAAATATGTTTTATTTTTAGCTTCTTTTTTTTTCTTTGAAAATTACCGTAGGTGAATAAGTCACTTGAATTGATAATCAGTGAGGCTATATATATATATATATATATATATATATATATATATATATATATATATATTATAATTTTTTTTTTTTTTTTACATTAGTCCCCATTGGGGACTACTATAAAAAGTAATTTGATTTCTTATACTGATCAAAGCTATGCTGTTGCATAGCCTTGATCTGTTAAATCGTTGCTCTGCTAGTATAGTATGCCTGAGAGCCCATATTAGCCCCATAAGGATAGCATGAGCCCATAAGGATAGCATGGAGGCCTACAGAAAACCTCTGCCTACCAAAATTACTTATCTGATTACTGAAAAAACTGATCAATGCTACGCGACCGCATTGCAGGGTGATGATCAGCCTCTGACACCCGCAGAAGTGGTAATTTTGCCATTTAACTGCCTCTATTGCAGAACTTAGTGTTAATTGACCAACATCTGTGCGGCCACTGATGTTGGTCACTAACAGAGTGCCAGCTGCTGATGGCAGCTGGCACCCCTGTTTATTTTACAAAATCAGTTCTTGAGCTTATGTTTTAATGTATTGTAGACCCAGGAGTACCACTTAGTTATTTAGTCTCAAAACTTCTCAGAAGCTACTACAGACTTGAAGTTTGGAAACTTGCATATGTATTTATTTTCCTATTTATTTATTTCATATTAGGTTTTTGCTTTTTCTCTAGGTTCTGAGCAAAATAAGCAGAAGAAACTGGCTTCCAGATTAGGGGTGTTGCTGAGATCAAAATCCAAGGAGAAGGTAGGGTCAATGTGTTCTTGGTATACAGCGACGTTGGGGAGTTGTGTTAAAATGGCACTAAACCTTAAATGCAAGATGTTTACAAAAAATGCTAATATCGTTATGGCTTAAAAATAATTAGATTTGCAAAATTTAAGTTGTTTTTTTTTAGAAAAAACTTTTCCTGAAAAAAACCAAGGCATTATTCTGCTTAATAAGACAGAAAAGCTTTAAGAACTGAAATGGGTAAAAATGGAGAAAATTTTTAAACCGGGTCTAAAAACTGGGTCTTTTTTTTATTTATTTATTTATTTTTTGTTTGTGAATTATCCTAGTCTTTAACAATACAACAATTAATGTTTTCTCAGGATTTTTTTTTCCAGCTTGAAGCTTTTCTTGCACAGCATTTTGCCCAATGTAGTTTAACCTATGCTATTATTTTAATATTTGTCTCTGCAGGAGAAACCGCTAGCTCCTAGCAAGACAGATGTGAATTTTAATCTACTGAACACCATCTGTAACGGCAACAGCTCCAGACAGAAGGCGTCATCTGATGGCGTGCATAGGATCCGTGTAGATTTCAAGGTTTGATATTACCTTGGATCTCCTTTCATACTGATCATTTCTGCAGGTAGAGGTAGTGCATTAGTCGGAGAGGGCCATGTAGCTCCCTTAGATAACTTAAGGTTTATATGGAGGTTCTAACTTGTTGTTTCTATTACAGGAGGACTGTGAAGTGGGAAATGTATGGGAAATGGGTGGACTAAGCATACTTACAACCGTACCGATCACCCCACGTGTGGTTTGCTTCCTTTGTGCCAGCAGTGGAAATGTTGAGGTGAGTCTTCTGAGAACTTTTCCACTTTTCGAGATTGTAGTAAATTTGTTGAGCAACATGAGCCTTTTGTGACACCTCTCCCATTCTTCTGTTTCCATTTCTTTTCTTTTATTTTTTTTTATCGGTATTGATAGTCTGTTCCTTTTATCTTCTGGTCTAATAGATTTTTTTTTTCTCTTCAAGTTTGTGTTCTGCCAAGTCTGTTGTGAGCCTTTTCACCGTTTCTGCTTGGAAGAAAGGGAAAGACCATCCGAAGACCAATTGGAAAATTGGTGTTGCCGAAACTGCAAGTTTTGTCATGTGTGTGGCAGACAGCAGCAGGTTAACAAGGTATGCATTGGCAAAATGACAATATTATTGAAAGATAAATAAATAAATAGTAAGATAGAAATGAAAGGTTCCGGGGCTTCTATTTCTCTAGCATATATAAAAGCGACCAGAGGTCTTACACAGAAATCATAAGGCCCCATAATATTTAGAGTGCCCCCCTTTCCACAGATAATGTGTCATTTCTACTAAACAGATTGTTTATCCCAGCACACATTTTCCCACACACACGTATGTCAGGAAGAGTTGTTTATGGGCTTTTAGATTCTGTGCTTATGGTGGACTTTGTATATACCAAAGCTCTGGCTGCCAATAGAAGGAAATCAGTGTGTATACCTTAATTCAGCTCCTATAAAGCCAGGACTTCAGTAATCTCTATGCACTGAGCTCCCCCTAGTATCATTAGAGAAAAACTGTTTGACAGTGTCAAAGGCCAGAGAAGCAATTCGGTACCGAGCCCTCTTTTACCCTGAGCCCCATAGCAATCGTATTGTCTACCTAATGGAAGGTATAACACTGAAAGTGATAATGTTTCAACCTCAGAGACCACTTTCGAGCTGGTAAGCAGCTTGGTGTGCAAAGTATTACTAATGTCAACAAAAGACAGTATACCCATAAATGTAGAGAGTGTGAGTTATGCATCCCCATATCAATATAGGAACAAATTACTTGGATGTTAATCTGTATTTAATATTGGTCCGCTTTACTCTTGAGTTTTTGCTCTCTAGGACATCTAAATAGTATCTTTATTGACTAGTTGTAGTTTAGCTTCAGTCTTAAGAGGGAAATCTATGGAACATTTGGCTTGTCATTTAGTATTTGTCAGAAAATCTAGGCCCACCATAGAGAGCTCAGTGTCACATAAATATGTACGATATCATGTCCTACACCTTTACAGTATGTCAATTCCTTGTGTGTAGTGAAATTGTTCTCTTGCTCTTTCTGGTTCTTTCAATAGCAGCTACTAGAGTGTAACAAGTGCCGCAATAGCTATCACCCAGAGTGCCTGGGACCAAATTACCCCACAAAACCCACAAAGAAGAAGAGAGTCTGGGTAAGTCATATTATAATGAATTTAATTAATTATTTATTTATTTATTTACTTACCTAAAGAGTACCTCTAATGATGCTCCTGGTGGCAGGATATGTCCGAAAATATTAGGGCCGCTTCTCATCACGTGACTCGCTTGCAGACTATCGCGATCTGAAGACAGAGTTGCCGGAAGTCCTATAGTTATTCATTGTTGCCGTCACTAGTGGTTGTTGGCACCCAGACCTCCACCGACGCAAACTTCTAACATGTCACTGTGAAATGTCAGAAGTTTATGATGATAGATATACTTTAGCAATCCGGAGGGGTGCAGACAATTTGTACAGTATATTTATTGGTTTTGTCTTGGTGCACCACAGACCTTTGCTTTATGACACTGATGTCCTATTGTGTTATCCGCTGTCAAACTGAATGCAGTTTTAATGCATACAGTTACAGAAGTAAATGCATCAGTGATTAGCGTGCATGCGTAAGAGGAAATAACATTAAAGGGTACCTCTCATCAAATAAACTTTTGATATATTTTAGATTAATGAATAACTTGAATAACTTTCCAATAGCATGTTAATGAAAAATATGCTTCTTTCTATTGTATTTTTCCCGATCAGTCCTGTCAGCAAGCATTTCTGACTCATGCTGGAGTCCTAAACACTCAGAGCTGCCAGCCTGCTTTGTTCACAGCCAAACAGGCTGTGAACAAAGCAGGCTGGCAGCTCTGAGTGTTCTCCTTTATGAACAAAGCAGACTGGCAGCTCGTAGTGTTTAGGACTCCTGCATGAGTCTGAAATGCTTGCTGCCAGGACTGGTAGGGAGACCCCTAGTGGTCATTTCTTCAAAGTGGAAAATTAAATAGAAAGAAGCATATTTTTTAATAACATGCAATTGTAAAGTTATTCTGCATACATTTAATCTATAATATATCAAAAGTTTTTTTGATGAGAGGTACCCTTTAAAAGCTTTTTTTATTTGAAATATTATGTCCATCGTGCCAACCTATGCTTTATTTCTCGAGGTAATCTATAATTAAATCTGAAAATCTTGATTTACATATTTACTATGTTGTGTACCTCATGTATCTTTATGGTTACAGACTTGATTGAAACCTGTGTAATCTGTTGATGCAGTCACAGCTCTCCTTCTATTAGTTCCCTACTTCTCACTACTACCATATGTGATGGGCAGAAAGAAGGCTGCTTGTCTGTCGAGATC
This sequence comes from Hyla sarda, assembly GCF_029499605.1. Lineage (NCBI taxonomy): Eukaryota > Metazoa > Chordata > Amphibia > Anura > Hylidae > Hyla > Hyla sarda. The sequence goes on along the minus strand of NC_079198.1, from coordinate 71,090,257 downwards.
ACACAGAGGTGCATAGGACCTGTAGACACAAAACTCTGCCGTATTTCTAATCAGGGTTGTTATGAAAGGGTTAGTCAGGGTTATCATGAAATTACTTTATAACTATATGCATTAGAACAATACAACATGGCTATAAAGGTGTTAAATGAGCCTTAATAAAAATTCACATGCTGATATTTAGATTAATCAGCCGATTTTATCAAACCATTAAATATATATCTTACCCTGGGTTATTTTCTTTTGTTTTTAATCTGTTAGACGTTACATAGCCAGTCACTATTACTTGAAATTAATAACTTTTTCCCTGGGTGCAATTTTCTGCCTCCAGATCTGCACTAAATGTGTCAGGTGTAAGAGTTGCGGATCCACTACACCTGGTAAAGGCTGGGATGCACAGTGGTCGCATGATTTCTCATTGTGCCATGACTGTGCCAAGCTATTTGCAAAAGGTAAGATCCTGAATTATTGCCTTTCCAAGTAGGCTACAGCCATCTCATAGCACAACTTGTCTGGCGAGATTTATTAAAACCTCAGTTACTTACTTACATTAAACTGCATGTCAGTAAAGCTACACTTGGTTATCCTATTTCACAAACAACACATGAGAACTCTGTGGTTTGTATTTGTTTATTGTGGCGTGTGTTGTTTTATACAATCTGTATCTATTTACGTGTTTACTTTGTGCTGGTACATGAATGGTTTCTTTCTGCACTTTTGTACATTGTTCCTTGGCATTGCCTGTGCTGTTTTTTTCTGTGTACCGATGTTATTTGTAATAAAACGTGTTGTATTAAAATATCAGTGTTGATTCCCTGTAACAGAAATTCTGTAACAGTTACCCTATGTGTGAACCCGGCCTGATAGAACGTTTTCAGGCTAATGAGGTCCCCCAAGATGAAAACAAATGTCTGTCTGGGTGACTGGTAATAACTAGAGTTGAACGAACTTACAGTAAATTGGCTCATAGCGAACCTCGCAGCTTGGCTGGTGATTACTTTAGTCTGCGTAAATTAGTTCAGCTTTCCAAGGGCTCCGGGTGCCTGGAAAAGTCTGGGATGACAGTCTTAGGTCTCCTAGGTCTGTATCCACTTTTTCCAGGCAACTGGAGCCATTGGAAAGCTGAGTTAATTTATGCAGACTAAAGTAATCAACAGCCAAGCTGCGAGGTTCGCTACGAGCCAATTTACTGTAAGTTTTCTCAACTCTAGTAAAAACAATAAAGAAACTATACTCTCCTTCCCCAATAGTAACTGCACCGATACACCTGGTCTTCATGGCTACTTTTTGGTTGCTGATAACTCTTCCATGTATGGGCTTCAAAACTCAACGAGTGGACAACACCTCGTCAGCAACCGGAAAGTAGCTGAGAGGACCAGAGCATCAGTACAGTGGCTATGGGAGATTGGGCCGGATAAGTATAGGTTCTGTGTTTCTTTTTTTTTTTTTTTTTTTTTTTTTAACCCCACCTCAGCCACATATAGGTTTGTGTTGATCTCCAGATTACCCCTTTGATTGTGCTGATGGGAGGCTTGAAATTGTTAGGGTTGTAGTAATCATGTATTAGTAAAAGCACAAACATTTCAAAACTGTCTGCTTATCCGTAACTTGCTAGGTTAAATAAAGGTATGTAGAATCCATCAGCATGTGACCTGTTCAATGTGTTCACAATGAGTACTTAGGATTAGCTGCAGAAAAAAGTGTCAGGCCAAGCACATGATCTCTCCGTCAATACTTTTGTCATTATGTTTATTTTTAGGGAATTTCTGCCCTCTGTGTAATAAGTGCTATGATGATGATGATTATGAGAGCAAGATGATGCAATGCGGCAAGTGCGATCGATGGGTCCATTCCAAATGTGAAAGCCTGACTGGTTAGTGTAATAAATGACAAGATATACAGTGTTTGCAAAGATTGGGCACATGAAAACAGAAATGCATTGTGTTGGTGGTAAACGTTTGTAAACATTATGGTTTGTTAGTACAGTGTTTTTGTACCTATGCTGCCCTTCACGCCTATGGTTTTTTAAATGTATTGGAGTTCACATATTAAAGTATTTGATGTAGGATAGAAGTATTTGATCTGCTTTGTTTGAGGCATTTGAAGCACAATTGTCAGATATGCTTCATAATTACTTTACCACCTAAATGTATTTTTACAGGAATGTAAGTATAATGGTAAGATGTATTGTGGTTTGTGCTTGTCTTTGTTTCTTGACAACTTTTATTTTGTTTCCCATTTGGCCCTGAGCTAAAAACTTAAATGGGTTTTCCAAATAAGAAAAGTAGGTAAAATCTGATGCATACCAAGTGCATAATATAAAGGAGTACAAATGTGCTGTTTTAAAATCTTTTGCCTCCCCCCCCCCCCCCCCCCCCCGTTGGTGTGATCCCTTCTAGAAATCTCTGTTGTGCACCCTTTTTCCCATTCCTCCTGCTTGTATGCACAGTGAAGACTGACTGCCAATATTTCCAGGTCAGCCCAGGAGACTGCCATTGAACTGAGCATGTGTGACCACCTCAGAATGCTTAAGAGGGTCCTAACGAAGGTCAGCAGGATATTAAAACAAATCACACACATGGGATAAGTAAGGTTATATTTATTAAACAGGACATTAAAAAAAAAAAAAAAAAAAAAAAAATATGCTTCTACAAAATGTTTTGTCAATTAGTGCATCAATTTAGACCTATTTATCTTTGTAGAAAACTCCTTTAAAACATAATAGTTACTAGAAAGGGAAACACGATTTAAAGTATTAGTGTAATTTAAAGCAACTTTTGACATGTTGCCCAGACATATCAACAGTTTCAAGTTATAAGCTGGTGAAGTGCGCGGCAGCGAGCACCTCCCTGGCTGGTTGGCAGATCCAACCTTTTCCTCTGCCTAGACTTAAGCAAAAAAAAAGGTTGGGTTTAAGTAACAGCCAAGTAGTGAGGCATGCGCTGGCATGCACTTCAACCGCCTGCCACTCACAATCCTGAGACCCGATGCAATCTCAACTTATGACATGTTACACGACATGAAAAGTTTTTTAAATAAATTATAGTAACACCATGAGAGACTAAAGCTAATTGGCAGTGCTTACTTAGCAGATATTATACCCCATAAAATGCAGTTGTTAAAGGAGTAGTACAGTAAAAAATAACTTCTCTCCTATCCAAAGGATAGGGGATAAGTTCTAGATTGCAGGGGTTCTGACTGCTGGGACCCCCACAATCTCCTGAATGGGGCCCCGGCAGTCTGCTGGAAGCAGCCGTTCCGACCCCCGCAGAAAGGCCGACATGCCCACTCCATATATCTCTATGGGATACATGGAGGGGGCGTTTTGGCCGCCCTCTTCCAGCAGACTGCCAGGGCCCCCTTTCAGGAGGTCATGAGAGGTCCCGGCGGTCAGACCCCGCCATGATCTATCACTTATAATCCAAAGGAAAGAGGATGTTATCTTTCACTACCCTACTCCTTTTAAAAGGGACCTGTCATGTCCTATATAAAATCATTAATTAATAGAAAAAATATAACTTTCTTAAATATATTTATGTAGAAAATGGAAAGATTTTCATCTGTAATTTAGTAATAAAGCCCACTGTCCTGACAGCTATGAAAGACGGAGATACAGATTCCATTGTGAGTGGGAAGACTGTAAATGTACTGCATGTAATCAGGGGAAATCTGTGCTTCTATCTTCATATTAATGTTGTTATATGAAAAGCTGTGTATTAAAGAGGAGGAGGCTACAACAGAGGTAAAACCTTTTGCAGCATTCATTGTGGGGTAGCTGTTGCAGGCTGACTGTGCTTATGCAGGGAGAGACTCAGATTAACAATTTAAAAGCAGCTGTGTCCTTTTCTAGCAGATTAACCAAACAATTACAAACAGTTGTGCTGCATAATACACAGGGAAATTATATTACATGGCTAATAAATAATATTCTGTATAAAGTTCTGGCTTTTGACAGAACGTGAGGACAAGTTTAACTGATTTGCTTCCCATTGAGAGCCATTGGTGATGTAATTTGTAATTTACCTTTTGCTGATTGTATGAGAAATATAGGCAAATCAGTTCTCCCAATGTATTGTATGAAACAATGACTCAGTAAATGCAAAACAGGCCAACTTATTTGCTCATCCAGAATTCTGCCCAGATCTGAGCACAAGGCTCCACACTGCTATTCAGATGTTTCATAGAAGAAAAATAGAATCTCCAGATTTTGATCTCTTGCTGCTAAAATAGAAGTAAAACCTGTTCCCTGTGATAGTGAGGGAAATCATAAAGTCTCTTACCATTTCTTCTACTTTCACTTTTGCTTTCTTTCAGCACAGATAAATCCTCTTAAAGGGGTAGTCCAGTGCTGAAAAATGTATCCCCTATCCTAAGGTTAGGAGATACATTTCAGATCGCGGGGGTCCGACCGTTGCCCCCCCCCCCCTCCGCGATCTCCTGGGGCCCCGGCTATCTGGCCAGATAGCGAGTGTCTACCACCGCACGAAGCGGCGGCCCCCTCAACGCCCCCTCAATACATCGCTATGGCAGGGCCAGAGATTGCAGAAGGCAGCATTCCGGCTCTGCCATAGAGTTGTGTTCAGCTAATACGCCCCCTTCCTGCAGGCTTCCGGGGCCCCAATGGTCGGACCCCCCCCCCCCCCCCCCCCCCGCCATCTGAAAGAAACTTATCCCCTATCCTTAGGATAGGGGATACGTTTTTCAGCACTGGATATATCCTTTAAACTCATGACTACTTTGGCACTGAACTGTTATTAAAGAAAGGGTTAAACCACTCTTAAACATTCAGCCCATGTCATTCTCTATCTCAGTCTCTGAAATAACAGATTTCTGTACTTTTAATAAGCTGTATTATATTGTATCTCTTTCTGTAGAAATTTTTTTAGTTATAAGATGTTCTATTTGTAGGTAAACAAAGAGATTGTGGCACTTCCCAGAGTTCTATGCAACTTAAAGGTGTTATTCCTCAAGATTAAAAGTTATCCCCTATCCACAGGAACATAACATTTTGATCGTAGGGGACCTATCACTGGGACCTCCACCATTCATGAGAACAGACAAATTGTCCACTGAATTGAAATGATACAGCAGCTTGCATGCTCAAATATCGCTCCATTCATACTCTATGGGGTTTTCGAACATTGCCAAGCACTGAACTGGACTATGATTGGAAGTCCTATAAAAGTCATAGTGAATGTAGCAGTGGCCGAAGTGTGAGCTGCCATACCATTCAGCCTGCCGATTATATACTTCTGTTCTTGTGATGAGTGGGGGGTCCCAACTTTTTAATCTTGACATGGTCATTTCAACCTCTTGGGGATGCAGGGCGTATGCATACGCCCTGCATCCCTGACCCTTAAGGACTCAGGGCGTACCTGTACGCCTGAGCATTTCCGGTCCCCGGCGCTCACCTGGTGGGGACCGGACCGCGATGCCTGCTGAAATCATTCAGGACCCCCCATATCAGCGATCGCCACAAATCGCCAGTCAATTCAGACCGGCGATTTGCTGCGATTCCGTTCCCTGCCAGGTGGAGATCGGAGCCGGATGCCTGCTAAAATCATTCAGCAGGCATCCCGACACATCGCCGAGGAAGGTCCTGAGGACCCCCCCATATCGGCGATCACGGTAAATACAAACCGGTGATCTTCAGCTATTCCGGGTCATGGGGTTCACATGTGACCCCATGACCTGGAAAGGATGATGATCAGTGGTGTAATATACACAACAAATCATCATCTGTACTGTACTGGGAGGGGAGCCGGATGCCTGTTGAAATCATTCAGCAGGCATCCCGACACATCGCCGAGGAAGGTCCTCAGGACCCCCCATATTGGCGATCACCGGTAAATACAAACCAGTGATCTGCAGCTATTCCGGGTCATGGGGTTCACATGTGACCCCATTACCTGGAAAGGATGATGGTCAGTGGTGTAATATAGACCACCAATCATCATCCATACTGTACTGGGAGGGGAGGTGGCAGTGTTGCCATAAATAAATAAAAAAAGCCACTATAAACCGAAAAAGCGCGGGTGGGCTTTACTAAAGGTGGTGGACGGTCGTAGTGACTGCACTAGAGATGAGCGAACTTACAGTAAATTCGATTCGTCATGAACTTCTCAGCTCGGCAGTTGATGTCTTTTCCAGCATAAATTAGTTCAGCTTTCAGGTGCTCCCGTGGGCTGGAAAAGGTGGATACAATCCTAGGAGAATCTTTCCTAGGACTGTATCCACCTATTCCAGCCCACCGGAGCACCGGAAAGCTGAACTAATTTATGCAGGAAAAGTAATCAACTGCCGAGCCGAGAAGTTCGTGACGAATCGAATTTACTGTAAGTTCGCTCATCTCTAGACGGCACCAATCCCAGTGTATGAGGAGGGGGGAGGAGAGCAGGAGCATGTTGCTCCGCTCTGATCAGCACCATTTTATATCTGCTTCTGATCAGGACGGAGACCCGTGCTGCATCTCCCCCCTCAGTGTTCTTAGTGCCCTTGGCACTGTTTCTTCAGATTTAGATTAGGCAGGGACAGAGTTAGGTGGTAAAAAATATATATACTCTTTTTTTTTTTTTTTTTTTAGCGTACCATACTGTAGGTGCACCTTTTGCTGCGTGACCCGGGCACTGTGGTCTGTGCCAGTGTTTCTTTTTTTTGGGCACAAACATTTTTTTTTTTTTTTTTGCTTAACGTGTGGCCGGGCCCTCTTAGCTATAAAAGAGTGGCCTGAGTCACGCAGCAAAATGTGCTGCAGACACCTACAGTATGTTAAGCTTTAAAAAAATATATATATAATAATAATTTAGATATTTTTTTACCACCTAACTCTGTCCCTGCCTAATCTACAGCTTTCCCTAATCGCTGCTGTGCCAAGGGGTACAGAAACAGTGCCAAGGTGCACTAAGAACACTCTGAGGGGGGAGATGCAGCACAGGGCTCCGTCCTGATCAGCACCAGATATAAAATTGTGCTGATCAGAGCGGAGCAACATGCAGATGGGTGCATTTTTTCAGGGTTAAGCGATTTTAAAAATTTTATTTTTCAGGTATTTTGTGTGGGGGTCTGTAATATATTATAAATTTTTTTAAATCTTTTTTTTCTCTTTTTAGTTTATATTTTTTTCTGTTAGGGTGGGTTAGGGAGGTAGTTTCACACAAATAAAGTTTTCCCCACACACATACACACCCATCCCCATTAGAGCAGGGAAATGGTCCGCAGGGCGTTTTCAGTGGAGGAAGTATATGCCATATTTGCCTCCGACACTGAAAGCACCACAGTGGATGAGGAAGACCCCAGCTTCCTTATTACTTCTGCATCCTCCTCATTATCTTCTGATGATGAGCCACCAAGGCGGCAGAGACTCCGCCATGCGAGGCCGCAAACCTCATCTGCTCCTGACCCTGTGCCCCATGCTAGTATGAGTCCCCCTGGCGCTCATACTAGTCAAGCCCCCAGCCAAGTTCACTGGTGCCCCGTACCAGAGAACTTGTCTGTACTGAGCCAGCGGACCACGAGCCCGTGATTCCTGAGTTTGTTGGCAACTCGGGAATCAAGATTGACATAATCGGATTTATTGAAATTGACTATTTTATGTTTTTTTTCAGTAACAACTTTGTCAATCTGATGTTGACCAGACGAACCTGTGCGCCCAACAGTTCGTCGACGCAAACCCGAGCTCCTTTTTAGCTAGGCTCAGCGGCTGGTTCCCAGTCAGCGCAGCCGAAATGAGGACCTTTTGGGGCCTCGTGCTACATAAAGGCCTAGTTAAAAAACCAAAGGTCAGGCAGTACTGGAGTGGGACATCCTCTACCAGACCCCGCTCTACAGTATGGCCATGGCACGTTCCCAGTTCGAGGACATTCGGAAATGTCTGCTTTCCCCCCCTGGAACTGATCCCGCGTATGACACCTGTACAAAATCAGGCAGGTCATCAATCACTTCGAGGCCAAATTTTGGGAGGACTATGTCCCTTGACTATGTCCCTTTGGGAGTTTGCTATTGGTGAGTCTCTCATCAGCTTTAGTACTCACTAGAACCCTTGTTACGTTCCTTGTGGAGTGTAGTTTCTAAAATGGTGTCACGTGTGAGGTTACTGCTGTTCTTGCACATTGGGGCCTTGGTAAACGCACATGGCCCCGACTTCAATTCCAACAAACTTTTCACTCCAAAAGCCCAATGGCGCTCCTTCTATTGTGAGCATTGCAGTGCGCCCGCAGAGCACTTTACAGCCACGTATGGGGTATTTTCTTTTTCAGGCAAAATTGCACTACAAATTTTGGGGGCCTTATGCCCTATTACCACATGTGAAAATGAAACATTTGGGGTAGCACTATCAATATAGTGCGAAAAATCTAATTTTTCACTTTTACGGCCCACTGTTCAGGTGTGTAGTTTCCAAAATGGTGTCACATGCTGGGGGTTTCTGCTGTTCTGGCACCATGGGAGGTTTGTAAATGCACATGGCCCCCGACTTCAATGTCAGCAAAATTCTCTCTTCAAAAGTCCAATGGTGCTCCTTCTGTTCTGAGACCTGTAGTGCGCCAGCAGAGTGCTTAATGTCCACATATGGGGCGTCTTCTTAATCGAGAGAAATTGGGCTTCAAATTTTCAGGTCCATTTTCTCCTTATACCACTTTTAAAAATGAAAAAAATGTGGCTACAAGAACATCTTCGTGTAAAAATGCAGACTTTCTGAATGTCATTTTGAATACTTTGAGGGGTTTAGTTTCTATAATGAGGTCATTTATGGAGTATTTCTCACAGAAGGGCCCCTCAAATCCACTTCAAACTTAATTGGTCCTTGAAAATGTTGACATTTTCATGAAAATTTGGAAACTTGCTGCTATACTTTAAAGCCCTCTATTGTCTTCAAAAAGTAAAAACATGTCAACTTTATGATGCGAACATTGACATACTGTATTTGTGAATCAATATATAATATCAATGCAATATCCATTTTCCTTTACAAGCAGAGAGTTTAAAAGTTAGAAAAATGAAATTTTTTCTAAATTTTCATGAAATTTTGGGGGTTTTCACCAAGAAAGGATGCAAGTAACGACAAAAATGTACCACTATGTTAAAGTAGAATATGTCAAGAAAAAACTGTCTCTGAATCACAATAAAAGGTAAAAGCATCCAAGAGTTATTTAATGCTTAAAGTGACAGTGGTCAGAATTGCAAAATAGGGCTGAGTCCTTAAAGGGGTACTCCCATCATAGACATCATATCCCCTATCCAAAGGATAGGGGATAAGATGTCTGCTCTCGGGGGTCCCTCCGTCACTGACTTCCGTTCCCGTAGTCGCGACTCAGACCCTCCAGCGCTTCCACACAAACAGGTGGGTGCCGCAAGCAATACTGTGGGGGTCCCCAGCGGCTGGACCCCCGAGATCAGACATCCTTATCCCCTATCCTTTGGATAGGGGATAAGATGTCTAGCGTGGGAGTACCCCTTTAAGATGAAAATGGGCTGAGTACCTAAGGGGTTAAGCCTCTTAGTTTTCCTTTTCATACATGGGAGGTGTATCTGGCCCTAGACCTAGATTTTTCATAAGGAAATCAAGAAGATGTTCCTTTGCAGAGCACCACAGTTGTTTTGCTCTTGCTTTTAGTGTGGCATGATTTTCATTCCATTGATAAATACCACTTTCTCATTCAGCTCCATTGGGGGACACAGGAACCGTGGGTATATCTTACTGCCACTAGGAGGCTGACATAGGCATACAAAAAATAATTTGGCCCCTCCCAGCAGGGTATATCCCACCTACTGCCTTAGAGACACTCAGTTTTAGCTTAGTGTCATAGGAGGCAACACGGGCCTGGATTGCTCCAGGCCTGGTCTTTTTATAGCTTTTTAGAGTTAGTGTTTAGTCTTTTTCTTCTTTGTTATTTTTTCTAGGTTGGGGCGACAGGAGCATGGCGCTACCTGTTTCCCCACATGCGACTGAAGGGCACGGTTCCATACTGTATGGTCCGTTAACCCTTCCTCGCCACCGGCCAGTGCCAGGTTGTACCTTGGGTCCGGGTCACCTATTGCCTCTGCTCGCCCCGCTTAAAGAAGCCTGGCATGATGCAGCAGGCCTAGTCTGGCAAAGACTGCTGGGGACAGACCTTCTCAGTAGGTAAGTATACCTCCATGTTCAGGTAAGTTTTCCCTACACCCCTTACCCCTCTCCCCTCTCTATCTAGGGCTACCCCAAGGGGGAACAAGTCTTTTTTTTGGGGGGGGGGGGGGGTCCCCTTATGATGTGGGGTAAGGACAGTGAAGGGGACCTTTCCTTGGATGGTCTGTTCTCTGTATGTTTACTGCGGGCTGCAGTTCCTCACACATGGTGAGTCAGCTGCAGGCCCCCCCGGACGGCATTGCAGCGTCCAGTTAACTATCCGGCAGCCGTTCCCGCAGTGGAGGTGGCTGCCGGCTCTTCTGTCGGGGCGGCGTGTTCGGCCGGGACCAGGCCGCTGATTCCAGCAGCCGTCCTCACTGGGAGACGGCTGCGGACTTCATGCTTCGCGCACCGGCCTCCCGAAGCTGCAGCCCGACTGGAGCTTCTCCTGTTCGGGCTGTTTTGTTTTCAATGTCCTAGCGGGGCCTTTCGGCGGAGTGTAGCTCTGCCCCCTTCACCTTTTCGGGAGGCGTCGTCGCTTTGCTCGCTGGCCTCCCGAAGCTGCGGCCCTGCGGGAGCTTCCCCTGTTTGGGCTGCTGTTCTGGCTATTAGCCTCGGGCTATGCGGTTTTGCAGATTCTTCCGGCGTACTGCTCCTTGCCGCCGCCGCCACTTCCGAGGCTGCCCGCTATCTGTTTTTTCCTCCTCTGAGGAGAATTGATTGCGGGACTGGTGTAATGATGCACCGTTATTCAAAAATAAAAATTCTGCAGCTTTTCTGAAAATTTGGGGTACTCTGGGCCTTCTTATGGCCAATCCTTATTTTTGGTTTACTTTTCATGCCTGCAGTCCTGGTTTCCTATGGTCACTCATCTAGCAGCTGGCCCACCGGTACCTCCCTACTGTGCGAGATGTCCAATGGCATGTCTCGCCCATTCCTGCAGGCGGACCCACTCCGGGGGTCTCTCACGACTGATGTATTGTCGCTACATTCCGATACCCCTCTGCTGAGTGTGGTATAGGTGACACTGACTCATACCAGTAAGCCAGACAGTGGTCTGCATGGTTTCCTAGGCCATTTATCTCACATCTCACGGCTGAGATGCCTGGGGCTGCAGTTCCAATACCCCACTGCTGTGTGTGGTATGTGGAGAACTGACCGATGTCTCTTCAGGACCCATACCAATAAGCCAGACAGTGGTCTGCATGGTTTCCTCGGCTATTTATCACACATCTCATGGCTGAGATGCCAGTGGCTGCAGTTCCGATACCCCACTGCTGAGTGCGGTATATGGAGAACTGACCGATGTCTCTTCAGGACCCCTCGGACCCTGCTCCTGAGGTTTCCTTTGCCCGTACTCCTCGTTCTCCTAAGTTTTCCATCCTCATAAGGAGTTTGATGTGCTTCTGGAGACTGCCTGGAAGCTTCCGGAGAAGCGCTTCCAAGGCACTAAACGGTTAAACACTAACTGTACTTTGTGTCCATTCCCTCAGGACCTTATCGATAAATGGACCGATCCACCATCTGTGTACCCCCCAGTCTCCCGTTTATCCGATGCCACTTCCTTAAGGATTCCGCGGACAAGCGGGTCGAGAATTTAGCCAAATACGCATTTGAAGCAGTGGGATCCTCCCTGCTTCCGGTCTTCTCTTCCACCTGGGTTGTGAAGGCCTTAGCGGTGTGGGCTTCTCAGCTTCGTCAAGGTCTGTTGTCCGGGGCCTCCCCGGATGATCTGGCTGAGATTGCTAGTCAGGTGTCATACGCAGGTAAATATTTTATGCCAGATTTCGTTGGAGTCTGCTCGCTGTGTGGCTGTCTAGTCGCCATTCGTCGCTCCATGTGGCTCAAAGCTTGGAACGCCGATTCGGCTTCCAAGAAATCTCTGACGGCAATGGCCTTTACTGGCGGTCGCCTTTTTGGGAAACGGCTAGACGACCTCATCTCTGAGGCTATGTGAGGTAAACGTTCTTTGCTCTCCCAGAACAAGGCTCGCCGCACTGCGGCTCGTGGGGGTTTTCGGAAGTCAACCTCCTTTCGGTCCTTTCGCCCCCTGGGTCAGGGGCGCCAGGATAAATCGAGCTCCTCGTAAGGTAGGCAGGGCCGGTCCTTCAAACTTCGCTCCTCCTGGAAGCAGGGTAACCGTTCCAATAGATTTCCCGCTAAATCAGGAACCCGCAAACCTGCCTCGACCTGAAGAGGCGCCCCCACCTGGGACTCCGTCTCGGGTGGGCGGTCGTTTACTACTTTTTCGGAACGTCTGGTTGGCTCAAGTCCAGGACTCTTGGGTTCGGGATGTCATCTCCAACTGTTACCGAATCGAGTCCGCTTCTTTTCCCTGGGATCGTTTTTTCAATCCCGGCCTCCTCGTTCACCTACACTGGCCGCAGGTTTTCATTCTGCCATTTGCACTCTGCTGCTACAGGGTGTTATTGTGCCCGTTCCACCTCAGGACCGTTTCAGGGGTTTCTATTCAAACCTCTTCGTTGTGCCCAAAAGGAGGATTCAGTCCGTCCGATTTTTGACCTGAAACTCCTCAACCGGCATCTTCGCCTTCACCACTTCCGTATGGAGTCACTAAGGTCGATCGTGGCATCCATGGATCTCGGCGAATTCCTGTCTTTAGTGGACATTCGGGATGCGTATCTACACATTCCGATTTTTCCTCCTCATCAACGTTTCCTCCGCTTTGCCGTCCCCAGGGTCACTTTCAATTTGTGGCTCTGCCCTTCGGCCTGGCCACTGCCCCCCAGGTTTTTACCACGCTCCTGGCGGCTGTCATGGCAATTCTCTGGTCCCGGGGGGTGTCTGTCCTGCCTTACCTGGACGACCTGCTTATCAAGCCCCTTCCCGGATCCAGAACGAGGAGAGTCTCCGCATCACCCTGCTGACCCTAACCAGCTTCGGGTGGCTGATCAACGAGGAGAAATCCAACCTTTCTCCCTCCCGGTCTCTGGTCTTCTGGGCCTCCGGTTCGATACCAGGAGTGCCCGAATCTTCCTCCCTCAGGACAAGCGGAGTGCTCTGCTGTCAGGCGGTGCTGGGCAGGATGGTGGCGGCCATAAGTCGGTTCCGTTTGACAGTTCCGTTGCCGTCTGCTTCAGTGGGCTATTCTGTCTCTGTGGGACGGATCCCCCCTGTCCTTGGATTCGTCTGCCCACCTCGGCTCGCCAGTCTCTTCTTGGTGGTTACACTCTCCCCTCCTTCAGAGCGGCCGCTCGTTTCTACCGTTGAACTGGCTGGTTATAACAACGGATGTGAGCCTCCTCGGTTGAGGGGGTGTCCTCCTGGACCGGACGGTCCAGGGCCGGTGGTCACCTCGGGAAGCCAGGCTTCCTATCAATGTCCTGGAGATCCGGGCGATATTCCTTTGTCTCCGACACTGGGAGTCTCTTCTTCGGGGTCGCCCGGTTCGCATTCAGTCGGACAACGCCATGGCCGTGGCGTATCTCAGCCGCCAAGGGGGCACTCGCAGCAGTGCCACCATGACCGAGGTGTCCAAGATTTTGACCTGGGCGGAACGCATGGTTCCCTCCAGATCAGCAATCCACATTCCGGGGGTGGACAATTGGGAGGCGGACTTTCTAAGTCGCTCCTCCCCCGATCCAGGGGAGTGGTCCCTTCACCTTGAGGTGTTTGAGTCCATTTGTTGTTGTTGGGGGATTCCGGACGTGGACCTCTTTGCGTCCCTCTTAAACCGGCAGGTTCCAAGCTTCGTGGCAAATTCTGGAGATCCTCTGGCTCTGGCCGCGGACGCCCTTGTCATTCCCTGGTCTCGGTTCAGCCTCCCGTACCTGTTTCTGCCAATTCCCCTCCTTCCCTGAGTGCTCAGGAAACTCAAGGCAGAAGGCGTATCGGCCATCCTAGTGGCTCCGGATTGGCCCCGCTGATCTTGGTACGCCGACGTAGTGCGGCTCGTGGAGGACGTTCCTTTCCGACTGCCAGATCGCCTCGACCTTCTGTCTCAGAAGCCACCCCAATTCACAGCCGCTGCGTTTGACGGCGTGGCGGTTGAAACCGTGGTGTTGACGGCTCACTGTTTCCCATCTGGGGTTATTCGCACTATGCTCAGGGCGCGTAAGCCATCCTCGGCTAGGATCTACCATAGGACTTGGCGGGCTTATTTTCGGTGAGGCCCGCTCTCTTTCCCCGGTTCGCTTTTCCCTGCCGAACCTTCTGGCGTTTCTGCAGTTGGGTCTTGAGACGCTCCTGGCTCTTAGTTCCCTCAAGGGTCAAGTGTCGGCGCTGTCTATTCTTTTCAGTGGCCTCTGGCTTCTGACTCATCGGTTCACACCTTCCTCCAAGGAGTAGCTCACAAGATTCCCCCCTACAGGTCTCCTACTCCCCCTTGGGACTTAAATGTGGTCCTGAATGCCTTGAAATCCGTTCCGTTCGAGCCTATCCGCGATGTTTCTCTCCATTTCCTTCCAGAAAGGTCGTCCTTTTGGTAGCTGTGACCTCAATCCATCTGGTGTCGGAATTGGCAGCTCTTCTGGTCAACCTCCCTTCCTAATTCTTCATCAAGACATTGCAGTACTTCGGCCGGTTCCTTCCTTTCAACTGAAGGTGGTTTCGTCCTTTCATCTGAACGAGGATATTGTTCTCCCTTCCTTATGCCCTGCTCCGTCTCATCCTAAGGAGCGTTCTCTCCACAATCTGGATGTGATACGAGCCTTACGAGTTTACCTCAAGGCCACCTCTTCTTTCCGATGGTCGGAGTCGCTGTTTGTCCTTCCGGAGGGCCGACGCAAAGGTTTTCTGGCTTCTAAGGCCACCATCTCCAGATGGATCCGGTCCGCCATTCTGTAGCATACCGTTCCAAGGGGAAGGATCCTCCCTTCCGGGTTACGGCTCACTCCACTCCGCCTCTTGGGCTTCGGCCCTACATGTTTGTAAGGCGGCTACTTGGTCTTCGGTGCACGTGTTCACCAAAGTTTACCAAGTGCACACTTCTGCATCCGCCCACGGGTCTTTAGGGCGTAAGGTTTTGCAGGCAGTGGTGGCTCTGCCGTCCACTTGATTCTGGGTTACATGGTTTTCTCACCCCCGGGGACTGCTTTGGTATGTCCCACGGTTCCTGTGTCCCCCAATGGAGCTGAATGAGAAAAGGAGATTTTTTACACTTACCGTAAAATCTTTTTCTCAGAAGCTCCATTGGGGGACACAGCTCCCACCCTGTGTTGTTAGTTGTGATCTGAGAGTTGGTCGCCTGTCAGTCTGTTGGTTCGTTGTTTGACTGGGCGCCCTCCGGACTCTGTATTTTTCGGTTCCTCCTATTGCTTTGGGACTAAAACTGAGTGTCTCTAAGGCAGTAAGTGGGGTATACCCTGCTGGGAGGGGCCGACTTCTTTTTTGTATGCCTAATGTCAGCCTCCTAGTGGCAGCAAGATATACCCACGGTTCCTGTGTCCCCCAATGGAGCTTCTGAGAAAAAGATTTTATGGTAAGTATAAAAAATCTCCTTGTTTCCATGATCTTGCTTCAGTTTGTTTGCTGCTACAGTGTATAATCATGTAACCCCAACAAATTCCTCTAAATCAGTGTTTCTCAAGTGCGGTCCTCAAGACCACCCAACAGGTCATGTTTTCTGGATTTTCTTAGTCTTTCACAGGTAATATAAATAAGGCCAGTAAGGCTAAGGAAATCCGCAAACATGACCTGTTGGGAGGGGTCTTGAGGACCGCGCTTGAGAAACACTGCTCTTAATGCAAAACTGTCCCAATGGGTTTCACCGTGTACAATCAAGGGCTTCATTAGGGGACAAAATCCAGGACTTTAGAAGTCCATAATTGTTAAAGCTAGATAGCATATTGATATCTGCATAAGGTGCCTTGCTAAGAAAGCAACAATAAACATTTGGTAAAAAGAATGGGCTCAATGAAGAACCAATCCAGTAAATGTTAAGTTTTAGTAAGGGTTCACGGTTTAGTGATAATGCTATATTGACATGCCCAATCTTTGTTTATCCTTATCTAAGACTTACAGTGATAGGATTATATGTGACATTGCACAGTGTTTTAAGGTGATTCTTCATAGTATCTTCTGTAATATTTTTAGACCTGGCCTATGCAGATTCATACAAATGTTTTGTTTTCTTCAGATGAAATGTATGAGATCCTTTCAAATTTGCCAGAAAGTGTGGCCTACACGTGTATTAATTGCACTGATCACCACCCTGCAGAGTGGAGGTTGGCATTAACAAACGAGTTACAGGCTTCTCTTAAATATGTACTAAACGCTCTGCTGAATTCCCGCACATCGAGCCATCTTCTACGTTACAGACAGGTGAGCAAAGTTGTCCATCTATGTATGACAGTTATTTTCTATCTGTGTAGAATACCATCTACTTAAACAAACTAGTACTTTATATTTTTATTTGGTAGCCTTTTGTTTAAGATTTGCTTTTTATGATTACAATTGATGTGGTTTGTTATAAGAATATTAAGGGAAAATATATATGTATATGTTACAGTTGAAACTATTTTTTTGTTAAAACTAGTTTTCCCTAGTGAACACTAGTTTTGACTAAATGCCTTTGTGAAAACTAGAATTGACTGCTAGAATGGAATGCTTTTTCCCAGTGAAAATTAGTTTTGACTGAACGCCCTGTGAAAACTAGAATTGACTGCTTTTTTTCTTGTTAAAACATTTTTTTATTGAATGCTTTTATTGAAACACCAGTTTTTACAAAACGCGGTTGTACAAGCTAGTATTTATGCCTTTGTGAAAACAAGAATTTACTTTTTTTTTTTGCTGAAATTCTCTACTTGTTAGAGCGATAGTCATAGAGCGATAGTCATGCCAAATAAATCTGATTATTAGGGATGTCCCGATACCTTTTAAAAAAAAAAAAAAAAAAAAAAAACATTTTAAGACAGAGTATAAGTACCTATACTTTTTTTAAGTACTCGCCAATTTTTATACTATTTTAAATGTTATGCAACAGTTTTTTGTTTGTTTTTTATGGGAAAAAGGGGGTGTTCTCAGTTCTTTACTGAAGGGGATAAGATGTCTGATCCCGATGGAGCCGCTGCTGGGGGCCCCTGCGATCTCTCCTGCTGCACCCCTGTACATCAGCAGCTTGGAGCTATGTTTGCTCCATGACTGATGACGGGCAATACAGGGGATGGGGTATCGGCTTGCATTGAGGAGACGGGACCATGTTGTCACAACACCCCGTCCCCTGTATCGCCCCTCATCAGCCACGGAGCAAACATAGCTCCAAGCTGCTGATGTACGGGGGTGCAGCAGGAGAGATCGAGGGGGTCCCCGCGATCAGACATCTTATACCCTATCCTTTGGATACCCTTGTACTCATGGTCAACCCACCACGAGTCAGGCGATGTCTCACAATCAATAAGAATCATTCTCAAGCACCACGTGTGAGCTAGATGAACTTTGACCTCTGTGGAAACAGATTGAACTGAATCATTTTGTTAAAACTACTTTTCTCTACCTTAAACCAGTTTCAGTTGGCATTCAGTTTTTGATTAGCAGTAAATTCTAGTTTGTACGAAGGCGTTCAGTAAATATTCTAGTTTGTAAGACAGCGTTTAGTAAAAACTGGTGTTTCAACATAGGAGTTTAGTAAAAACCTTTTTTTTTAACTAGGAAAAAGCAGTCAATTCTAGTTTTCACAAGGTGTTCAGTCAAAACTAGTTTTCACTGGGGATGAGCAGTCCATTCTAGCAGTCAATTCTAGTTTTCACAAAGCCATTCAGTCAAATCTATTTTTCACTGAGGAAAAGCAGTCCATACTAGTTTTTACAAAGGCGTTTAGTCAAAACTAGTTTTCACTAGGGAAAACTAGTTTTAACTAAAAACTAGTTTTAACTGTAACATATATATATTTTTTTTGGTACTCAGTCAGCAAAACCTCCTGACTTAAACCCGGAACCAGAAGAGAACATGCCTTCCCGAAGCTCTCCTGAGGGTCCTGATCCGCCTGTTCTTATTCAGGTTGGCAAGCAAGATGAGCAGCCTACACTTGACCTTGAGGGAGTGAAGAAGAAGATGGATCTAGGAAGGTACACCTCTGTGGTAAGTGCAGAGAGGATTGCACCATTTGGGTATAGTACTAATATATTTATAAAAAATGGGTTGGGAAAAAAACATCAAGTATAGTCTTCTATACCAAAAAGCACAACTAAGTTACACTGTACTTGCATCCTCAGTGGATTACAGTACCTTTATTTTCAAAGTATTAACAAATTCTATTTCACATGCTGCAGATTTACACTTCCATATGTCTGAAGAAAGTCTGAAAGGGAACACGTCATGGGTAAAATAGCCTTATAAACCGTGAGATAATGTGTGCTAAAGTTGGAAAGGACACCTGCCATGGCTGTATACAGCCCATACAATGTTCAGTATCTTTTTTTTAAAGAGAACCTGTAGCCTCTCCTGACCTGTCTGGTATAGTAAGTGCATGGTGCAACGACGTTTCAGAACTGTTAATTTATAGGAATACATGTATTTACAAAACCAAGCAGGTCAGGAGACTCCATGTGTTCTCTGCATAGACAGTTTAGTATGGATATTGCTTGGCTGTTACTAGGGCCATAGAATATAAACCTGACTCCTCAATAAAATTGAATTAAATCGAATGTCCCATCATTCCATAGTTTTGAGATGATGCCCCTCTTTCCTTCTTCAGGATGTCAAATACAGTAATGACATGATACAGTTTGGGAAAACACCCAAGATTGTACCTTTCATTCTAGTTCCTGTTTGGGTTTGTCATACCAGCATTTGTTACCACATTGTCACCTGTTTCCTGCAGTTATTAGCAAGTGTAGGCTTCATTTGTCACTTTTCCTGAGCTCAATTTTAGAAGGGGCAGGCCCTAACTTCTTTGATCAGAGACTCATGAGCTGTGCTTCTTTCTAGCACATTGTCCCATTGCTGTGCACAGGCATCCTGTCGCCACCTCCTCCCCCCACATTCATAATAATTCAACTGACCGGAAAAAAAAACCAATTGTCCATTGATCTTCACGTACCCATCTTTGTTAACTTTATACACCTCTGCACTTTTGGTAGTGGTTATACCTGGTATAACGATTCACCACGGCTTTGTATTTTTATTTATGGGTGAATCTGATGAAGCCATAGGTGTGCACCACAGTTCTAACTTCAATAGTGGCAAAGTGTTGTTCACTTTCTCAAGGAGCTGTAATAACAAACTATGTGGGTCCTTCAGTAGGCTGGTCAGCAGGGATGCTAAATTCTTGTAGTTTTTTTTTTTTTTTAAACATGATTATTGATATGCTTATTGATAAAAAAAAAGGAAGTCCAATACAATAGGGTAAAGAAGAATATCCTCAATCACCATGGTCAGATATACTGCAAGTCAAAAGGAAATTACATAGCTAAAAAATTCATACATAAACATAGTGGTCCTGGTAAGGTCACGTAGGAACAAAATAACAGAGAATTGTGATGGCCCCAGAACAATCCCCAAAGTCATTACTGTTTATATCCAGCTAGCGATGTGGTTCCGACTCTTGAAGGGCCAAATTCTTTTTAGCTTAGATTTATTGTTTGATTAATCTAAGCCGTTTTTCTATGTAGTTGGAAATGAGTGATGACATTGTGAGGATCATCCAGGCAGCTATGAATGCTGACGGAGGGCAACCAGAGCTGAAGAAAGCCAACAGCATGGTGAAATCCTTCTTCACAAAGGTGAGAAAATGTTGCTTTCTAAGGTAATGCTCACACAGATTTGCAGCGGATTTGTTCAGGATTTTGACTTTTTCTTTCGGGAAGTCAAAATCGGTAGAAAATCTGCACATGTGAACATACCCCTACAGAGAAAATGTTATTAGGTTAATACTATCCCATCTACCCTACAAACTAGTGATGGAGACGATGATTACAGCATTGTATATCTTGCATTGTGTGATTACATTGTTTGATATCCTTGAAGATATTGAGAATGCAGAGTGCAGGAAGTAGTCATCCCTATCATCTGTGTGTACCTGATAGTCTGTGATGTTGGGCTTGCAACTTCCCCGGATTGGGCTTGCAACTTCCCCTCTAGTAAACAATCGCCTATGTGCATTCATTGATTTAATAGATACCATTCGTGGTTTGGGTGGTATATACCGTATTTTTTGCCGTAGAAGACGCACTTTTTCTTCCCCAAAACTGGGGGGAAAAAGTCGGTGTGTCTTATACGACGAATACACCCCTATCGCGGCGGTCCCTGCGGCCATCAACGGCCGGGACCCGCGGCTAATACAGGACATCACCGATCGTGGTGATGCCCTGTAGTAACCCTTCAGACGCGGCGATCAAAGCTGACCGCCGCGTCTGAAGGGAAAGTGACACTAACCCGGCTTTTCAGTCAGGCTGTTCGGGATCGCCGCGATTTCACCGCGGCGGTCCCGAACAGCCCGACTGAATAGCCGGGTTAGTGCTTACAGGACACCGGGAGGGACCATACCTGCCTCCTCGGTGTCTTCTCCGATCAGGGATCCCCTGTATGCCGGCGCTCTCCTTCCTCGTCATCACATCGTCGCGTACGTGCGTCGGTGTGCGTAACGTCGTGATGGCAGCGACGGAGAGCGAGGATACCCGGCCGGCAGCAGAGATGTTCCGGAGCGACGGGGACACAGCGACAGCTATGGAGCGACATCCAGGGCAGCGGTGACGGGTCCGGAGCGGCGGGGACACGTGAGTATTACCTCCTATGCAGTGGTCTTCAATCTGCGGACCTCCAGATGTTGTAAAACTACAACTCCCAACATGCCTGGACAGCCAACGGCTGTCCGGGCATGCTGGGAGTTGTAGTTTTGCAACATCTGGAGGTCCGCATGTTGAAGACCACTTTTGGGTTCAAAATCTTTATTTTTTTTTTAGATTTTGCACCTATAAATTGGGTGCGTCTTATACGCCGGTGCGTCCTATAGGGCAAAAAATACGGTACATTTACAGCCTCACCCACCAAAAATGGCTGTATGGCGTAGTTTTCCTGCAGGTCTACTGTTACTTAAAACATTTCCTATCCACCTTTAGTAACTGATTGCATGTAGTAGATACTTAAGACAATGAACAAATAAACATGATATTTTAGTGAAACATGTTTTCTTTTTTTCTAGCAAATGGAGCGTGTTTTTCCATGGTTTAGTGTAAAGAAGTCCAGATTTTGGGAACCAAATAAGGTTGCTAGCAAGTAAGTTTTTTTTGTTTTTGTCCATAAAACATGTTAGATGAATAAGGTACAAATTTGATACAAAATGTAACATATGGGTGTTACACAAAACAATATATTAGTACATTGCTGGCAGGTGGATTTTTTAAAATTTATTCTGCATTTGCTTCATATACATTGATGAAAGCTGAAATTCTGGAATATGTCGACGTTGTTTTAAAGACCTTTTTCTCAGTCGCTCTTCACTGGGGACACCTATTCTGATGGCTATATGCTCTTGCCACTAATAGGCGCTGACACTAGGAAAAAAAAAGTCAGCTCTTCCCTGGCAGGATATACCAGCCCACTGGAAGTGAGGTAATCAATTTTAGCTATTGTCAGTAATAGGCAAGACACAGGTCTGGGAGCTCCTCAGAACCTTATTTTCTAGTAAGGGCTGTTTAGTTAGGTTTTTATTGTTTCCCTTTTTCAGTCGGGGGTTCAGGAGCATGGCGCTGCCTGTTCCCCCATATGCGACAAAGGGACACGGAACATAAGAGTATGGGCCGTCAACCCCTTATCGCCAACGCTTGGAGGTTGTACCCTAGGTCCAGGTCCCCCACTTGCCCCTGCTCGCCTTGCTATATTAGCCTGGTATGCAGCGTGGCCATAAGCTGGTTGAAGACTTCATGGTATGAGAAGATGGAGCGGTGGGTGAGTATGTACTACAACCCCCCTTCCCCCTTTCCCTCCCTCTTGCTCATCCAGGGGTCCCCTTTCTCTGATGTGCCCAGCTCCTCAGCCGCCATTACACGTGGCTGTACTGGGCCGGACCCCTTATGGCCTCCGGCGCCATTCTGGAAGGGACAGTCTGGTGGACCTTCCCTCCCCCCTCTTCGGACCACACATTTCTATCCCACATGTATTGCGGCCAGGCACAGTTCCCTTGCCACATCTTCTTCACTACCGGCTGGAGAATCTATGCTGCCGCCCCATTTTCCGTCTCTGGGGCAGCGGGTCTCCTGTCGCACGCAGCAGTCCGCTTCCCCGGTTGGGGCGTTATCTGCCGACTTACAACCTTTTTGTGCGGTCAGGCGCAGTGTCCTCGCCGCGTTCTTTATTAGGCTGACTAGAGACCCACAGCTGCGGACAGCAGGTCTCTGGTCCTACGGCTGACCGCGTTCTCAGTGCGGGCACACCAGCCCGTTTACTCCTATCTGCTGTGGCCAGGCGCAATGTCCTGTCCACGTTCTTATAGGCTGACCAGAGACCTTCAACTGCAGGCAGCGGGTCTCCGGTCCCACATGGCCGACCGGACTCGGCTCCATTTGGTGGTGTCTGGCGCCCTCTTGTGGCCATCAATTGTATTGTGCCCTGGATTTTTCATTGCTTCTTGAGTTCCCCTTGAGTCACATCTGTTTTTATCTGTTTAATATCTGCAGATAAAAACAATAATTTTATCGGGGGGCTGCTTTATTCCTTCAGTCACACTGTAAGGTGGCTTTTAGACTATTTACATTGTCAGTTGAGGTATGCTTCTGGCATATCCATTTTCTGCAGGGTTGTCACTCTGTCAGGAACGTATGCGCACCGACGTGGCGGGTTATTGCGAGGGATTTCTCGATCCCTTGGAAACTATTAGGGATATTTTCAGTGAGTACCATGCAACGTCTTGCCTGTCGTGTCCACGGCCGAATTCCAGTCCCTTCATACCAAGGCAAGACACTGGTTGGGTGCCCTTGCAAGAGTTTTTTTATTTATTTATTTTTTTTTAGTTCCTGGCGGACGCTAAGGACACTCTGTCAGGTCCCCCGGTCACCCATCATGGGGGTGTTCTGGCGTGTCATACAATATGATTCCCTCCTCCATAGGCTTCCGCATCCGCGGCTAGTGCTCCGCATCCTCCCGTCTAGTGTGAGGTCTCCATGGAAGTATCACTGCCTGGGCATAATTTGGTCCTGAGGTTGATATGCCGGACAGTAGTCTCGCCTGTAACGCATCTCTCAGCTGCTGTGTCCGCGGCTGGCACTCCTGTACCCCACTGCTGATGCAAGGTGTCAGACGGAGTGACCATTGTCTACTATTGACCCATACCAATAAGACAGACAGTGGTCTGCGTGGTTTTCTCCACTGCCTGTCACTCATCACACAGCTGCTGTATCTGCGGCTGGAGTTCTGGTACCTTACTGCTGTGCAAGGTGTCCAAAGGAGTGACCCGTTGGATACTATGGACCCATACCGGTAAGCCAGACAGTGGTCTGCTTGGTCTCCTCAGCCACCTGTCACTCAACACACAGCTGGTGTATCTGGGCTGGAGTTCCAGTACCCCTTTGCTGTGCAAGGTGTACGAAGATGTGTCCCAGTGTGTGTGTCATATGGAACCTAGATGGGGTACAGGGATGCATACCACGGCTTCTAAGCCTCCCTCGATCTCCCAAGGTGGCGGGGATACTATCTAAAGCTCCTATGCCTCCCTTCCCTCCCACATGCAACAATGGGGAACAGTGATCGCCTATCTGGCTGTCTATCCCTTTTATCCGAGGTGTACTTGTTCAGCCAGACTGTCGTCTGCACGTGTAAGGACTCTGGATGAGGGTCCCTGCAGGTACTCGGGACTGATGTCAGTAAAGCCAGACTTTGGTCTGCTGGGTCTTTTACACCGCCAGGTTGCTCGTTAGTTCGGTGGTACTGCAATACCCCACTTTCGGTATGGGGGTTCGATGGAGTGACCCTGAGCGTTCAGGAATCCTATATCAGTCAGCCAGAGGATTGTCTGCATGGTCTTTTGCTACATGAGTCTACTACCACACACTTCCCACACCGTGGATGGTAGTTAAGTTATCTACTGCCAAGGTGTAGTGACGAGTGAGTCTCCCCATGTTACTCCATGGGCCCTATACAATACACCACATACTGGTTTGCAGGGTTCTCTCCTTTACCAGGTTCCTCCCTACATGTCTGCTGCTCTCTTGGCTGAAGGCTGGTAACCCACTTTCTGTGTGTGGTTCTGTCTGCAGCACCCAGTGTTGCCATGGTCCCCATGCCAGATAGCCAGACTGTGTTCTCATGGTTTTCTACTCCGCCAGGTCACCTTCCCCATTCGTGCCACTCCCGCGGTTACAGTCCCTTGCATCTGCTACAGCAGTCCTGGTGTGTCGCACCATTAAGAGATGGGGTATGGGCGTTTCCTGCAGGTTCCATGGACTTTCACAGAGATGGCAGCACTCTCTATTCCCCTTTCTAAGGGTGCAACGTTGGTCTGCTTGGGGCGTGGTTGTGACACCATGCTGCCGGACTTTTAAATGTCTGCGGTTTCTTTTGCGTCTGCATTCTTGGTACCACTCTACTATCGTGCGGTAACCTTGTCTGTGTCCCTACATATGCTAGGCCACTCCGCATGTGTAGAGTCCTCTTTCCCTTCTGTGGTGTTCCTCGGGCCTTCCTGTGATTTTGTTTCCACAGGTTTACGGTGGTTGATCACCTCTGTTATGGTGTGGGGCATGATAGGGAAACACAGTTGGTTCAGAGCCCCCCCTTTATCCTCCAGGTATCTTTCCTGGGTTCAGATGCCTGCTCTGTTGCCTTAGGAAATGACCAGGATGGCTCTGTTGACTCCCTTCTGGTTCAGGGTTACACCACGTTGAGGTGTTCCCCTCAACGCTTTGGTTGCTGTGTGTGCGCATGCTTCTTACTTCCATTCGTAGTCATGTCTTTGTATCTTTTGCCCAGCACCAATGTCCAGATTCCGATCCCTCCGGTGACTAAAATTAGCTCCTCTATATGTTGTTGCAGGGTTCCTGGTGACTACGTCCACCCAGTACCCCCTTGCCTTCGGTTGGCATTTCACTGCTCCTATAGTGTCTGGCGTACTTTGACCTTTCTCCTTCCACAGGGGGTACGTGTATCAGGGAGCTTGGCATGGTCTGGGCATGGGTTTCATAGTGACCACCCCTTTTCCCCATCTCTACATAGGTGTGGGGTACCTGGCTGGGCCCTTGTTTTTTTGCTGAGAGCAATCAGCTGAGCTGCGCACATTTGCAGCATGGTTCTCTTCCTGTTTCTTGATTATCTACTGCTGCTCATACAGACTTGGCACTCTTCTCTGTTGGAGGAGTCTATGCAATCATGTATGGTTCGGCGACAGTCGGTCTAGCACCGTTCTGTTATTTGGGCCCTGCCATTGCTCTCCTCCTCCCTCGGTGCAAACTCCCTGGAGGGGTTTGTTCCTCCTTCCTTGTCGGTGTCTGTTGCGCTACACGGATACTACAGTCTTCTGAAGTAAACTTCCCTTTTATTTTCCCCCTCCGTTTCCGTCCTGACGCAATGTTGCTTTGGTCCGCTCAGACAACTGGGGTTCATGTCCGGTTAGTCTCCTTGTCTTGGACACTATCCTAGTATGCTGTGGCATACCTTCTTTTCTAGGCCTTTCTGGTTCTTTGGGCCTTAATGATGGATGTGGTCTCAGGCAGGTTAGCTCTCCTGCCCCCAATTCTCCGCAATCCTATTTGTGGAGCGGCCTCCGCGATCCTATTTGTGGGGTGGCCTTTGCCGCACTTCTTCTTGTCTAGACATAGAAATTTGTCACCTGGAGTGCTTTGCGGACGTTGTGTTTACTTACTGCACAGTTGTATGTCCTCCATGCGACTTTGGAACCTCCATTTCCCATGTCGGCTGCTCCAGTGTTCCGGGACGCTCCTTTTGGCTGTTTATTCTTACATGTACGTCGTGCTGGTGAACCGGGAACCTCCAGTTCCCATGTCTGATGCTCTGGGTTGCCGCTTTTCAGGGCATTCCGCTCCCTTTTTGGCCATATTCCTTCAGTCTCCTTCGTGGGTCAATATCCTCCCGAGGCGGTGGGCGTTCCGGTCATCCGGATTACGCTACTCAAGCTCTTTTCGCCTCCCAGGTGCTTGCGGTGGGGCAGGGGTTTTTGGTTTGCAGTGGTTCTGGTCATTGATTTTCCACATCAGACCTCTCCACAGCCAGTCTCCATCTTTCTTTCTTTTTTCCAGTGTTTTTCTGGTCTCCACCTCCCATACTCACTTCTGCTCAGGCTTACGCTGCTCTCCCTGGAGTTTTTTCCGCCATGTTCTCTTGAATCGGTTGACTCTGGATAGGGTTCCCTTGTTGTGCCCTTTTCCATTTTTGTTTCCCAGCCAGGCTAGCCCTCTGTCTTGTTCTGTGTTCCTTGGAGTTGATTCCTACCTCCTCCCTAGATGGTTCCGGCCCATCTGGCTTCCTAGTCATCCTTTTCTTGTGTCTTTGTGGACCGTGGCTGTGGAGCCTCTACATAGGATGGTCTCTTCCTTGGCGTTCTAGTCCATCTCCATGGATGGGAGCTCAGTTTGTGGGCGTTGGTTGTCTATGCCAGGATCTCGTCCACTGGCCTTATGGTCGAGTGGGTTCGGTCTCTGGACTGATTCCTCTTTTGTTGTTTTTTCCACCCTAGGGGGGGGACTGCTTTTGTACGTCCCATCAATATAGGTGTCCCCCCCCCCCCCCCCCCCCCATTGAAGAGCAACCGAGAAGAAAAGGAGGATTTTTTTTTGTACCCGCCGTAAAATCTTTCTCGCAGCCTACATTGGGGTACACTGCACCCACCAATTTCTTCAATTTTTTTTTCCGAATAATCTTTTCCGGTTATTGAGTTTTTATCCGGGATTCCTTTCTAGTGTCCTTCGGACTTATTTCTTTGTTGGCTTTTCCTACTGCTTTGTGACGAAACGGATTACCTCACTTCCAATGGGCGGGAATATCCTGCCAGGGAGGAGCTAACTTTTTTCCCTAATGTCTGCCCCTCTTAGTGGCAAGAGCATATATCCATCAGTATAGGTGTCCCCAATAAAGGCTACGAGAGAGAGAGATTCTACGGTGAGTACAAAAAAATCTCCTTATCTCTGTTAAGCAGATGTGTCTGGCCTATAGGAAAGTTTGCTCATTGTCCAACTAGACCAGATAACATTTTATAGAATATAGATAATTATTCGTAACATGAAAATGCCAAGGAATATTTTGTATTTAAGTGCAGATTACCATTAAAATGTGCTTTATTGTGGTCAATATAAAAATGCTTTGTAATTTTTTTCCCTCCCAGTAGCAGCATGTTACCAAATGCAGTACTGCCACCATCCCTGGACCACAACTATGCCCAGTGGCAGGAGAGGGAGAATAGCCTGGCTGTCCAGCCACCACTAATGAAGAAAATTATTCCAGCCCCAAAACCCAAATCTCCTGCTGACCCGGAGTCCCCTCCACCCGCACATTCAACTCCTCCAGCAACAGGTTTGTAAAATCAGTAGACTTCTCTTGTAAATGTAAGTGACATGAAGTAAAGTCTTGTAAACTTAGTGTTACTGTCATTCAAAAAACAGAACAAAAATTTTTTTTGCATGTCAGAGAGGGATTTCAAAGTTTTGATCAGCCAGTGTTTCAATGTAGAGACCCTCGCCAATTGCCCAAATGATTGGGAAGAAGTGCTTAGCTATGCATTTCTCTCCCTGCCTTAATGCACATCACAGATTCTATATAAAGTCTGTACAGCCTTTCTCCTGCAGCGAGGAGAGCGACTGGGAGAAAAACGCTTCCCCCCCCCCCCCCCCTCATTCTAGTGATCTGTGTGCATCTTGGCACCCAGACCCTGACTGCTCTGAACTTCTTGACATGTCAAAATTTTCCTATTTTGTGTAATAGTCGTGATCGGATATCCGATTTTGGTACAGTATTAAATATTTTCTGGTCATGTCCTCTCCTGGTGAATTATTGGAAGAAAGTGCAGTGCCTAATCTTCGATTCCCTGGGTGTTTTGGTCTAGATCCCATGGTCTACCTTCTTCACCTTTCTCATTCCACCCTATCTAAGAAACCGTTTAAGCTGTTCATGCATATTGTTCTAGCCGCTAAAACCCTTTTCTCGATCGCTTCATTGGGGGACACATGGCCATGGGTATATGCTGCTTGCCACTAGGAGGCTGACACTAGGCAAAAAACAAAAGAAGGCTGGCTCCTCCCTGCAGGATATACCCGCCTACTGGCTCTGAGCAACTCAGTTTCAGCTTAGTGTCAGAGGAGGCTAGACGCAGCTCTGGAGCTCTCCAGACCTGCTCTTTCTTTTGTTTTTTTCCTAGTATCAGGTTCAGTTTAGAATTTCTCCCTTTTTTGTTTTATCTAGCGTGGGGCGACAGCAGCATGGCGCTGCCTGATCCCCCACATGCGAGCTAGGGGCACGGTGCATCATGGATGGGCCGTTAACCCCTCCTCGCCAGCAGCCAGCGCCTGGTGGTGTACCTAGGGTCTGGGTCCCCCATTCGCCCCTGTTCGCCATGGCGGCTAAAGGCAGGTGGCACCAGCTGGTCGAAGACGCCTGGCACGGAGGTCCCTCAGGGTGAGCATTGAGGTCTCCTGGGGTAAGTATATTGGGGGTTAATTTTCATTTCAAAATGCCAGGCGGTTCCTCCGAACCCACCTGCTCGCTCTGCACGTCCCTGCGCCCCCCAGCTACCGCCCAGGGCGGTCCTCCAGACGGCGGGCGGTCTGATTCCGCTCCGGAATGGGTAGCTTCCCTTTCCCGGTCCATTTCTGACCTGACAAAGGCCCTGGGGCAATCCTCTTGGCGCTCTTCCGCCGGGGTACCGAGGGCGAGTAGCTCCCGCCATTCCCTACGGTCCTCCCGCGACCGCTCGGGGCGACCTCCCTCGTAGTCCTCCCCCGGGTCGGGCTGCCCAGGGCCTTCCCATCGGAGTTCCCGTTCTCATTCCACCTCCTCAGACATCACCGCTCTCAGTTGCCTGATGTCCGCACCCGGTCCGCCTCTCCACGCTCCATGACCCCCCCCCCCCCCCCCCGGAGCGCTCACAGTCTCCTGGTGAGCTGTGGCACTCTGATTCGCCCCCCCCCCCCCCCCACCTGACTTGGAAGTGACTCCCCGCATGTCAGACCCCCCAAGTTTTCAGCTCCCACTCGGAATTCGAAGAACTGTTGGAAGCAGCCTGGAAACATCCGGAGCGGCGCTTTTCTGGGTCTAAGAAGCTTCAAGCTCTTTTTCCCTTTCCACAGGATCCCCCTGTGTCTAGGCTGTCTAAATCGATTACCTTGCCGATTGCTGATGCAGCTTCCTTTTAAGGACCCCTCGGACAAGCATATAGAGAACCTAGCGAAATCCGCCTTTGAGGCGGCTGGCTCTGTCTTGTCCCCGGCTTTTGCCTCCACCTGGGTGTCCAAAGCCCTGGCGATTTGGGCAGGCGAGCTACGCCAGGGCATCTTGGATGGAACTTCCTCCAGCGATATGGCGGCTTTGGCACAGCAGGTCGCCCACGCTGGTGAATACCTCTGTTGGGCTTCCTTGGAGTCGTCACGCTGCGCGGCCTTGGCCTCGGGCAACTTGGTGGCCCTCAGGCGCTCCATGTGGCTTAAGGCTTGGAATGCCGATTTGGCCTCTAAACGCTCTCTCACTGAACTCCCGTTTCAGGGGTCTTGTTTGTTCGGTAAGCGCCTTGATGAAATCATCTCTGAGGCCACGGGTGGAAAAGGTTCTCTCTTGCCCCAAAATCGGCCGTGCCATTCGGGTACGCGGCGGGGAACTCCTTCCTTTTGCCCTTCCCACTTCTCAGGCCGCTCGGATAGGCCCCAGGCCTCTCAGGACAAGAGGGCTCCGTCCTTCAAGTCTCGGCCCTCTTGGAAGTCGGGACCTCGTTCTCACCGCCCCCCTCCCAAGACGTGGACCCGCAAGCCCTCCTCGACATGAGGGTGCGCCCCCATCCGAGTCTTTCCCTTGGGTGGGAGGTTGCCTGTCCCTTTTTTAGGATGTTTGGCTAGCTCATGTCCAGGATTCCTGGGTTCAGGAGGTAGTTTCCCAGGGTTATCGCATAGTTCGCTTCTATGCCCCGGGATCGTTTTTTCCGGTCCCGCCCTCCTTGGTCCCCAGCTCTGGCGGCAGCTTTTCAGGTGGCCCAAGGTGTGATTGTTCTGGTCCCTCCTCAGGACCGCTTCTCGGGGTTCTACTCGAACCTCTTCATGGTCCCCAAGAAGGACGGTTCGGTTAGTCCGATCCGTTTCAGGCATTTTCGGATGGAGTCTCTGAGGTCGGTTGTTCAATGGATTAAGGGGAGTTCCTCTCCTCTGTGGACATCCGGGATGCTTACCTACACATTCCTATCTTCCCGGCCCACCACCGCTTCCTCAGGTTCGCTGTCCCCACGTGTAATTTCCAATTTGTGGCCCTACCTTTCGGGCTGGCTATTGCGCCCCGCATCTTTACCAAGACGTTTAGCGGCAGTGGTGGCTCTTCTCTACTCTCTGTCATCTCGGTTCTACCGTACCTGGACGACCTGCTCATCAAGGCGCCCTCCTTGGAGCAGAATCGGGCCAACCTCAGCTTCACCCTCCAGACCCTCTTCAGGTTCGGTTGGATTGTCAACCACGAGAAGTCCCATCTGTCCCCATCCCAGTCCCTGGTTTTTCTGGGGCTCCACTTCAACATGGCGGCTGCTCGTGTCTCCCTGCCGGAGGACAAACTCCAGGACCTCCTGTCGGGGGTCCGTTCCCTTCGGGCGCCGGGCCCATTTCCCATCCGCACCTGCATGTCCGTTTTGGGGAAGATGGTAGCCGCCATGGAGGCGGTGCCCTTTGCTCAATTCCGCTGCCGTATTCTCCAATGGGTCATCCTGTCCCAGTGGGACAAGTCCCCCTTGTCTCTCCACCGCAGGATCCGGCTTTCTCCCCAGGTACGCCTCTCCCTCCTTTGGTGGCTCCGGTCCCCTCTTCCTCATGGGGGTCGTTCTTTTCTGCCCCTCAACTGGCATGTCCTGACCACGGATGCCAGCCTCCTCGGCTGGGGAGGGGTCTTCCGGGATCAGACTGTCCAGGGTCGCTGGAAGGCTTCAGAGGCCAAGCTCTCCATCAATGTTCTGGAGCTTCGGGCGATCCTCCTGTGCCTTCGGCACTGGACCCACCTTCTCCGGGGCCTCCCAGTCTGGGTGCAAACGGACAACGCCACGGCTGTGGCGTACATCAATCGCCAGGGGGGCACCCGCAGCTCTGTGGCCATGAGGGAAGTCACAAAGATTCTCAGGTGGGCGAAACTCCTGGTTCCGGCCCTCTTGGCCGTACACATTCCCGGCATCGAAAACTGGGAGGCCGACTTCTTAAGTCACGCCAACACGGATCCGGGCGAATGGTCTCTCCACCCAGAGGTCTTCGATCAGATTTGCCGTCGGTGGGGGGACGCCGGACGTGGACCTGTTCGCATCCCGTCAGAACAGGAAAGTCCCTGTCTTCGTGGCCAGGTCTCTGGATCCCCTGGCGCTCGCAGCAGACGCCCTGGTGGTTCCCTGGACCTCCTTTGCCCTCCCCTATCTTTTCCCTCCCCTATCTTTTCCCTCCTCTTCGGCTCCTTCCCCGGGTCGTCCGGAAGCTCAAGGCGGAGGGGGTCTTGGCCATTCTGGTGGCTCCAGACTGGCCCCTGTCGCGTGTGGTACGCAGACGTGGTCAGCCTCGTGGCAGAAGTTTCCTTCTGTCTTCCGAACCGTCCTGACCTTCTCTCCCAGGGACCCTCTGCCACCCCAATTCTCTTCCGCTGCGTTTGACGGCGTGGCGGTTGAGACCGCGGTTTTGAGGGCTCGGGGGTTTTCCTCCCGCGTTATCCGGACTGTGCTCCGTTCCCGTAAGCCCTCGCCCTCCAGGATTTACCACCCCACCTGGCGGGCGTATTTCCGTTGGCATGAGGCCCGTTCACTTTCTCCCACTTCCTTCTCTCAGCCTAATCTCCTGTCCTTCCTACAGTCCGGACTGGAGACACGCCTTGCGCTGAGTTCCCTTAAGGGGCAGGTTTCGGCCCTGTCGGTCCTCTTTAAATGCCCTCTGGCGTCTCTAACCTTCATATTCGCACCTTTTTGCAAGGTGTGGCCCACGAGGTCCCTCCTCTTCGGTCCCCCACTGCGCCTTGGGAGCTTAACCTTGTTTTGGATGCTCTTCAGGGCACTCCGTTTGAGCCTCTGGCTCAGGTTTCTCTCCGTTTTCTCTCCTGGAAGGTGGCCTTTCTGGTCGCAGTCACTTCTCTGCGCCGGGTTTCGGAACTAGCCGCCCTCTCCTGCCGTTCCCCCTTTTTGGTTCTTCACCAGGACAAGGTGGTTCTTTGGCTGGTACCCTCTTTCCAGTCTAAGGTGGTGTCTGCCTTCCACCTGAACGAGGACATCGTGTTGCCCTCCTTCTGTCCGTCTCCCTCCCATCCGAGGGAGCGCCGCCTTCACAAGCTGGACTTGGTCCGGGCTGTGCGGACCTGTTTGGCGGTCACCTCTTCCTTTCGGCATAGTGCCTCCCTGTTTGTGCTCCCTGATGGGAGGTGCAAGGAGCTTCCGGCCTCGACGTCCACGATCTCCCAGTGGATCCATTCTGCCATTTCAGAGGCGTACCGATGCAGGGGTCAGGTGCCTCCTTTCCGTGTGACGGCTCACTCCACCCGAGCGGTGGGGGCCTCCTGGGCGGTCTGTCATGGGGCCTTGGCCCCGCAGGTATGCAAGGCCGCGACCTGGTCATCCCTGCATACCTTTACCAAGTTTTACAGGGTTCATACTTTTGCGTCCTCCGACGCAGGCCTGGGCCGTAAGGTTTTGCAGGCAGCGGTTCATGATTCCGCCTGAACCTTCTTCTGTTGGGGTTGGTTTGCCCTCCCCAGGGACTGCTTTAGGACGTCCCATGGTCCTGTGTCCCCCAATGAAGCGATCGAGAAAAGTAGAATTTTGTACTTACCGTAAATTCTTTCTCGGAGCTTCTATTGGGGGGGGGGGGGACACAGCACCCACCCATTGTCTTGTTTGCGGCCAGCGGGTTTTCCGCCTTTCCGGGGCGGGGGTGTTCCCCTTTTGGTCGGTTTCCCTTTTTCTGGTTGTTGTGTTAGACTG
Source organism: Hyla sarda (assembly GCF_029499605.1). NCBI lineage: Eukaryota > Metazoa > Chordata > Amphibia > Anura > Hylidae > Hyla > Hyla sarda. Next base: position 71,057,135 of record NC_079198.1, on the reverse strand, counting down.
TTTGTTTGTTTTTTCCGGGGTTGGCTCTCCTGCGCTTTGGGGCTAAAACGGAGTTGCTCAGAGCCAGTAGGCAGGTATATCCTGCCGGGAGGAGCCAGCCTTCTTCTGTTTTTTGCCTAGTGTCAGCCTCCTAGTGGCAAGCAGCATATACCCATGGTCCTGTGTCCCCCAATAGAAGCTCCGAGAAAGAGAATTTACGGTAAGTACTAAATTCTACTTATTGCAAAATGCTGGAAGAGGACTCTTCCTCCCTCTGAGTCTGACTTGTTAGCCTGAATACGTGAGATGCGCTCCCTGGAATTCCTCAGAGCCTCTTTGAATAATTCTATTCCTTATTCATCTCTGTTTGGGAACCCTGGGACCGTTTTTCTGATTACCAACCACCCTGACTTCTCTGCTTTCATCTTTCTCGCTTTCCTTCCTCTTTTTTCTTTTTCTTCTCTCCTCTCTACCTCCCTTGGGGCTTGTGTCTTGTTCTGTGTATGTTCTCGTGGTCCGTATTTGAAACAATACAATCATATGACAGGAGGCAATATTCATTATGGTTTTTTTATGTATTTAAAAAAATAAACATAATGAAACTTGAATCCTGCCTAAGATGTTGTGTTTTGTATTCCAGCTTTATGGAGTCTTGCATTGAGTTTTGTATTAAAATAGTTAATGTTTATGGTTTGACTTCATATATGAAGTAACAGCTTCCAGAAATTTCTGAACTTGAAATTAATCTCTCCATTACAGATCACAGCAGGGATGAAAATGCAGATCTGCCGCCTCCGCCTGGTGTGGAGGACAATCGTCAGTGTGCACTATGTCTGAAGTATGGAGATGACAGTGCCAATGTAAGTATTTAAGAAGCCAGTAAAAGCGGTTTATGTAAGGAATGTCAAGGAAAATTCAAGAAATGATTAGTTACAAAGAATCTTGGATCTAGAATTTTTCCAGAGTTGTGGGTGGAATATTATGTTGTTGTTGGTATTTTCCAAATGTTATTGTCCCATTTCTTTTAGCATACATGTAAAAACATTAGTATTTATTTAGATCCATTTCGTTACATCATTGCAGGATGCTGGGCGGCTTCTGTACATTGGTCAAGATGAGTGGACACACATTAACTGTGCTTTGTGGTCAGCAGAGGTGTTTGAGGATGATGATGGTTCCCTTAAAAATGTGCACATGGCAGTGATCAGAGGGAAGCAACTGGTAAGGTTACAAAAAGCTTAATACGCTTATAGACTGCACGTTCTAGTTAAAAATCAAGAGCAATACCATTTGAGCTGTCTCTCTGCAGTTAGTGCTCCATGCTATCATATTTGTATCATATTTATTTTCTCCAGAGGTGTGAGCTTTGCCAGAAATTAGGTGCCACAGTTGGCTGCTGCCTGACCTCATGCACAAGTAATTACCACTTCATGTGCTCAAGGATTAAGAACTGTGTTTTTCTAGAAGATAAGAAGGTTTACTGTCAGAAACACAGAGACCTGATAAAGGGGGAGGTGAGTATGCTCATATGTTTCACATTACTTATCCCCTTCACGCTGCGCAAAATTTGTCAGCAGCGGGAAATGCGCTGCGTATTCCTTGCTCATTATACACACAGGGCTTTCCGACGGCAGCCCTATGTGTGTAGTGAGTTTTGGAGGAGGGGCCGTGTGCCGGCATGACTGTGACACGCGGCTCCGCCTCCAAAACTCTACACACATAGGGCTGCCGACGTAAAGCCCTGTGTGTGTATAGGGAGCAAGGAATTTGGAGCGTATTTCCCGCTGCTGCCATAAATTTTGCACAGCGTGAAATACGCTGCGTATACGCCAGGTGGGAACACACCCTTTAATGTTTATTTTCATCATGGTGCTGTTAAGGGTATATGGAGTCAGCTATAGGGTCCCACTCCATACCTGGCACTCCCAGCTGAGGGATGTTGCTAATAGCTGGTATCTTGCGATCTTTGTGGCAGCTTCAGTTTCGCAGTATATTTTTGTTTTTATAGTAAAATAAGGGGGGTTGTTACAAAGTTCAATTGGTCCTGCAAAAATCAAGCCCTCATATGGCTCTGTTTATGGAAAAAGATTTAAAATTGAAATGCAGACATGAAGTCACATACAGTCAGGTCCATAAATATTGGGACATAGACACAATTCTAAAATTTTTGGCTCTATACACCACCACAATGGATTTGAAATTGCTTGAACTGCAGATTTTCAGCTTTAATTTGAGGGTATTTACATCCAAATCACGTGAATGGTGTAGGAATTACAACAGTTTACATATGTGCCTCCCATTTGTTAAGGGACCAAAAGTAACTGGACAGAATAATAATCATCAATCAAACTTACATTTTTTTTATACTTGGTTGCGAATCCTTTGCAGTCAATTATAGCCTGAAGCCTGGAACGCATAGACATCAGCAGATATTGCTGGGTTTAACCCCTGGTGATGCTCTGCCAGGCCTCTACTGCAACTGTCTTCACTTCCTGCTTGTTCTTGGGGCATTTTCCCTTCAGTTTTGTCTTCAGAAAGTGAAATGCTCAATTGGATTCAGGTCAGGTGATTGACTTGGCCATTGCATAACATTCCACTTATTTCCCTCAAAAAAACTCTTTGGTTGCTTTTGCAGTTTGCTTTGGGTCATTGTCCATCTGCACTGTGAAGCACCATCCAATGAGTTCTGAAGCATTTTGCTGAATATGAGCAGATAATATTGCCCGAAACATTTCAGAATTCATCCTGCTGCTTTTATCAGCAATCACATCATCAAAAAATACAAGAGAAGCAGTTCCATTGGCAGCCATACTTGTCCACGCTGTAAGGAGATCTGATCTTATCGAAGTACCCCTGGTACCGAACTTCGGTGGTTAGCTTGATTTAAGTCTTTATCTGGATCCAGGAGAATGAATCTACCAGAAATAACACGTAACAACAGTTTGTCTGGTCACATTCACTCTAGTTTATTCAGTAGTCCGTAAGCACATAATATAGGGGGGGGGGGGGGGGGTTGCACCCCTCCTTCCGTCACTCAAATATTTGGTATAATCTCTAGCCTATAATATTAGGTATACGGAGGTTTCTGAGAGAATTCATGGGAGAGACAGATGATCGAGAAAGCCATAACACATGTAAGAATAGGAAGTCCTAATATGGTTAATTAACCTTCGCGGCTACATTCCGAGCAAAGAGATAACATTAAATGCTGACAGGATAAAGACACTGTGTGATGGATGCATACAATACAGTAACCCCTTCACACGCCATGACACTACCACCACCATACTTCACTGATGAGGTGTATGCTTAGGATCATGTTCCTTTCCTTCTCCATACTCTTCCCATCACTCTGGTACAAGTTGAGCTTGGTCCATAGGATGTTGTTTCAGAACTGTGAAGGCTTTTTTAGATGTCGTTTGGTAAACTGTAATCTGGCCTTCCTGTTTTTGAGGCTCATCAATGTTTTCCATCTTATGGTGAACCCTCTGTATTTACTCTGGTGAAGTCTTCTCTTAATTGTTGGCTTTGACACATACACCTATCTCCTGGAGAGTGTTCTTGATCTGACCAACTGTTGTGAAGGAGGTTTTCTTCAGCAGGGAAAGAATTCTTCGGTCATCCTTGGTTTTTGGCCACGCCTAATGTTTTGGCTACGGCTAATGTTTTGGGCTCTCTCTGATGGGTTTGTTTTGCGTTTTCAGCCTAGTGATGGCTTGCTTCACTGATGTGAAGCTCTTTGGATCTCATCTTGAGAGATGACCGCAACATATTCCAAATGCAAATGGTACACTTGAAATAAACTCTGGACCTTTTATCTGCTCATTGTAATTGGGATAATGAGGGAATAACACACACCTGGACATGGAACAGCTGAGAAGCCATTTGTCCCATTACTTTTGGTCCCTTAGCAAGTGGGAGGCACATATGCAACCTGTTGTAATTCCTACACAGTTCACCTGATTTGGATGTAAATACCCTCAAATTAAAGCGGACAGTCTGGAGTTAAAGCAAATCTTGTTTTTCATTTCAAATCCATTGTGGTGGTGTATAGAGCCAAAAATGGTAGAATTATGTCGTGACTATGGATCTGACTATAAATAATATAAACCAAACATGTGCAATACAATTAAAAACATTTCAAACTGTACCAGAAAAAGGACCAACACTACCTGGTCTGAATGGTGTTCAGGTCAGGACCACCACCCACTGGGTGAATCCCATTCATTGAATCACACTTCTCTATATAATATCAAACAATTATAACATGTAATGTGTGAGTAAAAGGGAATATAGCATTCAATATGGTGATGTGGCAGACACACATGGGTTTGTGTAAGCTTGACTAAAAACTGATTGTCACATTGATTGTTGAATTCCGTGACTTATACTCACACACATTACTGGTTAGACCTCCCAATATAATTAAGACATACAATTTTAAATAAATATATAATAATTACCATGTCCTTAACCTCTAAAGGACGCAGGGCGTCATACGGGTCTCTGGTGACCCGGAAAAATAAGGGGATCTCCAAACTTTAGCCCTCCAGATGTTGCAAAACTACAACTCCCAGCATGCCCAGACAGCAGTTTGCTGTCTGGGAATGCTGGGATTTGTAGTTTTGCAACATCTCGAGAGCCACAGTTTGGAGATCACTGTGCGGTGGTTTCTAAACCGTGGCCCTCTAAATCTTGCAAAACTACAACTCCCAGCATGCATGAACAGCAAAAGGCTGTCTCACCATGCTGGGAGTTGTAGTTGCATACCTCCAGCTGTTGTATAGCTACATTTCCCAGTGTGAGGGGTGTAGTTTCCAAAATGGGGTCACATGTGTGGGAGGGGGGGTCCACTTTTCTGGCACCACGGGGGGCTTTGTAAATGCACAAGACCCCCAACTTCTATTCCAACCAAATTCTCTCTCCAAAAGCTCAATGGCACTCCTTTTCTTCTGAGCATTGTAGTGCGCCTGCAGAGCACTTAACGTCCACACATGGGGTATTTCCATACTCAGAAGAAATGGGGTTACAAATTTTGGGGGGCATTTTCTCCTATTACCCCTTGTAAAAATGTAAAATTTGAGGAAAAAACAGCATTTTAGTTAAAAAAATAAATAATTCATTTACACATTCGAAAAGTCGTCAAACACCTGTGGGGGTTGTTAAGGCTCACTGGACCCCTTGTTACGTTCCTTGAGGGGTTTAGTTTCAAAAAATAGTATGCCATGTGGTTATTTTTTTGCTGTTCTGGCACCATAGGAGCTTCTTAAATGAGACATGCCCCGCAAAAACAGTTTCAGAAAAACTTACTCTCCAAACTCCCATTGTGGCTCCTTCCCTTCTGAGCCCTCTAGTGTACCCACAGAGCACTTGACATACACATATGAGATATTTCCTTACTCGAGAGAAATTGGGTTATAAATTTTAGGGTGATTTCTCTCCTTTTACCCCTTGTAAAAATTCAAAAACTGGGTCTACAAGAACATGTGAGTGTAAAAAAATAAAGATTTTGAATTTTCTCCTTTACTTTGCTGCTATTCCTGTGAAACACCTAAAGGGTTAACACACTTACTGAATGTCATTTTAAATACTCTGAGGGGTGCAGTTTTTATAATGGGGGGATTTATGGGGTATTTCTAATATGAAGGCCCTTCAAATCCACTTCAAAACTGAACTGGTCCCTGAAAAATTCAGATTTTGAAAATTTTGTGAAAAATTGGAAAATTGCTGCAAAACTTTGAAACCTTCTGATGTCTTCCAAAAGTAAAAACATGTCAACTTTATGAGCCAATATTAAGTAGACATATTGTATATGTGAATCAATACATCATTTGTTTGGCATGTCCAATTTCCTTATAATCAGAGAGTTTCAAAGTAAAAAAAATGCAAAATTTTCAAATTTTTCATCAAATTCTGGAATTTTCACCAATAAATTATGCAATTGTCGACGAAAATTTACCACTAACATAAAGTAGAATATGTAACGAAAAACAGTCGCGGAATCAGAATGAAAAGTAAAAGCATCACAGAGTTATTAATGCTTAAAGTGACAGTGGTCAGATTTGCAAAAATGGGCTTAGTCCTTAAGGTGAAAAGGAGCTGTGTCCTTAAGGGGTTAAAATACAAGGATACTGTCCTTTTACGAAGGCATTATTTTTTGGCGGCTTCTTGTGTCTCGAATTCAATGAAAATAATGTTTAAAATCTACACTGGTCCATTGTTTACACAACCTAAATCGAGGTTGTTTCCGTTTTATTTACAGGTTGTAGCCGACAACAATTTTGAGGTTTTGAGAAGAGTGGTTGTGGACTTTGAAGGGCTTAATTTGCGCAGAAAGTTTTTAAATGGTCTGGAACCAGAAAATATTCACATGATGATAGGTGAGTCTTCAGAAATTACAATAAAATCTGAAAATTATTGCCAAATTGTAACCAAGATTATATCTTCATTTCAGGGAAATGTACACCATTTGATGTAGTAGAACAAATGGCAGCATATGCGGCCCATCTGAGGTTTCCATATAGGTGGCCATACATTTTTAATATGTCGGCTGAATTTTTATTTTTATATATATATTAATAAATATGTATGTGTGTATATATATATATAATATATATGTATATGTATGTGTATATATATATATATATATATATATATATATATATATATATATGTGTGTGTGTATGTATATATATATATATATATATATATATATATATATATATATATATATAATTTTTATTTTTTTTTTTCAGATTAATTTTATTCGGTTTAAAAAAACAGCAGATTACACACACAGAAAAACCCCACCCCAACTCAAAAACACCACCAGCCCAGTCCACCAAAAGTCCAAGATAATATTATAAATAGGAGGCAGAGGCACTTCAATGAGTATACATATCATTACAAAATTAAGCATTTGGAGAATAGGAACCATAGCGGGTAACCAGTGATTGTCCATGACTAGCACAGAAATGGACCATAGTAACATGAAACAAGCAGGAGTACATACAGTGGGGCAAAAAAGTATTGTCAGCCACCAATTGTGCAAATTCTCCCACTTTAAAAAGATGAGACCTGTAATTTTCATCATAGGTATACCTCAACTATGAGAGACATAATGAGAAGAAAAAAACATAAAATCACATTGTCTGATTTTTTAAGAATTTATTTGCAAATTATGGTGGAAAATAAGTATTTGGTCACCTACAAACAAGCAAGATGTCTGGCTTTCTCAGACCTGTAAGAGTCTCCTCTGTCCTCCACTCGTTACCTGTATTAATGGCACCTGCTTGAACTTATCAGTATAAAAGGCACCTGTCCTCAACCTCAGTCACACTCCAAACTCCACTATGGCCAAGACCAAAGAGCTGTCGAAGGACACCAGAAACAAAATTGTAGACCTGCACCAGGCTGGGAATACTGAATCTGCAATAGGCAAGCAGCTTGGTGTGAAGAAATCAACTGTGGGAGCAATTATTAGAAAATGGAAGACATACGATCACTGATATTCTCCCTCGATCTGGGGCTCCACGCAAGATCTCACCCCGTGGTGTCAAAATGATCACAAGAAAGGTGAGCAAAAATCCCAGAACCACAAAGGGGGGACCTAGTGAATGACCTGCAGAGAGCTGGGACCAAAGTAACAAAGGCTACCATCAGTAACACACTATGCCGCCAGGGATACAAATCATGCAGTGCCAGACGTGTCCTTCTGCATGAGGCAGTACATGTCCTTCTGCATGAGGCAGTACATGTCCAGGCACGTCAGAAGTTTTCTAGAGAGCATTTGGATGATTTAGAAGAGGATTGGGAGAATGTCATATGGCCAGATGAAACTAAAGTAGAACTTTTCGGTAATAACTCAACTCGTCGTGTTTGGAGGAGAAAAATGCTGAGTTACATCTAAAGAACACCATACATACTGTGAAGCATGGGCGTGGAAACAACATGCTTTGGGGCTGATCCTTGTAAAGAAAAGAATGAATGGGGCCATGTACCGTGAGATTTTGAGTGAAAACCTCCTTCCATCAGCAAGGGCATTGAAGATGAAACGTGGCTGGGTCTTTCAGCATGACAATGATCCAAAACACATTGCCCGGGCAACGAAGGAGTGGCTTCGTAAGAAGCATTTCAAGGTCCTGGAGTGGCCTAGCCAGTCTCCAGATCTCAATCCCATAGAAAACCTTTGGAGGGAGTTGAAAGTCTGTGTTGCCCAGCGACAGCCACAAAACATCACTGCTCTAGAGGAGATCTGCATGGAGGAATGGGCCAAAATACCAACAACAGTGTGTGAAAACCTTGTGAAGACTTACAGAAAACGTTTGACCAACAAAGGGTGTAGAACAAAGTATTGAGATGAACGTTTGGTATTGACCAAATACTTATTTTCCACCATAATTTGCAAATAAATTCTTTAAAAATCAGACAATGTGATTTTTATGGATTTTTTTTCTCATGTCTCTGTTGAGCTATACCTATGATGAAAATTACAGGCATCTCTCATCTTTTTTAGTAGGAGAAAGGTGCACAATTGATGGCTGACTAAATACTTTCCCCCACTGCATGAACACAAACAGCTCAGAGATATAAAGGCAGTAAGTATCGGAATTATAGAAATATCTGCAAACCAAAAGAGCCCCCACCCTTCCTCTCTGGCCCTATTAAGGACAGGCCATTAAGACTTAGCAGTACCCAATTGGTAAGCACTTACCCAAAGACCACACACCATATGAAATTTGCGCATTGCCTTATGTTTTTCATAGACATCTTGCTCCGGACAAACTAAAGAGAGACCCTAGTAATCAGATCATCCACAGTAGAAGCGCTAGCTCTAATCCAATATTGGGCAATACATTTTCTAGCCTGGTAGAAAACACAAAGGATACCTATTTCCATCTCAGTGGGCTCTTCTCTGCATCCTATAAAGCCCAGGAAATCATGCTTAGGCCCCAGTGGTAGTATGAAGCTGTGCACTGTAGGAATCGGCACAATCACTTCCCTCTAGTAAGGAACTAGAAGAGGACATTTCCATACTATATGAAGTTGGCAACATCTTGGAAATGTAGAATCATTGCGCAAGCCAAGCCTGTGCAGGATTACTAGGGTTTTAGTTATGGCTAAATGTTCATTTAGTTGACAGCTATCTCTCCTAATCTCCGTATACTTACAAATGTTCAACATGTTTTTCTTCTTTATGGAGAGAGGAGAGGGTTAAGCTGCTGCAGCTCAACTCACTGAAAACAAAGGGGTTGGGCAGTTGAAATCCAACACGACCCTGGTCTTCCCTGATCACACCATTTGGGGTTGTCAGATTCAGCTGACATTTGTCTGAAGTGAATCGGGACCTTAGAGGCTCGTCCATACTGCAGACATTATGCTAGAGAAATTCTGCTGCAGAAATCTACTTTCAGCATTGCAGCAATCTCATTGCATTTATTGGGATTCTGCTACTCTGTTAAGACTGGAATCACCGCAGCAGAATTCAGCCAGCAGAAAGAATGTCCACCCAAACAATGAACATGCTCATTCTTTGGGTGGGATTCCACCACACTGAAGTGACATCTATAGAGTCAGGGCACATCCACATGCTTCTTCCGCCAAAGTATTTGGCTGCTCCTGCCGCAAACTGAATGTCCGTAGTGTGGAAGAGCCCTAAAACAGTAGCTAACCTGCTGAGATGTATTGACTTTGGGTTATTACGAAGTGCAAAAGATGTTTGTGACCAGTCAGCCTTGCCACAGCTTTGCTTGAAAAAAGTGTCAAGCCACCAGTTTTATTCTGTAGTCTATTGCTCACACTCCGTAGTTTCTTCTGAACCCTTGAGATATCATTATGATAAAGATATTAAGAACTGTTAAAGCGCAATTCAGCATGTTTAGCACTTTAGAAAAAGCAGATGAAAAATGTATTAAACATTCTAATTAGAGATGAGCGAATTTACAGTAAATTCGATTCGTCATGAACTTCTCGGCTCGGCAGTTGATGACTAATCCTGCATAAATTAGTTCAGCTTTCAGGTGCTCCGGTTGGCTGGAAAAGGTGGATACAGTCCTAGGAAAGAGTCTCCTAGGACTGTATCCACCTTTTCCAGCCCACGGGAACACCTGAAAGCTCAACTAATTCATGCAGGAAAAGTCATCAACTGCCGAGCCGAGAAGTTTGTGACGAATCGAATTTACTGTAAATTCACTCATCTCTAATTCTAATTCTTAGGGATGGGATTTCGTAAGCTTGAGTCATTTCATACTATTTTCTCTAGTTGCAATATTTAATTTTAGATTTAGGAATTTCGCTCTTTATATGAATGACAAATTTGTGAAGAAAACATGTAACTTTCTGCTTTTTAAATACAGGTTCAATGACTGTCGATTGTCTTGGCATCCTCAGTGACTTATCAGACTGTGAGGAGAAGCTTTTTCCCATCGGATATCAGTATGTTTTTTGTCGTCCCCCCCCCCCCCTTACTATGTGTATCTTGTGGACTAGTTTTTAAATGAGCACTGTCACTTTAAAACATGTCATATGTATGTTTTTTAGAGACATGTTAGAAGTTTTGATTGGCTGGGGTCTTAGTGTCCAGTCTGCGAATGATGGGTGAAGAGTGCGCTAAATGAGACAATGTAGGTCTATTGGATTGTCTGGGTCAGCTGCACTATTCTCCCTGCTCGTTCTAACAATGGGTTGAACACTCAGGCCCCAGCTGATAAAGGAATGTATGACTTAATAGCCAACTGGGTATTACTAGCTGGGGGGGGGGGGGGTGTCCCTACACTGTCTGTCTGACTCCTGGGACATTCCCTCACCCAGTTGGCTATTTAGTCAAATATTTTTAATAAGAATAATAGGACTGGTACACCACACAGAGCAATTAGACAAGATGTTTTAGAATTATTTCATGGGGGTAGGTCAGTAGAGGCCAGTTGTAACTTATTTTACAGTTTAGGGATACATCACAAGCAGAAAATTATTTCACTGTGACATATATAGCAGAGTTGGGCAGTATGACCAAAAATGTGTATCACGGTATTTTTGTAAGTTGTGGCGGTTCCCCCAGTCCCCCCGCCCCCCCCACCCCACACACACACCCACCAAATCATCTGACCCGTGGGCGCTCCTTTAGCCCTGTGTCCGGGCTGCAAAAATAAACAAAATAATCTTCATCTCACCTTCCTACGTTCCCCCATTGCTACGGTACCGGCCTCACGGTCCTCTTGCTGCTTCCTGGGGATGGGAACGTCACAGAGCCGTCAGCGTATCCCCGGCCGCAGCGATGTCCCACCTCAGCCGGTGATAGGCTGAGTGCATTGTCATGTAAGAAGTCGTCCGGCTCATTACAGTGGGCTCGGCCTATCACCGGCTGAGGCAAGACATCGCTGCGGCCAGTGATGCGCTGACGGCTCTGTGACGTTCCCATCCCCAGGAAGCAGCAAGAGGACCATGAGGCCGGTACTGGGGGAACGTAGGAAGGTGAGATGAAGTTTATTTTGTTTATTTTTGCAGCTCGGGCACAAGGACAATACAGTACAGTACAGCGCAGCGGCTGATAATTATTTTGGGGGGGGGGGGAGAGGAGCAGCGCTCGTGGGTCACATTCGAAGGGGGGGAGGGTGCAGTTAGGTAATCCGTTTTTAGCTAGTGTCAGTAGAAGGCAAGACACAGGTCTGGTGCTCTCCATACCTGCTCTTTTTGCGTTTTCTAGTAAGGGCTGTTCGGTTCTTTACTCCCTTTTGTTTCCCTTTTTCAGGTGGGGGTTCAGGAGCATGGAGCTACCTGTTCCCCCATATGTGTTGAAGGGGCACAGACATGGAGTATGTACTGTTAACTCCTTCTCGACAACGGGCAACGCCTGGAGGTTGTACCCTGGGTCCGTGTCTCCCACTTGCCCCTGCTCGCCCCACTATCTTAGCCTGGTATGATGCAGCGTTGCCATAAGCTGGTTGAAGACTTAAGGGTGAGTATGTGCTTCAAATCCCCTCTCCCTCATTCCCTTTTGCTCATCCGGGGGTCCCTTTTCTCTGCTGTGCCCAGCTCCTCAGCTGCCATTACACGTGGCGGTGCTGGGCCACTCATGGCCTCAGGCACCTTCCTGGAGGGGGCAATCCTGTGGACCTGCCCCCCTCCCTTTTCGGGTCCCACATGTATTGCGGCCAGGCACACTGCCCTGGCCGCGTTTTCCCCACTATCATCCGGAGACTCTATGCGGCTTCCCCAGTTTTGGGGTCTTCTGCTGTCTTCTGGGGCAGTGGATCTCCGGTCCCACGTGGCTGTCTGCTTCCCCAGTAGGGGGGGGGGGGGGGCGTAACTAGCCCACTTGTTACCTCTGTTGTGCGGCCAGGCGCTGTGTCCTGGCCACGTTCTTTTAATTAGGCTGACTGGAGACCTACAGCTGCAGGCAGCGGGTCTCCGGCCCCACGTGGCTGATCTTTTCCTCAGTGCGGGCACACTAGCCCACATACTAATCTCTTGCTGCGGCCAGGCACAATGTCCTGGCTGCGTTCCCTATAGGCTGACCGGAGACCTTCAGCTGCAGGCAGCGGGTCTCCGGTCCCACGTGGCCGACCACCCCTCAGTCCGGGCACAGCAGCCCGCTTACTGCTCCGGTACAACGCGGCTGGGTGCTTTCCTGATGGGGGAGGAACCAGCCGTGTCTTTCAACCAGTCCCCCAGCCCTTTTACTGTAAAGGGCTGCACAATTCGTGTGTTGGGGGTGATGGAGGGGGCGGCCGCGTCTTTCTATAAGTTCCTTCCTGTCCCCGTATTGCACCCTGGATTTTTTTATTGATTCTTTTGAGCTCCCCCTTGTGGCAACCAAGCACTATTACAGCCTTGGTCTGCCACATGTGTTTTTATCAGTTTAATATCTGTAGGGTCCCTTTTCTTGGGATGGTATTGGGGGCTGCTTTATTCCTTCAGTCACCCTGTACATTGTTAGTTGAGGTATTCCTCTGGCGTATCTGTTTTCTGCATGATCCCTTGGAAACTGTCGGGGATATATTCAGCGACTGTTCTCCCCTACCACTGATTGCCACACCATGCCCATTGTACCCATGGCCGAATTCTAGTCCCTCCTTACCGAAGCAAGACACTGATTGGGTGCCCTTGCAAGAGTTTTTTGCATTCCTGTCGGATGCGAAGGATGCTCGGTCAGGTCCGCCGGCCACCCATCAAGGGGGTGTTCTGGCGTGTCATACAATATGATTCTCTCCTCCACTGACTGCCGCATCCACTGCTAGTGCTCCAGATCCTCACGTTTCATGCAAGGTCTCCGTGGAAGTGTCCCTGTGTGGGCATGGATTGGTCCTAATGTCGAAATGTCTGACAGTAGTCTCACCTGTCACTCATCCCTCAGCTGCAGCCTCCGCGGCTCGCACTCCGGTACCCCACTACTAGTGCAAGGTGTCCGACGGAGTTACCCGTTGTCTACTATGGACCCGTACCAGTAAGCCAGACAGTGGTCTGCATGGTTTCCTCCACCGCCTGTCACTCATCACACGGCTGCTGTGTCTGCGGCTGGAGTTCCGGTATCCCACTGCTCTGAGTGGCGTACAAAGACGTGTCCCAGCGTGTTCTATGGACCCTAGATGAGGTAACGGGGATGCATTCCATGACTCCTCAACCTCTCCTGATCTCCCACGGTGGCAGGGATACTATCCATGGCTCCTAGGCCTCCCCTCCCTCCCACAGGCGACAGAAGAGCAGAGTGATCTGGCTGTCCCCTTTTATCCAGCGCCTGGGAGTGTACTTGTTCCGCCAGACGGTTGTCTGCATGGTCTCCATCGCTGTTGGTCTCCCATCTCTGGGCTGCTGCAGGCATGATCAGGTTTCCCTTACCTCAGTGCTGGTGTAAGGACTCTGGATGATGGTCCCTGCAGGTACTCTGCAGTACCTGCAGGGTACTGGGTCTGCTGGGTCTCTTACACTGCCAGGTCTCCCGTTAGGTTGTGCTCCAATACCCCACTTTCTGAGGGGGGGGGGGGGTTCGATGGAGTTACCCTGAGCATTCAGGAATCCTATACCAGTCATCCAAACGGTTGTCTGCATGGTCTACCACTGCTATGTCAAGTTCACTACCATTCACTTCCCACACGAGGATGGTAGTTACGGTAACCCACTGTCAAGGTGCAGTTGCGAGTGAGTCTCCACATGTTGCTCCATGGGCCCTATACAATACACCATACTCTACAACCCGGTGATTCATTTTCCAGGTGAAGTTCCAAGAGTGTCTCAGTGGTTTCATTGGATCTTTTCTACCTGCCTGTCAAACTGTCTGCATGATTCCTTTCCCACACACCTCCTTTGTCTCTTGCCTCTGCTACAGCAGTCCTGGTGTGTGGCACCATTAGGAGATAGGGTGTGGGCATTTCATGCAGGTTCCATGTGTGTTCACAGAAACAGCAACATTCTCTGTTTCCCTTCTAAGGGTGTATCGCTGGTGTGGCTGTGACACACCGTAGCGTTTGGTGCTGAGCTTGTCTTCCATGCTGCCGGGCTTTTGGATGTCTGAGTTTTCTTTCGCATCTGCAGTCTTGGTACCCTACTACTATCAGGCAGTAACCATGTTTGTGTCCCTACATGTGCTGGGCCACTCTGCACGTGTGGAGCCCACTTTCCCCTTTCTTTTTGGTGGGCTCTTCCTCTGGCCTTCCTGTGATCTTGTTTCCACAGGTTGGGATGGTTCAGAAGCTGACTCTGTTGCCTTAGACCAAGATGGCTCAGTTGACGCCCTTCTGCTCCAGCGTTTTACCATATTGGGGTGTTCCCCCTCAACGCTTTGGTTGCTGTGGGGGAGTGTACTTCTTACTTCTATTCATAGTCACGTCTTGGTATCTTTGCCCAGCTCCAGTGTACAGATTTACAATCTCTTGGGGACCCAAATTTGATCCTCCATTCCTCGATATGTTGTTGCAGGGTTCCTGGGGACCAAGTCCACCCAGTACTTTGACCTGTTGCCTTTGGGCGGCATTTCCCTACTCCTGTAGTGCCTGGCACACTTGACCATCCCCCTTCCACAGGGCGTACGGGGATCAGGAAGCTTGGCATGGTCTGGGCCTTGTTTTCATCGTGACCACCCCATGTTTTCCCCTCCTCTATTTAGATGGGGTGCCTGACTGGGCCCTTGTTTTTTTTGCTGAGAGCAATCAGCAGAGCTGAGCACCTTCACAGCCTGGCTCTCTTCCTGTTTCTTGGTTATCTACTGCTGCTGATGCAGCCTTGGCATTCTCACCTGTTGGAGGAGTTTATCTGATCTTGTATGGCTCGGCGACAGCCGATCTAACACCATCTGTTGTTTGGGTCCTGCCGTTGCTCTCCTTCTCCCTCTGCGCAATCTCCCTGGAGGGGTTTGTTCCTACTTCCCTTTGTCTGTGTCAGCTGTGCTACACTGACACTACTGTCTTCTGGAGTAACCTTCCCTTTTGTTCCTCCTCCATTCCAGTCTTACGGGATGTTGCTTTGGTCCGCTTAGACTGCTGGGGTCCATGTCCAGTTAGTCTCCGTGTCTTGGACACTATCCTAGTATGCTGTGGCATGCCTTCTTTTCTAGGTCAGCCCTTCTAGTTCTTTGGGCCTTAGTGATGGTTGTGGTCTCGAGCAGGTTAGCTCTCCTGCCCCAACGTCTCCTTGATTCCATTGTGGGGAGGTCTTTCTGTACCGCACTTCTTGTCTAGACGTAAAAGTTTGTCCCGGAGCGTTTGGAAGACGTTGGGTGTATTTACTCAACAGGTGTAAGTCTTCCAGGTGACTGGGGAACCTCCATTTCCCATGTTGGCTGCTCCAGTGTTTCCGGGATGCTCCTTTTGGCCGTTTATTCTTACATGTACATCTTCCAGGTGACCCGGGTAACTCCAGTTCCGTTGCGGTCTCTCTGGTGTTTCGGGATGCTTCTTTTCAGATCATTCCGCTCCCTTTTTGACCTTATTCCTTCAGTCTCCTCCTTTCGGGTCCATGTACTTCCGAGGCGGTGAGCGTTCCAGTCATCCGGTTTAGCTACTTCAGCTTATTTTACCTCCCAAGTGCTTGCGGCGGGTCCCTGGGACAGGGGTTTTTGGTTGGCAGCTATTCTGGTCATTGCTTTTATGCAACAGGCCTCTCCAGAGCCATTCGCCATCTTTCTTTCTTTTTTTCCAGTGTTTTTCTGGTCTCCACCTCCTGTACTCTGCTCTTCTGCTCAGGCATACACTGCTCTTGACTCGGTTGACTCTGGATGGGGTTCTCTTGTTGTGCCCTTTTCCATTTTCTGTTTCCCAGCCGGGCCAGCCCTCTGTCTGGTTCTATGTTCCTTGGAGTTGATTTCCTATCTCCTCCCAGGATGGTTCCGGACCATTTGGTTTCCAGTCGACCTTTTTTTTTCTGTCTCTCTATAGGGACTGTAGGCTTGGAGTCTCTACATAGGACGGTCTCTTCTTGACGTCCTAGTCCATCTCCATGGACAGGGGTTCTTCCGGGAGCTCAGTTTGTGGGCCTCTGTTGGGTCTGCCAAGATCTTGTCCGCAGGCCTTACGGTCAAGTGGGTTTGGTCTCTGGACTGATTCCCCTTTCGCTGTTGATTGGGTTTTTTCCCACCCTAGGAGACTGCTTTGGTATGTCCCATCAGTTAGGTGTCCCCCAATAAAGAGCGACCGAGAAAAGGAGATTTTTTTTTGTTCTCACTGTAAAATCTTTCTCGCAGCCTTATTGGGGGACACCGCACCCACCCGTTCATCTTTTTTCCGGAATCTTTTTTCCGGTTCCTGTTTTTTTTTATTTTTTTTATCCGGGATTCCTTTCTATGGTCCTTCTAACATATGTCTTTGTTGGCTTCTCCTACTGCTTTGTGACAAAACTGATTACCTCACTGTCGGTGGACGGATATATCCTGCCAGGGAGGAGCAGACTTTTTTTTTTTTTATGCTAGTGTCAGCGCCTCCTAGTGGCAAGAGCATATACCCATCAGTAGTGTCCCCCTAATGAAGATTTTATGGCAAGTACAAAAAAATCTCCTTTTTATTAATAGTAAGGGACTTCCTTGTTGAGCTCCTTGAGACTTTCTATTAATGTTACTCATAAGCACATAATGTAGGTTGGTATATGCTATTATTAAATAAAGAGCTAAATTAAAACTGTAATTTAATTCCAAATTGTGTACAAAGCACAAAATTGTTCTTCAAAAAGGTTTCAGCATGTTCTTTCATAAAGCTAGGCTTCTAAAGCAGAGCAATGACGCAGCCCGTCAATCAAGCGGAGGGGGCATCGCTGCTGGCCGAAGTAAGGGGTCTAGGTGACAGGAGCTCTCCACCCAGGGGACTACTTACGGCCGCGGCGGTGACTAGTTTATAAGTTTTTATTTCTTCACTATCCCTGCAGGCAGGAGCGTCCCCCGGGGATGGTGGGGATAAAGATTTTACCCTAGATAACTCTTTGCTAAGCATTATATAGGGTAAGATCTGATGATTGGTTCCCTTTAAAACATCTCGGGCAGCCCAAATTCAGGCAGAACATATTTCGGTATCTGGTTCTAAGTGATAATTCCTCTTATAGTGAAAACATGTTTGATGATAATAAATTCCTCTGTTGTCTAAAACTTGACAATTAACCCTGCCTTCACAACTGTTTAAACTGGTTTCAGTAATTGAATTGTCTTAGTTACTATTTTATTCCTATCTTTTCTGTGTAGATGTTCTCGGGTGTACTGGAGTACAACAGATGCCCGGAAACGTTGTGTCTACACTTGTAAAATCCTGGAGTGTAGACCCCCTCTTACTGAAACTGATATCAACAGCACTATGCATCACGAAGAAAACCGCACTATAGCTCACAGTCCGCCACGTGATGAAGTGCATGGTAAGAGCAACAGATGAGTCCTTAAAATAAATTGCTCAAGGAGTATTGCTATGTCCGTTTGCTCTCTTCAAGATATGCAAGTGGTTGCTTATCTGTCGAGATCTGCTTTGCATATCCATGTTTTTTTTTTTCACATATCATGCACACTTGCCATCACTATAGTTCTGTTTGATTTATTCCAGCACAGCATGCGTTTCATTACAGTACCTAGGTCATTTTGATCATAAGCTGGACCCACAGAAAATGACAGAATCAGTCAGAGATTAAAAGAATGGTCTGTCCTGGGCCATCTGACTTCCTGTGAGCTGCAGGATTGCAGCAAAAACACAGCCAAAAGACAAAAGGGCTTCAAATCTTTATAAAACAAATCAATTGTCATTATAGGTCAAATCACTTTCTCCTCATGGCAGTATTTATTTAAAAAAAAAAAAAAAGTACTTTAAATGAGAAAACGCACCAGAACTGCATATAAAGTGAACTGACACCAGCTTATACAGTATGTTTCAAATGGCTGGACTGAGGTGCCTGCGTTCCTCTTGACAAAGCTGCCTCTTGCAGCGAAACATGTCGAGGGGGGCTGAGAACTGAATTGATTTTAGCACAGTGTTCACTCCCTGGACACATAGCACACTACAGGTGCATGCGGAGTCAACAGCTGACAGTATAAGGTGACCTGACAGGCACCATATCAATATGCACTTATAAACAATGGAGTGAATAACACTGGATTTTTGAATCTGTTTGTGTGAGGAGTTATAATAAAGAAATAGTTTTAAGTATATGGGAAATAGGGTATTTTTGGATCGCCTCTGGTGATCTATAAGTTTACACTGCATAATACAAACCCCAGAATCACACATCACTGCATAATACAAACCCCAGAATTAGACCCCAGGGATGTGGAAATCCTATCGCCAGACACCCAGTACATGTAGTTCCAGGTGCCGGGCAGGTGAGTTTTTCATACACTTAGCCCTATATCTGGCACTTAGACCTGAACCGTCTTTATTTTTATAATGCCGGTTTGAGGTGCAGGAGCGGACGCAGACTTGCATGGGATGCAAGTCTGCACCTCACATCGGTGCTCAGGGTGTATGGAGCAGGCTCCCGATTCGAGCCCGCTCCATACCCGGCGTCCCTCAGCTGATTTCAGTAGCCGGGGGCTGCCGCTAATAGCCCGTGGCATGTGGCGCTTGGTGCGGCCGGCTATTAACCCTTTAGATTGCCACTGTCAAAGTTGACAGCGGCGTCTAAAGGGACCTGTTAGCCACTCCTGGGGTTCTAGTGGGGTGGATCACCCCCCCTGCAGCATGATTGCAGGGGGCAATCCACTGTGGCGGGCGGTAGCCAGAGGGCTTACCTCTTTATCCTTTTCCCCCCGTGGATCTGCACTTGATTGAGCCTGCCTAGAGCGTTAATGTAAAAAAAATACCAAATCAGAGAATTGCATTTTTTTTATGTTTACAACATCATATCTACCCCCCCCCCCCCCCCCCCCCAAAATGAAGTAAAAATTGTTCAAGAAGTCTGATCAATACCAATACTGATTACAGCCCAAAAAATGAGCCATCATACAGCCCAGTATACGGAAAAATAAAACGGTTATAGGGGTCAGGATTTTTTTTTTTCAAAATTATAAAGTAAAATTTCTTTTTATATTTGGTATTGATGTAATCAAGCTGACCTAAAGTATTTAAATATTATGCAAGTTTGACCACAAGGTGAATGGGGGGGGGGAGAGAAACACATTTGCATTTTTTTTTTTTTTCAATTTCACCTCAAAAATATATATATTTTTTGTTTGGGAGCATAAGTTATGGAAAAATGAAAGGTGTCATTACAAAGTATAATTGGTCCCCCAAAAAACAAGCGTCATATGGGTCTGTAGAGGGAAAAATAAGTACGAGGATGGAAAAATAAAAGTGCAGAAATTAATAAAGACCTTACGTACTATTTTGGTTAAAATTGTTTTGTCTACCATGACCGGTGGATTTTCATGAGGGACAAGTGTTCCGTTTTAGTCCCTTGGACAAGTAGTTTTTTTTTCTTTTTTCTTTCCACACCCCTGACACCCACTGCCTTATACAAACCTCTGATTGAAGTCGTTCACTTTTCCATTTTCTTCTCTATCTGGCCTGGACCTCCATAAAGACTTGTCCTAGTTACGACTTGTCTCTGCAGAATTTAACGGACACACATTTTAGGCCCCTTTCTCCAGAACCACAGCAGACTCTATACAAAGTCCCACCAATATAGCCTCACATAGTAATACTGCCCACTTCTTGCACCTCCTACAATAGGCACAGCCCAACAATACACACATACATATACAGCCCCACAATGCACACATACATATACAGCCCCACAATACGCAGATACATATACAGCCCCACAATACGCAGATACATACAGAGCCCCACAATATGCACATACATATACAGCCCCATGATGCACACATACGTATACAGCCCCACGATGCACACATACATATAGAGCCCCACGATGCACACATACATATACAGCCCCCCAATGCGCACATACATATACAGCCCCCCAATGCGCACATACATATACAGCCCCACAATACACAGATATACAGCCCCCCAATGCGCACATACATATACAGCCCCCACAATACACACATATATAGCCCCACAATACACACATACATATAAAGCCCCACAATATGCACATACATATACAGCCCCACAATGTGCACACACATATACAGCCCCCCAATGCGCACATACATATACAGCCCCACAATACACACATATACAGCCCCACAATACGCACACACATATACAGCCCCACAATGTGCACACACATATACAGACCCACAATGTGCACACACATATACAGCCCCACAATGTGTGCACACACATATACAGCCCCACAATGTGTGCACACACACATACAGCCCCACAATGCGCACACACATATACAGCCCCACAATGCGCACACACATATACAGCCCCACAATGCACACACACATATACAGCCCCACAATGCGCACATATATACAGGCCCACAATACACACATACACCATAAGTAAGTACCAGTAATGTGTGCTGCCGCTGGCTTCGCTCCTCTATTGCGAGCGCCGGGCAGGGAGAGGGAGGGACACGTCAGCCAACGTCACTGGCTAGAATCTTTTAGCAATTGCTGCTGGTAACTGACATGCAGCACACAGGCACTTCTGATGCCAGCAGCCAGGGCAGTTTTAGAGTGGCGAAGTCCTGAAAAACTTTAAAACCTTGTCTCCCAGTCAGCACTCCCTCGAGTGCCACCCAAATGCACTCCGTATGCTGACCCCTGTTCTATAGCAATGGGAGATTTATTGATTTGATTTTTAAAAGAGCTGTCCCAATAAACTTTTACAATGCGTTTCAGATTGTGCTGCCAGAGATTGATTTTTAAATGGTGTGATAATTTTACATGATCATTTATTGTTATGTAAATGTGACCAACTGGTTATATATAATTTTATATTTGCTCTTTTCAGTTAGACAGACCTTATGTGATAAAGTGAATGTCTACCTTTGCATGCACAATTAGATAACATTTTTCTACTGATTTTCATTTTGAAATTCAATATATATGGCTCTGGAAAGTTTGTTCATGGTGTCCACTGACAGCCAACATTTGTGATACTCTATGTAGCTCAAGCCAATACCTTTTCTTTACAACTGTTATTATTTTATTGGCTTTGTTAAGCGAGCTTCCAGCGAATATGATCTCCCTTTTACCAAAAGTTTATGCCTAAATACTAAGAGGTAGACTCTGTTTGCATCTATTTCTCACCCATATCAAGGGGGACACAGAAGACTACTGCCACTAAGAGGTGATACTAAGCAAGATAGTGTTAGGTCAACAGACTATATACCTCTCCTGCAGGCATTGAGCTCATGCCAACATTAAAGGTAGACAGGAAAACTAGAATGATTCTGGCCTTGAAATCCCCATCTCCCAGGCACGTGTTCTCTGGCGCTGCACCGTGCCTTCCATCAAACTGTCCTCTCTCTACGGCACTACGGGGGTTAATAGCCCGGCTCTGTCCCTGCCAGCAGGACTTACTTGTAGAGGGCCTCCTCTCCCGTTCCCTGAGCAGCCCTCGAGGCTGTCGTGGCTTCGGCGTATATTCCCTTGCGACAGTCCCTGCACTGCCGCATGCAGGGGACCACGGCTGGCTTCTGTTCCGGCACCGGCTCCTCTCTCTGCACTCACGGCCTCCCTTCACTGCGCTTGCGGCCGGTATATCAGGCTCTCCAGTGTACCGGAGGGGGCCTCGGACGGCGGGCGGTTGAAATATGGGCAGTGACATCTCTAGGGCCCTCCCATCCTTCCTCACTTGTTTGCCGGCTCCTCTCGTGGGTTGCCTGCTCCTGCTACCTCTCCTCTGCCATTTGTACCAGCTGCCTCCCTCAGAAGTCTGCTCTTCTCTGGACTCGGGACACTGGCTGGGTGTGCTTGCTCCTTATCTGTCTGGGCTTTCTGACTTGTGCCTCTCATGTCCGACCCCAGACCTGACCCCTCCCCCCCCACCTTCCCGGCAACTGGCCCCTGCCCTGGTCACTTATTATTCCTGTTCGGGCTGCAGAACCAAAATGCCAGTTTGGCTTTGTTGCCTGCATTCGTCTCTACCTGGGTGTCCAAAGCGCTGTCGGTTTGGGCATCTCAACTGCGCCAAGATATTCTTGCCGTCTCCTCCCCAGGCAACCTGGCAGATTTAGTGCAGCAACTCTCTAATGCGGATGAATACCTCTGCTCAGCTTCCCTGGAGTCAGCCCGCTGTGCGGCCTTTGCCTCAGGCAACTTTGTTGCTCTTCAGCGCTCTGTGTGGCACAAGGCGTGGAATGCCAATGCCGCCTCTAAGCGTAGGAAGTTTTCTTCCTTTTGGCCCTTTTGGTTTCCTTCGGGCCGCTCGGACAAGCAGACGCCCTCCCAGGACAGGAGAGCCCCTTCCTTCAAGGCTCACCCCTCCTGGAAAGCGGGGACCCATTCAAACTGCCCTCCTGCCAAGATGGGGCTTCCCCTTGGGTGGGCGGTCGCCTCTCCCTCTTTAGGGACACTTTGCTTGCGCAGGTGAAGGACGCTTGGGTTCGGGAGGTCGTTTGGTTCTATTCCCCAGGATATTTTTTTTCCGGTTCCGCCCTCCTCTGTCTCCCACCCTCGCTGCGGCTTTTCAGGTTGCTCTTCACACCCTTTTGTCCCAGGGAGTCATTTGAACGGTTCCTCCTTGGATCGTTTTTCGGGGTTCTACTCTAATCTCTTTGTGGTTCCTAAGAAGGACGGTACTGTTCGCCCAATCCTCGACTTGAAGCTCCTCAACCACCATGTGCACCTACGGCACTTCTACATGGAATCCCTGTGGTCAGTGGTTGGGTCCATAGATCTGGATGAGTTCCTTTCCTCAGTGGACATCCAGGACGCCTACCTGCACACTCCTATCTTTCCTGGCCCATCAGCGGTTCCTCCGTTTCCGATTCCTGCGGGTCACTTTCAGTTTGTGGCTCTGCCCTTCAGGCTGGCCTCCACTCCTAGGGTCTTTACCAAGACACTGGCACTGGTGGTGGCCTTTCTCAACTCCCGAGGGGTTTGTGTGCTCCCCTACCTGGACGATCTGCTCATCAAAGCACCCTCTCTCGAGCAGAATCGGGTGAGCCTCCACCAACATCACTCTGCAGACCCTGACCAGCTTTGGTTGGATTGTCAATTGGAAAAAGTCCAAGCTTCCTCTTACTCAATTTCTGATTTTCCTGGGAATCTGCTTCGACATGGTAGCGGGCCTGTCTGTCTCTTCCGGAGGACAAGCTCAGGTCCTTGAGGTTGGGCATTCATCTGCTCCGGCGTCCGAGCCCAATCTCTATCCACTCCTGCATGGCGGTGCTGGGCAAGATGGTGGCAGCAATGGAGGCGGGTCCGTATGCACAGTTCCGGTACCACCCCCTCCAGCTAGCCATCCTGTTGCAGTGGGACAAGTCTCCTCTCTCCACCATGAGATTCGGCTTCCTCCCAGTGTCCACCGCTCCCTCCTCTGGTGGCTTCGGTCCCCTCTTCTCCGGGAGGGTTGCTACTTTCTGCCACTTCACTGGCAGGTCTTGACCACGGACGTGAGTCTCCTCGGCTGGGGAGGTGTCTTCCAAGACAAGACGGTCCAAGGCCGGTGGTCCTCCCCCGAGTCCCGTCTCCCCATCAATGTGCTGGAACTTTGGGCAATCTTCCTGTGCCTCCTTCATTGGCAACAGCTCCTTCGCCACCTACCAGTAGGGGTACAGACAGACAATGCCATGGCTGTGGCGTACATCAATCGCCAAGGTGGTACCCGCAGTGCATTAGCAATGCAAGTGGCTGCAAGGATTCTCTCCTGGGCGGAAAGACACGTTCCCACCATCTCTGCCATCCATATCCCTGGGGTGGACAATAGGGAGGCAGACTTTCTCATCCGCTCCATAGCCAATCCTGGCGAGTGGTCTCTCCACCCAGAGATTTTTGCTCAAATATGCCGTTGCTGGGGGACTCCAGACATGGACCGGTTTGTTTCCCGCTGGAACAGGACAGTCCTGCGCTACGTCGCCCGGTCCTGGTATCCCCTGGTGTTAGCAGGGGACACTCTGGTGGTCCCTTGGACTCCATTCTCCCTCCCCTACCTCTTACCGCTGCTTCCGGCTACTTCCCAGGGTAGTCCGAAAACTCAATGCAGAGGCCATTCTGGTGGCGCCGGATTGGCCTCATCGTGGGTGGTATGCGCATGTGGTTTGTCTTATTGTAGACGTTCCCTTCAGTCTTCCAGACCGCCGTGACCTGCTCAAGCAAGGACCCCTCTGCCACCTCAATTCACTTTTGCTGGTTGAAACCGCGGTTTTGAGGGCTCATGTTTTTATTTTTTATTTTTTTTACCCAAGTCATCTGGACCATGTTTCATGCCCAAAAGCCCTCGTCTGCTAGGATCTACCACCATACCTAGCGGGCCTATTTCCGCAGTGTGAGGCCCACTCACAGTCTCCCACCTGTTTTTCCTTGCTGAACCTCTTTTCTTTCTTGCAATCTGGTTTGGAGACGCGCCTTGCGCAAAGCTTCATCAAAGGGCAGGTTTCAGCTCTCTCTATCCTCTTCCAACTCCCCCTTGCATCCGATCCACATGTCTGCAAGTTTTTGGAGGGAGTGGGTCATGAGGTTCCTCTGTACCGGTTCCCTACTCCTCCCTGGGACCTGAATCTGGTTCTGAATGCTTTGCAGGGTATTCCGTTTGAGCTTCTTTGGCAAGTGTCTCTTCGGTTCCTCTCTTGGACGATTGTCTTCTCAATTGTGGTTACATCCATTCGCCGTGTCTCGGAATTGGCAGCCCTCTCTTGCCATCCACCCTTCCTGATTCTTCATCAGGACAAGGTGGTTCTTCGGCCGGTGCCTTCTTTCAAGCCTAAGGTCGTCTCTTCTTTCCACTTCAATGAAGATATTGTGTTGCCTTCCTTCTGCCCGGTCCCGTCTCATCTTCAGGAGCGTCAGCTGCATAAGCTGGACGTGGTTTGGGCCGTTCAGACTTAACTGTCGGTCACCTCTTCCTTCCGACCTTGTGACTCGCTGTTTATGCTCTCTGAAGGGTGGCGCAAGGGGCTCCAGGCCTCTAAGGCGATTATCTCCCTGTGGATTTGGTCCGCCATCTCTGAGGCCTATCATTGTAAGGGGGGAGGTTCCCCCTTTCCGGGTGATGGCTCACTCCTCACGCGGTGGGGGCCTCTTGGGCGGTCAGCCATGGGGCTTCAGCTGTGCAAGTTTGCAAGACAGCTACTTGGTCATTCTTGCACACCTTGTCTAAGTTCTATCGTGTTTATACCTTTGCGTCTGCCAACACTGGTCTTGGCCGCAAGGTTTTACAGGCGGTGGTTCTTTAGTCTTCCTTAGTTCGTTCTGGCTGGGATCTCTAGGTTCCCTCCCCAGGGACTGCTTTAGGACTTCCCATGGTTCCTGTGTCCCCCAATTGAAGTGATCAAGAAAAGTACATTTTTTTTCTATACTTAATGTAAAATCTTTCTCAGAGCTTCTATTGGGGGACACAGCACCCACCCATTGGTTTTGGTTGGTTGTGGCCAGCCAGGTTCGGCCGCCTGTTTGTGGGAGTTTTTTGGTCAGCCTTTTTTTGTCTGGGTTTTTTTCGGACTGTTTTCTCTTTGTCGGTTTCTGCTACTGCTTTGGGACTAAACTGATAAGCTTAGAGTCGGGGTGGGTATATTCTGCTAGAAGGAGCCAAATTCCTTTTTGTTTTTTGCCTAGTGTCAGCCTCCTAGTGGCAAGCAGCATATACCCATGGTTCCTGTGTCCCCCAATAGAAGCTCTGGGAAAGAGATTTTACTGTAAGTATAAAAAATCTACTTTTTCTTGCTCGTATCTTTGGGGGGGCACAGAAGACTTTGGGCCGTCCAAAAGCAGTAGGAGGAAGACAACTGAAAAAAAAAAGACCCAAGAAAGCCAGGATTTTGAAAGATAATTAGGAATTACCTATTGAACAGATGAAGGTACAATAATTCCTGGCACCCTCAAGTTTTGATGCAAGTTTTTTTTTTTCTTTAGCAAAAGTCTAGTACAATATAAATGCAGCACGCGTTACAGCTTAATAGCCTTTCACAACTGCATAAAAATAAATAAATGTAAAAAAATTAAAAATCTTGCATGAAAACTTGAGTGCAGGAACTTAATTTACCTTCATTGTGATTTCCGGTCACGGGCACCCACATCATCACTAGTGCCGACCTATTTCTACTTGGTTAGAACTGATGAGGCCTAAGGGCAAGCCCGCACAGGGGATCCCCACTGGTTAAGGCCAGTGAAATGTCAGTTGGAAAGGAAAAGGTTGTGCCCTGTGTCTAGATGCCATAAAGGAAAACTGTTTGCAGAAGAGGTATAGCCTGTACGGTAGCAGTTTACACCTTCTTGCTTAGTGTTGCCTACTAGTGGCATCAGCACATACCTCACGGTCTGTGTACCCCAATAAACACAGCAAGAAAAGTATTTTACAGGCAAGTAACACAACAATCCTTTCTCTTTGTGTTTTTGTGGTCACTGCTTCCATAAACCAATGAAGAGACGGAGTTAAACGATTTGTTTTTTAAAGTGTATATTTTTTATTTATATTTTTATAGACTCTTGCACACAACGGGTAAAACCTGTAGATACTATTGGCATCCCTTCTCCTGAACATGTTTCTTCAGCTTCCAGCATCTTGGCTGCTCCCCGACCGTCTGGTGTGGGAAGGGCCCGCACACACAGATATGCCCTTAATCGGTGTTTTCCTGGACCTCGTCCACTTCCATCAGCAGGTATGTAAGCAGATGAGTTAAGATGGTCAAAAATGTGTACTAGAAACTCTGGAGCTCAAGACAAACTCTTTCATAGTTATGTTTACTCTTGATCTGTGATGGGCAACGCTGACCCAGAATTGGCAAATTGTGTGAAAAAAAACACAAAGTAATTTGCCCACAAAAACAAATCACTGATTAGCTTTCATATGTTTAACAAGCTCTAAAAAAGTGAAAGCTGAGCTGTGATTGGTTGCTGTGAGCAAAATCTCTTTAGTTTTCTCACACTGATAAATCTGGGCCTATGTCTGAACTTGTTTGTGGTGATGCATACTGTGACCTATACTTTCCGTTTTTATATTTTTAAAGCTTGAGCACATGGCTTTGACTGGTTGTGGCGGTGTTTAGGGCACCCTTGGTTATTATAGTAGAGGGGCACACATTTGGCAGCATCCAGTGTAAATAGTATATTGCAGACTGTGGTGTCTGGGTGATGCTTTATTGGATGCAATGGTAGAAGCCTACTAGGAATGCGGGAGCTTTTGGCTCCATCTGCCCTTAGCTTCTCCGCTTACGTAAATTAAATTCTTCAAACAGACTGATCCAGCTCAGAGATTCCCACTGCCCCAGGAAAGGCATGATATGCATGACTATAAGACATTAGATTGAGAAAGTCCACTGCATCTGGGAGCCTTACAGCTGTTTATTTTGTACCAGCAGTATTGGGCAAGGTGCTGTCCTTCTATTTGTTTTATCTTTCTTTCCCAGATAGGTCTTTGACATGTTAGCAGGCATGTACTATGCTCTATAGTGTGGCAGGTAGGTGGTGTTTTTGTCACTGGGGAATGGCTTTGGAGTGTATGGCCTGTAGCATGGGGTGTGAAATAAACTCTCTACTAGATAAACTAGATAAAACATGTCTGCTTTCTTCATGTTTTTCTAACTCTGGAAACCCCTTGAACAGGTGTGTAGGTGTGCTTGTGTGATTTAGTTTCAACTATTCAGTTAAATAGGACAGAACTTACATCTACATTTACTCCCTTGTTAAATTAGGCCACACAGCCACTGCCATTTTTAAATCATATTGTTTAAAGGAGTAATCCAGTGGTGACTCAGTGGGGAACAACTTATCCCCTATCCTAAGGATAGGGGATAAGTTGCAGATCGCGAGGGGTCCGACCGCTGGGGCCCCCTGCGATCTCCTGTACGGAGCCCCGACAGCCCGCGGGAAGGGGGCGTGTCGACCTCCGCACGAAGCGGCGGCCGACACGCCCCCTCAATAAAACTCTATGGCAGAGCCGAAGCGCTGCCTTCGGCAATCTCCGGCTCTGCCATAGTGATGTATTGAGGGGGCGTGTCGGCCGCCGCTTCGTGCGGGAGTCGACACCAGCTATCTGGCCGGAGAGCCTGGCCCCCGTACAGAGAGATCGCAGGGGGCCCCAGCGGTCGGACCCCCAGCGATCTCAAACTTATCCCCTATCCTTAGGATAGGGGATACGTTTTTTACCACTGGACTACCCCTTTAAGGAACAGCACATTATTGATGTTTGGGGTTTTTTAATGCACCCAAAAGATAATTAGGTTTGAGTTTTTGTGCCCCTGCCACTTTTTGTCAGAACCCAGAAGTATGAAAGTGATATAGTAACAGAGTTAATAGCTACTATCACAGTAAAACTATACTGAAATAGCAAACATAGGGAGCATAGATGCAACACTGTCATTATTTCTTGAGTTTTTATATATGACTTATATTTCTGTTTAAAGTCCTTTTTTTTATTTTTAGGAAGTCCAGTTACTCATGAAATAGTGACTGTTGGCGATCCGGTCCTCTCCTCTGTGCTTCGTAGCATTGGTTCTCGCAGGCATAGTACCTCTTCCATATCTCTGCAGTCTCCAAAGCCACGTGTGATAACTCCTTCCCATACTGAGACTGCCAGACTTACTGTACCACAACCAGACACAACAGCAGCACTGGCAGACCACAGGTCTGCTAACATGGACTCCTCAACTTCTAATATACTAAATCAGAACAGCTGCATGCCCAGCAATATGCTTAGAATTCCAGGGACAAAAGCAGATAAACCATTAGAAACCAGGCGAGCTGGCTCACTTGAAATGGTATCAAAAATTCCCAAAACAGATAAAGTTAAATCTTTAACTCAGAAGTCTTCTGAGTTATCAAATAATCCTGCTAGCACTAAAGTACCTGCTCAGCCGCAGGGCATCTTCTCTCCAGATTTGAGCACAAACAGAGCTGGCTCTGTAAAGGACAATTCTTCAGGAGTTCATGGCTCAAAATCTACCACCTCTCATCAGCACCAAAGGGCAATTAAGAGAGAAAATGATCCCAGTGTGGATAATTTTCAAGCTGAAAGAAAGCTATCCTCGGAGGAGATCCAAGAGACCCATTTGCCTTTGGGTAATCATGGTTTTACAGTGACCAAAGAAAGACGGCCAAAGTCAAAGAATCAGCTAATGGAGAGCTCTAAGGAAAAACATTCCAATAAATCCACAACTGACAGTGAACATGTATCATCAGATTGCCGAAGCCAAGTAGACACCAATGGGAATCATTTAACTTCAGATACTGGAAGTAATAAGACTCATAAAAATCTTGATAAGTCTGCAAGCAGCTCTGAAAGTCCACCGATGGAATCTTCTACAGTGAGCCCTTCTAAAGCAATAAAGCCAAAGATGGCAACTGAAAATAACAGCGAGAGAAAGCTGGACAAACAAACAATGTCACCTCATGAGCTGGCAACAAAATCACAAGATAGTCCTGAAGATACTGACGATAGTGCTGCCAACCACAGAAGCCCCAACACAGACTCTGAGCCACAAGCTGGCAATGCTTATCCTGCTCAGGACTCCAGTGTACTTCTCCAAGATGGTAGCAAAACTCAGGAAGATGGTTCATACAAAAGACGTTACCCAAGGAGAAGTGCCAGAGCGCGTTCTAATATGTTCTTTGGATTAACGCCTCTATATGGTGTACGTTCCTATGGTGAGGAAGACCTTCCTTTTTGCAGCAGCACACCAGGGAAGAAACGGGGAAAAAGGTCAGCTGAGGGTCAAGTAGATGGGGCAGATGACCTAAGTTCATCGGAAGATGATGATCTGTATTATTACAACTTTTCTAGAACTGTGGTATCTACCACTGCAGATGACAGACTAGGTGTACGCAACTTGTTCAGAGAAGATGATCGGAATTTTCATAGAATTCCTCAACTTGATGGAGTAGATGATGGCACAGAAAGTGATGCAAGCATTACTACCAACACTGGGAAATCTGGACACACAGGAAAGAGAAGTAGTAAGCAAAATGGAGCAGAAAAGTTGGCTGCATCAGATGAACAGCTGGAAAAATCTCATACAGGTAAAGGCAACAAAGGATCAGATGCCAAGATGGAAAGCTGTCATCCTGTGAAGCAAGACTCACTGGAGACTCAACTCAGCTTAGACACTCAACGACGAAGTCATAGTGGAGCTGATAAAACCCTGCTGGATACCTTTAACACGGAGCTGCTAAAGTCCGACTCTGACAATAACAACAGTGATGATTGTGGGAACATTCTCCCTATTGACATAATGGACTTTGTACTGAAAAACACACCAGCCATGCAAGCGCTAGGAGAAAGCCCTGAGTCCTCTTCATCTGAGCTACTTACATTGGGGGATGGCTTGGGGCTGGATACTAACCGTGGTAAAGATATGGGTTTGTTTGAAGTCTTCTCTCAGCAGCTTCCATCATCTGAACCAGTGGATGGTGCCGTTCCTTCTACTTTGTCTGCAGAAGAGCAGTTTGAACTTCCACTTGAGCTACCCTCTGATCTTTCTGTCTTGACCACTCGCAGCCCATCTCTTCCAAGTCAGAATCATAGTAGACTCAGTGTGATCCCAGACTCCCAGTTGTCTACACCCAGTGAGCGTTCCCTTTTATCTTTACCAACTGCAGACACAGGTGAAAAAAGAGTAACGGTTACGGAAAAGTCTGTGACATCTGGTGAGGATGATTCAGACCTGTTGGCTCAAAGTGTTGATAGAACATCTGAAGGACACATGACACCTGATAGATTTATTGCAGGGCACATGGACTCTGAGCACATTTCCAGCCCTCCTTGTGGACAGGTAGACCATGCAACAGGTCAAGAGCTGACACGAAATAGTAGTACACCAAATTTGCAAGTGGCAGTGTCTCCCACTGTGCCAATTCAAAACCAAAAATATATCCCAAACACCTCAGAGAGTCCTGGTCCATCACAAATGCAGAACACTGCCATACAGAGCACACCCCCTCACCTCAAATCTACAACTGAAAAAGTGGTTGTGGTCAATCAGAACATGCAGCCTCTTTATGTTCTGCAAACCTTGCCCAATGGTGTCACACAAAAAATACAACTGACACCTTCTGTACCACCTGGCTCAAGTCGCATGGATGGAGATGTGCCAGTTCTCAGTTCAATGGGAGCAGGACTTACTTTAGCCACCACACTCAATCCTACTCTAACTTCACCTTTTACACCTACTAGTAAGGGGCTTTTACCAATGTCCCACCACCCACACCTTCAACCCTTTCCATCAACCCCTCAAGCTGCTTTTTTGCCAGGACTCACTAACCAGCCTTCTGGTCTTCTTATTGGGGTACAGCAAACATCTGAACCACAGCTCCTAGTCGCGGATTCAGGACAAAGGTCAGATCTGAGTAGCACAACCAATCCTCCAACTTCTGGTATGAGTAAGAAAAGGCAGATCTCCCGCCTACACACCAAGAAAAACAAAAAATTGGCACCTTCTGTTGCCCCTGCTTTAAGGCATCCTCCTGAAGTTGTAGCAAATATGACACTAATAAACTTCCCTGCTTCACAGCTTGCTGGAAGTTTACCAAACCACCCAAGCTTAATTGATTTAGGCAGCCTAGGAAACGCTGCCCCCCACCGCAGTATTCCAAATATCATCAAACGTTCAAAGTCGGGGGTCATGTACTTTGACCAGACTCCCTTGCTTCCGCAGAATTTAGGAGCATCAAATTCTGTAGGGACTGCTACCAGCGTTATTGGCTTGGACCATGGACATCTTTCAAGTCAGGTGCCAGCAATTGCTGCTGGTTCTTCCGTCCTAAATGTTGTGTCCATGCAGACAACAGCTACACCTCCCCCTGTAAGTGGTCATGTCACTCTTACTACTCCAGGCATTTTAGGGCCTTCAGAACTTGGCTCTATTGGTAACTTTCTGATAAAGACAACCCAGCAGGGATTGGGCATTCAGGATAATCATGTGGCACTCCCTTCTGGACCTGGGATTTTTTCTCAAAGTACAACTACAGCTACGTTGGCAACCACTTCTAACATATGTGTTGTGCCCACTTCTCAGTCTGTTGGAATGACTCTTGCCCAGACAGTGAGTGACCAGGACTGTCCCTTCCCCATTCCTCACCACGTGAATAGACTGATTAGCACAAGGCCTCCAATCCTACCAGACACTGGTAGTTCAGATCACAGATCGCCATCTCACCCGCTATCATCTGACTCTGAGGGAAGAACTATTAATTCAGCAACTTCATCCTCCATTTCTGGTCCACAGAGAGTAATTTCCTCAGCAGGCCAAAAAACAAAAAGTAAGGGAAAGCGTCAGACTAGCTCCACAGAGAAGACAAGCAGGAAGAAACACAAGTCATTGCACTCCATCCAGGGATTAACTGTGGCACGAGAGCAAGACAAAGACAACAACCCACCTGGTGCCATTCTAGCAGGGTATGTTGAATGCATTTTGTTCCAACAAGGTTTGCCACAAACCTTAATTTTGATTTAACTTTTCTGTCTAGCATTAAAAGGGTTATCCAAAAATTAAAAAAAGAGCTAATTTCTTTCATAGACTGTTCCCTGTCTGTCTCCAGGTTGGGTGTGGTACTGCAGCTCAGTTCTATTGAAGTGAATTAAGCCAAGTTGTCATACCATACCCAAAGTGGAGATGGACGGAGCAGTCTTTGAAAGAAACTAGGTCTGTTTTTCAATCCCTGGATAACTCCTTTAACCCCTTAACGACGCAGGACGTATATTTACGTCCTGCGCCGGCTCCCGCGATATGAAGCGGGATCGCGCCGCGATCCCGCATCATATCGCGTCGGTCCCGGCGCTAATCAACGGCCGGGACCCGCGGCTAATACCACACATCGCCGATCGCGGCGATGTGCGGTATTAACCCTTTAGAAGCAGCGGTCAAAGCTGACCGCCGCTTCTAAAGTGAAACTGAAAGTATCCCGGCTGCTCAGTCGGGCTGTTCGGGACCGCCGCGGTGAAATCGCGGCGTCCCGAACAGCTGATCGGACACCGGGAGGGCTCTTACCTGCCTCCTCGGTGTCCGATCGACGAATGACTGCTCCGTGCCTGAGATCCAGGCAGGAGCAGTCAAGCGCCGATAAAGCTGATCACAGGCGTGTTAATACACGCCTGTGATCAGGATGAGCGATCAGAGTGTGCAGTGTTATAGGTCCCTATGGGACCTATAACACTGCAAAAAAAAAGTTAAAAAAAAGTGTTAATAAAGGTCATTTAACCCCTTCCCTAATAAAAGTTTGAATCACCCCCCTTTTCCCATAAAAAAAATAAAACAGTGTAAAAAAATAAATAAATAAACATATGTGGTATCGCCGCGTGCGTAAATGTCCGAACTATAAAAATATATCATTAATTAAGCCGTACGGTCAATGGCGTACGCGCAAAAAAATTCCAAAGTCCAAAAAAGCGTATTTTGGTCACTTTTTATAACATTAAAAAATAAATAGTGATCAAAAAGTCTGATCAAAACAAAAATCATACCGATAAAAACTTCAGATCACGGCGCAAAAAATGAGTCCTCATACCGCCCCGTACGTGGAAAAATAAAAAAGTTATAAGGGTCAGAAGATGACATTTTTAAACATATGAATTTTCCTGCATGTAGTTATGATTTTTTCCAGAAGTGCGACAAAATCAAACCTATATAAGTAGGGTATCATTTTAACCGTATGGACCTACAGAATAATGATATGATGTAATTTTTACCGAAATATGCACTGCATAGAAACGGAAGCCCCCAAAATTTACAAAATGGCGTTTTTTTTTCGATTTTGTCGCACAATGATTTTTTTTTCCGTTTCGCCGTGCATTTTTGGGTAAAATGACTAATGTCACTGCAAAGTAGAATTGGCGACGCAAAAAATAAGCCATAATATGGATTTTTAGGTGGAAAATTGAAAGGGTTATGATTTTTAAAAGGTAAGGAGGAAAAAACAAAAGTGCAAAAACGGAAAAACCCTGAGTCCTTAAGGGGTTAAAGTGGTTATCCAGGAATAGAAAAACACAGCTAATTTCTTTCAAAAACAGCTCTAGGTCTGTCTCCAGGTTGGGTGTGGTTTTACAACTTGGCTCCATTCACATCACTGGAACTGAGCTGCAGAACCCCACCAAACCTGGAGACAGACGGGGAGCGGTTTTTGAAAGTAGCTGTGTTTTTCTATTCCTGGATAACCCCTTTAAAGTATTACTATAATTTAAAAGAATTTGACCTTGACACCCCATTAATCGCTAGAATGAACATTGGATATGTTTGGATTTTTTGGATTTTTTGGATTTCTGCATGACAGTAATGCTTTAATACTATAATGGTTTTATTTTTAGGAGCATTAAGCCCAAATCTGATGGTCATGATCTAAATTCAACAACACAAACTAATGTGATGGAATCAGAAAAGACTGTGGGGTAAGTCATGAGATGATTAGCTTTGTAAGGTTCCTTTAGTCAAATATAGCATAACCCATAAAGTTTGTTACTCAAGAACTACTTCTGTCATAGAATTGCTTAAAAGGGGTATTCCTAAAAACTGGAGGAGTACCACTTGTTTGGGTTTATAGACTAATTATTTGATGGGGGAATTATTCTTAATATACAAAATTCCCTTAGACTTAGTCAGTCTTTTTTGTGATAGAATTTGTCATGTCTCTTTTGCAGGCAGTCCCCAGCCCTTGTAGATACAGATTCACCAGTGAAAGAACAACGCCAGCATGAACCAAAACTAGATGGTATGTACTTATGGTGGCCACCAGCACATTGTACCTTTTTACCTTTCCAATGGTGAATAGCCCTGAGTGAAGAATATATTAAAATACATATTATATTAACTACAGATACAAAATATTTCTCCAAGTGTACATGTCATTTCAAAAGATTTTTGTAAAGCGGCCTGGTTTTGATTTACCCATAGGAGTAATGACAAGCTAATGTATGTTCTCACTATTGTTAGAGTGTACCATGAAGGAGCCCTCAAAGGATCACTATCTCTACATCACTCATTCTCTACATTTAACCCTTAACGACCACGGATGTAAATGTACGTCCTGGCTTGGTGGGACTTCTCGCACGAGGACTTATATTTACGTCCTGTGTATGACCGCGAGCATCGGAACGGTGCTCACGTCATACACGGCAGGTTCCGGCTGCTAGTAGCAGCTGGGGACCCGCCGGTAATGGCCGACATCCGCGATCACGCGGATGTCCGCCATTATCCCCTCAGATGCCGTGATCAATACAGATCACGGCAGTGTTGTACTTTGAATGGATGATCGGATCGCCCGATCATCATCGGATCATCCAGCACGGCGGGCGGAGGTCCCCTCACATGGCTCCAGCCGTCTCTTGGGTTCTTCTGCTCTGGTCTGCGAGCACTGAACAGTATTAGCAATCATTATGGGGACATAAAAAGTGTATAAAAAAAAAATAATAATTTAAAAATAAAAAGTGAAAAATCCCCTCTCCCCAATAAAAATGAAAATTGTCCTTCTTTTCCATTTTACCCCCAAAAAGCGTAAATTTTTTTTTTTAATAAACATATTTGGTATCGCTGCATGCATTAATATCCGTACTATCAAAATATAATGTTAATTATCCCGTACGGTGAATGGCGTAAATGTAAAAAAATTAAGAAAGTCCAAAAATGCAGCTTTTTTGTCACATTTTATTTAAAAAAAATTATAAAAAATTATCTAAAAGTTTTATATATGCAAATGTGGTATCGATAAGAAGTACAGATGACGGCACAAAAAATTAGCCCTCATACCGCCCTATATATGGAAAAAGGAAAAAGTTATAGGTGGTCAAAATAGGGCGATTTTAGATTACTGATTCTGTACAAAAAGTTTTAGATTTTTTTAAGCGGTACAAAAATATAAAAGTATCTAGCCATGGGTATCATTTTAATATTGACCCACAGAATAAAGAACACATGTCATTTTTACCATAAAGTGTATAGTGTGAAAGCAAATCCCACCAAAATGTGCAAAATTGTGGTTTTCATAAAAATTTCTTCCCTAAAAAATTTTTTGGGGCTTCGCCGTACATTTTATGGTAAAATGAGAGATTTCATTACTAAGTACAATTGGTCACGCAAAAAACAAGCCCTTGTATGGGTCTGTAGATGAAATATAAAAGAGTTTTATGGATTTTAGAAGGTTAGGAGATAAAAACGAAAACACAAAAATAAAATTGGCCTGGTCCTTAAGGTGAAAATGGGCTTGTTCCTTAAGGTGTTAAGGGGCAGGCCTTGAGCTGTGCTATTTGCCAGTAGTAGACACAAAACTAACTTTCCAGTGTCTGACTAATCGCAGCACATACTTCTTTCTCTTATGTCATGACATTTTGCTTGAGAAGGTGCACTGTACTGTACAGGTTGATGATTTACACAGTACAGTACTAACTGGCTTGTGGAAGAAGTGGTTACTGATGCAATAGGTGATATGTGAGCAGAAAGGAATAAACTGCAGCAGCAGGATTACAACAAGATGAGGGTTATACAAAGCATTGAACTGCTACTTTGAAAGGGAGGGGGAGATCCTACAGTAGAAGTAAATACACTACTATTTACTCAGGGAACAGCTGCCTTGAGCTTTATGGGTTGTCAGAGATAAAAGCCTTGATTTACCTTTGAGGAATGGTGTGGCTTATCTTCTGCTGATAGACTGGCTCAGCTTGCAGATACATAGTCCAAGCTATCTCTGTCTGTCCTTTTACAGAACAGAAGCTAAGCCATGCTCCCACTTCCTGTAATTTGCCCTGATCTAGCCCTACAACAACAGGCAGATTGCAGAGAATTTAGACACCTAGTGGCCAAGAATTTAGGGCAGGGTAAAGATTTATTTTGGTTAATGGGGTACTCTGGTGCAAAACATTTATTTATTAATTTTTTTTTAAATCAACTGGTGCCAGAAATTTAAACAAATTTGTAAATTATTGTATTGTAATTTAAAAAATCTTAATCCTTCTAGTACTTATTAGCTGCTGAATACTACAGAGTAAATTATTTTCTTCTTGGAGAACAGAGCTCTCTTCTGACATCATGACCACAGTGCTCTCTGCTGACATCTCTGTCCATTTTAGGAACTGTCCAGAGTAGAAGACAATCCCCATAGAAAACATATGCTGCTCTGGACAGTTCCTAAAATGGACAGAGATGTCAACAGAGAGCACTGTGGTCATGATGTCAGCAGAGAGCTGTGTGTTCCAAAAAGAAAATAATTTCCTATGTAGTATTCAGCAGCTAATAAGTTTTCCACCGGAGTACCCCTTTAATGAAGTGATTTACAGATATGTTAAGAATCACGTAGAATATCATATGGAAGGAAGTTTGAGATGACAGTGCCCATTTAATTCCAGTAAATCAAATGAATACCAAAAAGGTAGGCCAACATAAGACCTTGTGAGACTCAAATATAGCCCAAGTAACAGAGATCGAATTACAGTGGACATGATTTTCTTAAGAGGAAAAAATCATATTAAAGGCAACTTTGCAGGGAATCCTGCTTCAATTTGAGCGATTTGTTCTATTTTCTTTTCCTCTATTAGACTACCATCGTCAGGGCTTGGTCTGTCTTTACTATGTGTCATGTCAGCTTATCAAGTTGATATTTATGTGACTTTTTGGAATTTCTTATAGCATCTGGTTGATATTGTCAATAAATCTCTGTGCCCTGGGCAATTGTCAGTAATGCAAGAGTTCCTCACCGAGGCATTAGCCTTTAACTTCTTATGGAACATACCTCTCAATGTAGATCCTGGCAAATGCTTTCAAAATGGAAGGCTTTAGATATGGAGATGAATAGGGCCTTAAAGGAGAACTCCAAAATATAAAAATTGTCCCCCATACTGCCGGCAGTAAACAAAAAAAAAAATGATGTACATACCTTCCTCCGCTCCCCCGGGGCCTCCGGTAACTGGCTCTGGTCTCCGCCTCGAACCAATCCTGGTTGCTGGTGGTCGGCGAGTCATACTGCGCTCAGCCAATCACCGCCCGTGGTGAAGTACCAACTCGGCCGGCGATAGGCTGAGCGGCAGTGTGACGTTTTTGGCCCTGGCAGCAGGTGTAGTGAAGAATTTTGTGTCTTGAAGCGTTCTCACACTGCTGCTCAGCCTATCGCCGGCCGAGTTGGGACTTCGCTGCGGACGGCGATAGGCTGAGCGCAGTATGACTCGCCGACCACCGGCAACCAGGAAGAGGATCATGGCGGAGACCAGAGACGGTTACCGGAGGCCTGGGGGAGCGGAGGAAGGTATGTCTATCTTTATTTTTTTTTTCTGCTCGCAGTATGGTGGACAATTCTTATATTCTGGAGTTCTCGTTTAAGCTTAGTCACATTTCTATACTCTCAAGATGGCTAAATGTTGGCAGCATATCCTCTTGTCAGATTTGTAATTTATTCCACATGCAGATTGTAAACAGCCAGAAGATGATGTTGGGTTTAGCTCTCCTCTGATGAGGTTGCTGCAGCATGAACAGAGGCGTCAAGATTCACTTCATGGACCCAAACAAAGAACTGGTCTTCTGTTTGAGATCTCCAGTGATGATGGTTTCCAGATTTCTGCTAATAGCATTGAAGGTAACTGAGGGTTGTGGTAGCAAAACTACAGTGTTGGACTTGGGGCATTCCGGGCACAGCCTGTGACTATACACATCACTCCTGTTTCCTGTGTGGATTATGTTACTATGGAGGAGGCAGAATGATGTGTATGTCCTCAATGTGAACTGCTTTGTAATTTCTCTGCTATGTAGTTGTCTTGTATGAAAAACAGAGCTGCATTTATACATTTAATATTTTTCTCTATGTAGAAGCTTGGAAGTCTTTGACTGACAAAGTACAGGAAGCAAGATCCAATGCAAGACTGAAGCAGCTGTCGTTCGCAGGTAGTGTGATTTATCATGTTCATCTTGTCTAGTTTGTAACTTATTTCTTGAGCAAAAAAAATGTTTACAGGAGGTACATATTTTATAGTTTGCCCATGTCAACATTATATATACTGTATATTCTTTTTATACTTTTAACCCCTATACAAAAAGTTATGTACACGTACGCCTGGGCCCAGCGGCTTAAATGTATGCTGCTTTATGAAGTCAGTCTATGAAGCAAACACATGAGTTGGCCACGGGCCGATCTGCTAATAGTTAGGCAGACTCTACTAACAGAGTGCGAATGTATCTAAGCAATGCTATGCATTAAAATAGCATTGAACATTATAAGCAATCCAATTATTGCTTATAATCGTCTCCACAAAAAGCCTACATAAACCAATTTTTTTATTATTTTTTTTATGTAAAAATTATCCTCCCCTAATAAAAGTTACAATCACTGATCCTGTTTGGTGAATGGCAAAAGGGGGGGGGGGGGAAGGATGCTATCATTTAAAAATTTCTCGGACGCTTCATTGGGGACACAGGACCACGGGTATATGCTGCTTGCCACTAGGAGGCTGACACTAGGCAAAAACAAAAGAAGGTCGGCCCCTCCTAGCAGGATATACCTGCCTCCTGGCTCGGAGCAACTCAGTTTTAGCTTAGTTTTAGAGGAGGTAGACTCAGGTCTGGAGCTCTCCAGACCTGGTCTTATTTATTTTATTTTCTTCCTAATTTCCGGTTCTAGTTAGATTTTCTCCCCCTTTTTTGTTTTATCTAGCATGGGTGACAGGAGCATGGTGTTGTCTGATTCACCTTTCTTCTGAATCATCCCCAGAGTCCAGTCGGACGGAGTCCTCACGCCGCAGCTTCCGTTCTCAATCTTCCAGGCGCCGCCGTAATCGGTCACCCAGTGTCCGTTGCCGATCCCCGCACCTCCATTCCCAGTCCACCTCCACCCGTTCCAAGACTCCTACGGTGCTCTCCCGGTCCCCAGGGTAGCTGGTGGCCACGGTATTAGAACCACCCTCTGACTCGGAAGAGGCTTCCCATATGTCAGATCTGGTGGACAGCCTGCTGTCGGCAGTCAGGGACACCTTCCACCTACAGGACCCAGGAACTTCAGGCTCGGCCCCTGCAGTGTCCTTCCGCCAGGCTCCCCAAGTTTTCAGCTCTCACGGAATTTGACGAGCTGTTGGATGCAGTCTGGAAGCTTCCATGGGTCTAAGAAGCTCCGAGCTCTCTTTCCCTTCCCTCAAGACCTGGTGGTGAAGTGGTCTTCCCTTCCTACGGTAGACCCTCTTGTGTCGCGGTTATCTAAATCCACCACCCTGCTTCTGACTGATGCCGCCTCCTTCAAAGACCCTTCGGTTCAGGTTCAGTCCTGTCCCCAGCCTTTGCCTCTACCTGGGTTTCCAAGGCTCTCTCGGTCTGGGCCAGTAAGTTGCGCCAGGGGATTTTGGCAGGACCCCCCCGGCGATTTAGCGGAGCTAGCTGAGCAGATCACGAATGCCAGGGACTACCTCTGATCGGCCTCCTTGGAGTCGGCTCGCTGTGCTGCCTTTGCATCTGGGAATCTGGTGGCCCTTCGACATTCGACGCGGCTTCTAAGCGCTCCCTTATTGAGCTTCCTTTCATGGGGTCCCGCCTCTTTGGTAAATGTCTCGATGAGATCATATCTGAGGCCACAGGAGACAATAGTTCCCTCTTACCCCAAAACCGTCTGCGCCATTCGGACTTGGGGCGGAAGGCCCCTTCCTTTCACCCCTATCGTTTCTCGGGCCGCCAGGACAAACCGGCGGCCCCTCAGGATAGGAGGGCCCCCTCTTTCAAAACTCAACCCTCCTGGAAGTCGGGCCTCTGTTCAGCCTCCCTCCGCCTGAAGGTGCGCCCCCATCTGAACCTTCCCCTCGGGTGGGTGGTCGCCTGTCCCTCTTTCGTGACGTCTGGCTGGCGCAAATCCAAGATTCTTGGGTTCGGGAGGTTGTATCCCAGGGCCATCGCATAGAATTTTTTATTCCGTTCCCCGGGATCTTTTTTTCTGGTTCCGCCCTCCTTATTCTCCCGCTCTTGCCACAGCTTTTCCGGGCTCCTGGCTCAGGGGGTGATAGTACCGGTTCCTCCTCGGGAACATTTTTCGGGGTTCTACTCCAATCTCTTCGTAGTCCCCAAGAAGGACGGCACGGTCTGTCTTATTCTCAATTTGAAGCTTCTGAACCGTCATGTGAGACTGCGTTATTTCCGGATGGAATCTCTGCGGTCAGTGGTTGCCTCCATGGACCCGAGAGAGTTCATCTCCTCTGTGGACATACGGGACGCCTACTTACACATTCCAATCTTCCCGGCCCACCAAAGGTTTCTACCGTTCGCTGTTCCTGCGTGGCATTTTCAGTTTGTCGCCCTACCCTTCGGACTGGCAACTGCTCCTCGTGTCTTCACAAAGATGCTGGCGGCAGCGGTGACTCTCCTCCGCTCCCGGGTGGGGTCTCGGTCTGGACGACCTTCCCTATCTGGACGACCTTCTCATAAAGCGCCCTCCCTGGAACAGAACCGGGTCAGTCTAGACATCACTCTGCAGACTTTCTCCAATTTCGGTTGGATCATCAACTGTGCGAAATCCAACCTGTCCCCATCCCAATCTCTAATTTTTCTCGGACTCCGCTTCGACACAGCGGCAGGCCTGTCTTACCCTTCCGGAGGACAAGCTTCGGGAGTGGTTGTCGGGGATTCGCTTGCTTCGACGACCGGGTCTGGTTCCGGTCCGTACCTGCATGTCGGTCCTGGGCAAGATGGTGGCCTCCATGGAGGCAGTCCCATTTGCCCAATTTCGATACCGTCCCCTCCAGTGAGCCATCCTTTCCAAGTGGGACAAATCCCCCTTGGCTCTCCACCGAGGGATCCGGCTTCCGCTCCTTGTTCGCTGCTCCCTCCGTTGTTGGCTCCAGTCCCCCCTCCTTCGGGAGGGTCGCTCCTTCCGGCCTCTCACTTGGCATGTTCTGACAATGGACGTGAGTCTCCTCGGCTGGGGAGGTGTCTTCTGGGACGAGACAGTTCAAGGCTGTTAGACCCCGTCAGATTCAGATCTCCCCATCAACATCCTGGAGCTTGGTGCTATCTTCCTGTGCCTTTGTCACTGGAGTTTCCTGCTCCGGGGCCTCCCGTGGCAGAAGTGTTGAAGATCCTCTCCTGGGCGGGACTTCATGTTCCGGCCATAGCTGCGATGCACATTCCCGGGATTGACAATTGGGAGGCGGACTTACTCAGTCGCTCCACAGTCGACCCGGGCGAGTGGTCCCTTCATCTGGAGGTTTTCGCTCTGATCTGTCGGCGCTGGGAACTCGACGTGGTTCTCTTCGCATCCCGCCTGAACAGGAAGGTTGCTTTTGTTGCTTTTGTCTCCAGGTCGCGGGATCCCCTGGCTCTAGCGGTAGACGCTCTTGTGGTCCCTTGGACCCCCTTCACTCTGCCCTACCTTTTCCCTCAGCGAATCTTCTCAGCGATTCTAGTAGTCCCTGACTGGCCGCGTCATGTGTGGTACGCTGACGTGGTCGGTCTTGTGGCGGATGTCCCCTTCCATCTTCCGGATCTCCCCG
Organism: Hyla sarda; assembly: GCF_029499605.1. Lineage (NCBI taxonomy): Eukaryota > Metazoa > Chordata > Amphibia > Anura > Hylidae > Hyla > Hyla sarda. The sequence continues at coordinate 71,014,257 of NC_079198.1, read as the reverse complement.
ACCTACTCTCTCAAGGACCCCTCTGCGGGTCCCGATCAGCTGAGTGAACGCCGGGAGGGTCCTCACCTGCCTCCTCGGCGTACGATCTGTGTTTTGCTGCTCCTGCAGCAGAGCGCTGAGAACACTGATAAATGCTACGTTATGGCATAGCATTAATCAGTATATGTAATCAGAAGATTGCATGGTATAGCCCCCCAGAGTTATTAATGCTTAAAGTGACAGTGGTCAGATGTGAAAAAAAATGGCTGAGTCCTACACTGAAAATTGGCTGGGTCCTTAAGGGGTTAAATCGCCCCCCCACCCCCCCTTTTCCCATTTTTTTTAAATAAAGTAATGTAATAAAAATAATCATATGTGGTACTGCCGCATGCATAAATTATTAGGTTAGTTAAACCTCAAGGTCGATGGTATTTTCAAATAGTGCATTTTTGGTCACTTCATATACCATAAAAAAACTAATAAAAAGCAATCAAAAAGTCCTATAAAAAAATGGTATCGATTAAAACTACAGATCATGGCACAAAAAAAATTAGCCCTCCTACATCCCCGTATGCGGAAAAATAAAAGTTATAGGGGTCAGAAGATGACAATTTCAAACATACTAATTTTGGTGCATGTAGATGTAATTTTTTTTTAAAGTAGTAAAAGAAAACAAAACCTACATAAATTGGGTATCTTTGTGACTGTATGGACCTAAAGAATAAAGATATGGTGTCATTTTTTACCAAAAACTTCACTGTGTAGAAACACAAGCCCCCAAAAGTTACAAACGGGCGTTTTTTTTTTTGTTATATATATATATATATATATTATGTATATAATATATATGTGTATATATATTTTGGCTTTGCAGTACATTTTGTTATTAAATGATTGATGTCATTACAATGTATAATTGATGGTGCTAAAAACAAGCCCATAAATGGGTCTGTGGGTGCAAAATTAAAAGCGTTATGATTTTTAGAAGGGGAGGAGGAAAAAACTAAAATTGGCCTGGTCCTTAAAAAGTACCTGTCATCAAGTAAAACGTTTGCTATTTTATTCCTAATGTAATGTTATGCATATTTGCCATATATCTTCATTTAAAAAAAATAACTTTCAGTTTTTTTACCTTTGAAAAAGTGGCCACTAGGGGTCTCTGTTCTGTAGTGTCCAGCAGGCCCTGCATAGCCCTCGGACTTGTGCGGGACTGGCACAAGTCCAAACTCTGGAAGTGCTGGTGGGGCGGGACATGAGCGCGGCTCTGCATATCTCTCGCTCCCTGCCTGTAAATCATGCAGGCAGGAGCGAGCCCCTGCAGCAGAAAATGCTCACAGGCAGTGAGCAGACCTTATAAAGGCATTACTCAAAAAACAATGGGCAAAATTAAAAAAGAAAAAGCATGGGGGACTCAGGATCAAGATGGAAACATACAAGGAAGAACATAATCCCTCTTTACTTGGTGGCAGGTATTTTTTAAGCTCAAAATGGGCTTGGTCCTTAAGGGGTTAAACCCCATCAAGCACCATGTTCTAGGTGCAATTAAGATTTTTGTATCCACTATAGTATTGTCTCGGATACTGACAAGCACCCTTAGGCTTATATCTATCTGCTCAGGTTAATAAAATGTAATCTAAATTCCAAAAGCTTTTCTCGCAGAAAGTAGTAAAGCAATGCTGTCATCTTTCTGGGGATAAAATGAGTAGAAGAGTAGTCTTGTATTCAGCACCCAAAGCTGCTGCATGAATGTATATATCCTAAAAAATGTTGTACAGAGATGATAAAATAACCAATTTTTGCAAGGCCTGAAATCAGTAATTGTTTGCCTGTGACTATTGCTGTGTTCCTGTGACAGGTGTAAATGGACTTAGGATGCTGGGTATTATACATGATGCAGTGGTGTTTCTTATGGAGCAACTATATGGAGCAAACAAGTGTCGTAGTTATAAATTCCGTTTTCACCGTCCAGCTGGGGAAGAGGAGCCTCCTATCAATCCTCATGGAGCTGCACGTGCTGAGGTGCACCAAAGGTGAGCAAGATATATTAACTATTTCAGTTTAGTTTTTTCCTTGTGCAAAAAAGTAATTAATCATGGGGCCTCCTTCTTAACAGGAAATCTGCTTTTGACATGTTTAATTTTTTGGCCTCCAAACATCGTCAGCCTCCTGAATACAAACCAAATGATGAGGAGGAAGAAGAGGTGCAGCTGAAATCTGTTCGGTAAACTAGTTATTTAGCTTTGTTTAGATACTTGTAGTAGTTGTTTCCTTCATGCAGTGCCATGCTGCAGCACAATGTTCTAATGTATAACTCGTTTTTTTTGTAGGAGGGCCACCAGCATGGATCTACCAATGCCAATGAGATTCCGACATCTCAAGAAGACTTCTAAAGAGGCTGTAGGCGTTTACAGGTGCGCTTACACTTTCAGCACTACGAAGAATAAACTTGTAAATGTAAAAATACTATGAGTTTTAAATATAGTCACTTTATTTAGGAAAACAAATGTTCTTCTTAATAAATCTGCTGAAACTAAAATCACCAGGATTTCACTTCCAACCATCGTGTGACATGCTGTTTTTTGTTCTGTTTTTAATTTGGTTTTGCAGGAGCCCCCAGTTTTCAGGGATCCCAATAATATAAAAATGTCCAAGGAATTTTGAAGATATGTTTGACACACACACGATCACACACCGTTAGCATTTAGTGATCACGCTGTGAGATATTCCTGTGATCTTTAGATTAGTGTGCACCCTGACCCAAGTAAAGCTTGTATGATAAAAGTATGTGAATAAATAAAAGTATACCATTTTTACAAGCTACATTCTTAGGCTGCATTCACAACTCCTTTTTACGTTACGGGTCCGGCTGGGGGAGGGGCAAACCCGGCTCTCCTGTACCCCAGCCGGACCAGCGCTGAAATCTATTTACTTTAATGAGCCGACCGGAGTCAAACGGTGACTCCGATCGGCTCATTTTTGACCTGTGACCGGACCTAAAACCGTAGTATACTACGGTTTTAGGTCCCGTCAAGAAACAGCATATGGGTCAAAAATGAGCCGACCGGATTCACCTTTTGACTCTGGTCGGCTCATTAAAGTAAATGATTTCAGTGCTGGTCCGGCTGGTGTACGAGAGAGCCTGGTTTGCCCCTCCCCCAGCCGGATCCGGCACCCGTAACTTAAAAACGAGTTGTGAATGCAGCCTTACCTAGATTACATGTTGTTACATGTGTTGTATCTTCTGGTTTATATTTTGTGCACAGATCTCCAATTCATGGCCGGGGCCTTTTCTGCAAGAGAAACATTGATGCTGGAGAGATGGTAATAGAATATTCAGGAAATGTCATCCGTTCTACATTAACTGACAAAAGAGAGAAATATTATGATGGGAAGGTGAGTATTGAGCAATTTTATGTTTCTATTAGGTACAATAAATACAGACCTACAGGAATCTATTTAAATGTGTTTTTAATAGTTTCTTTCACCCTTTGTTTATTTATGTGCTTATCTGTTATAGGGTATTGGCTGCTATATGTTCCGTATAGATGACTCTGAGGTGGTGGATGCCACTATGCATGGCAATGCTGCTCGCTTCATCAACCACTCCTGTGAGCCCAACTGTTACTCTCGTGTGATTCCAATTGATGGACAGAAACACATTGTCATATTTGCTATGCGCAAAATATACCGCGGCGAGGAGCTCACCTATGACTACAAGTTCCCCATTGAGGATGCAAGCAACAAGTTGGCATGCAACTGCGGGACCAAAAAATGCCGCAAGTTTCTCAACTGATCAAGGTTTTCCAGCCTTTCAGGTTATGCATAGAACAGGCTGGAGTCCAGGTCACTCCAGTATGCAGGAAGCATGCAGCCACTGCGAAGTGGAAACCTTTACTTCACAGCTTAAAACACCTTCTGCAAATGGCAGTCTTCTGTTCATGGCTCCACTTCACTGCAATGTGGCCAAGAATGCATTGCACGACTGAATAACATATGTATATTCATAGGGAACATGCTGTAATGTCTAATAAGGACCATCACTATCCACGACGACTTACAGCATATATTGAGCATGAGTGTATCTGTATACTGCTTTGCTGTCACATGGCAGTGATTAGTAGTTTTATATTTTTAATTTATTTTTGTATATGTTTCCAACTTTGCATGGCACTGTTGGTAAAGTTGTGACTTTTTTTTGTGTTCCATGTGCTCAAAAAGGGCAGGTGATGCTTCTTATCTACCCTAATACTAGGGTATTGACATCGTGTTAGGTAGGTTGAAGAACGAATGTAGGCACCTCTGCTTAGAGAGCCAACAAGAGCGCTGCACAAAGATGTCTCTTTCTAAAGACGTGATTCATGTTTGTAGTCCTAGAGGACTGACCGATGATATAGACACTCAGATTTTATTCTCCTAGGAGAGCCAAAATCCTGCATACCTCTCACCCTTCACTGAGGTACGTTCCTTCTGTAACAGGAAGGGGCTATTACAGCACTGACTTAAGGAGGCAAACATTGAAGGCTCAGCACATAGCAGTAGGTCCTTCTGTATCTAGGCCTCTTAAGAGGTTCAGGTTTATCCTGTAGGAAGTCAGAGGTGTTCAGAGATTGTAGTGTAATGACACTCAGGAGCTGCAATATCTTTGGGGCATTAGATAGCACTGACTTTTGGAAATATCAGCTCCAAGATTTTGTCCTAAGGAATGGATAATGTTATGGGCCCGTAAACGGAAGTTACAGAGAGTTATATCAATTTTTTTTTTCTAGTATGGAAATGCTAGAAATGAATGACATCTTAGGGACAGCGGTGACATCATGCCGTGCCTCTAATACCCTTTACTTAATTGAGGAAGATGACAGATGATGGTAAGAATTAGAAAAACTGTTTGGATTGCCCTTATTGCAGAAACAAATATTTATTTTATATTTAAAATAATAGTAAAATCATGCAATACAACATAGTGTACTCTTTGTAATGTGAGGAACAGGTTATGTTTACTATTGGGGGCTCTCGACACTACGCACAGACTTCAGAGCGCCTCACCACCACATTTCAAAGCACCCCTTAAGAGTTAACCACAGAAAGCGAGAATGAGGCGTAATGCTCTCACCACTTTTCTACGCCACAATGTAATCATTCACCTCCCGCCTTCCGTTTACATCTTCTGTTTATTTTTCGTAGTATTTAAAAGAAAAAAGAAAAAAAAAAGTTTTTTACAAAATGTAAATACTCTATATTTTTCTATTGGAAGCACTTAATTATCGCTAAGGAAGCACTTAAAGCAGGGGGGGATGGGGAAGTCTTTACTGAATTTGGTGTATTCAAATTTATTTTTGGAAAAAACATTTTTTTTGATCTGTGAAATTGTTTATTTTATCATAGGCTGCTGAAGAGGTAAAATTTTTGATGATATTTAGAAGTTAATCATTGTTATTGGCCTTGTTATAATTGCGTTAATTCCCTTTTCATATAACTTGAGGAGGCTCATTTTATCATTACTGTAAGACTGCAGAAGCTGTACGAATTCTGTATGTTGTAGGAATTATTTATTATGTTAAAGTGAATATTAACCTGACTGTCGTTCGCTTCAACATTTACTTGCTAAGGTGAATTTCCATCATTTCCGAAGACTGGGCTGAGGGTTTATATCCATACCGATCTCTCAGGTAGAATTTCTCATGTAACATTTGTAGATCTGACTACTTGCTTGTTGGTCTACCCACCTGTAGTCCCATGCATTTCTGGTGGGAAGTGGGAAACTGTGTTATATTGCAAGGAGCATGCTAGAACTCGGGGGACGAGGTTTCTGTTGTACCACACGCTCCCTTGTGCATGTTTAGCTCTGGCCAGTGTCGTCTGATAATACAGCTCATGGTAGCAGCTGAAAGGTCTACAATCATTTTTCTTTACAGGAAAGATCATTATTTTTAAGCATAGTCATTTCAAGCCCTTGTCTGCCTTAAACATGGTGTAAGTACATTATGTATTTAACAGCTGATCAGCTTAGCCCAGGTAATGGTGGCAGAAATTAGACTGCTCTTTGTAAGCAGAAAACGATCAATCTGGTGAAGAATCATTAAATACAAAATACTCCTGCTGCAAAAAATTAAATAACCGGTTTTATAAACTTTTGGTATATTATATCAGTTAAACTTTTTTTTCTTTTTGGCTACAACACTTAGCCTTAGGTACTGCCTGATAGTTGAGGTCTCCTTACTCTTTAGTCAAAAGACAACACTTTGATAGGATAGGCAGACTGTCTAAAGTGGATTCTGGCCTCCTGATTCTCCCCTAATAGTTGGGAGAGACGGATCGGGCATGTTGATTTTAAAGGGGCTATTCAGGTGTAGAAAAACAGCGCTAATTTCTTTCAAAAACAGCTTCCCATCTGTCTCCAGGTTGGGTGTAGTAAACTTTGTTCCATTAACGTCAATGGAACTGAGCTGCAGAACCATACCCAACCTGGAGACAGATAGGAAGCTGTTTTTGAAAGAAATTAGCTCTGTTTTTCTATTCCTGGATAACCCCTTCCTGTCCTTTTTTTTTCTTAGAGTGATAAGCTGCCATTAGAGCGGTCTGTCAGCGGCTTACCCTTACTCTCTCCGTAGAGAACGCATGAACATTCAGCTGTGCCGAACATTCATGTGCAGGGAGAGATCTCTTGACTGAGCAAAATGTTTGCCCAACAGCTACTGTTTACCCTTCTTTAGGTCATCTGTCCTTGTGACTTGGTCAGAATTTGTTTGGACTGCATGTTTGTGCACATGTTAGACTTTTTTTTATCATGTAATTTTAAATATAAAGTTCTGCTCTTATTAATTTCTTGATAACCTGCTACTGCTATTGAGTGCACTGCAGGCTTCATGCCGAGGATTTGTATAGATATATATTAGGCTAAAATAATTTTCACATAATTTTTAATCTTTTTAGATTATTATAAAAATGGAATTTATAAGCGTAATCTTTATTACCCTGACCCTCAAATTATCATGAGAATTAAGAGGCTGCAGTGCTGGCTTTAGTACTGTGGCATCCTTACACTTTCCCCAACCAATCTTTACTCCTGGCCACTGGCAATACTAGTAACCTCAGCCTCATAATGTTGCTTAAACCAACACTATGACCCCTTTAGTCTAGGAGACAGCGCCTTTCCAAGCTGTTTTAGTGCCAGCATGTTCTACCGGTGCTCCGCTATCAGTCTGTGTGCCAGTATAAATCAAACGCTCGATCGTCGGCTGATCAGACTGTTTTAACCTACAAAAAATTTTTTTTTAAACCACCAGTCGTCAGCCGCACATCTCTCATAGGTGATCTACAGCTAATGGCCGATTTCAGCAAAGAGCCGCACAACAATCTAGTGATCACTATAATATGCTCTGTATACGAGTACCAGTCAACAAGACATTTTTTGGTCATCTCCCCCAATGTTGTTAGATTAAATGCCGCATTGCATCCTTTTCTGCAGGAGCCCAGAGTCACTTCAGACAAAATCTGGGATTTAATAAAGAAAAAAAAAATTTCTTGCCTGCAGCAACTAATCAGAGCTCATAAAATAAATGAAAGCTGAGCTGTGATTGGTTGCTGTGGGCAACAAGTTTCGGCTCATGTAAATTTCTTTCCATAGGATTCCTGCCATGATTTCTGACATTGTTAATTGTAAGAGCTGAAGTTTTTATTCTCAACTAGCCCTGTTTAAGGTGGACATTGGGCCAGTAGTTATAAAATAGGATCAATAAAGCAGCGCCTCTATTAGTGTTAACTGGATAGAAATCACAAGGCAGGTAGTGTAGGTATCATAATACTCCAAATCTGAAGCTTCCAGCATAGTAGAGTAAACAAGAATCTTACAAGTGTATCTGTTTAAGGCGGCATCATTAAACCCGCCACAACTGTGCATCGTGACTTTGTCTACAGTGTTTGTACCCACCAGTACTGAACCGGTTTCCGTTTATAAACCACACAGAGTTTCTGAATCTTCCAGGCTTCCCACAGCAAGTGAGGGAAAGGTTTAGCCGGGCCAAGAGTGCCCTGTATACCCTGGAGATGCTGTATCTAATCACAACTTGTACATTAGGTTTTATTTTTCCGCTAGATATTAGGTTTCTAGAGCTTTGGGGAGGCATCAGCCCCTCTACATATACGTAAAATAAACTGGTGTTCTTGTGAACTTTGACTTTAAATATCTGTGGCTTTATAACTGGCCTGTATAGCAGGTTTAACAGTCAATATAAGGTAATATATCTGCTGACTTGTATTCTACAACTGCCATCATGTGTAACCCTCTCCATCCTGTTTCTTGCTGCTCTTCCAGAATCTTTTTTGTTTTCTTTTTGTTTTATTTTTAATGAAAAATAAAAATAAAAAGGAAACTGTCGTAGTTTTTATCAGTGTTATTTAAAAAATATATAAAAGGATTAAAAAAAAAGTGTCCTTTTGGACAAACTGAAGGAAAAAATAATGTACAACTGTTTGCTATGAAAAAAGAAACTGTCAGGTCTGAATGTAAAGTGTATATAGTTGTACAAACTAAAAGAGGAGTTTTAAACGTTTGCTTTTTTTTTCTATGCACTTTTTTTTTAATTTAAGTGATTAGGTTACTTAATAAAATGTCCAGTTTCTTGATGTACAAACATGTTTGGCTTTTTTGCTTTTATGAGTCTTATAACTAATGTTTTTTTATTTAAATATCAAGTAAATACAGGATTATTTAAATTGATATTACCACACAGAAATTAATGTGAAGGTCCATATTATATAGCAGAAGTGGCCAAAACGGCTATCAAGCTGCATGTGGCCTTTTACTAGGTGCTGTGTGCCTCCCCTCAAGCCCACGCTGCCACTTGAGTGCAGCAGCCCTCTGGTATGTATGTATATTTTTCCTTTATGATTATTCAGAAAAATGTCTACTACGTACATGTATTTTTTACATATTTATGTATGTAAACATCTTGCGGCATATGGAAAATTGCTTTATATTGAACAATTTTGGTTTAATATATAAAATGCATTGGGTTGATTGAATTAACAGAGTTATTGACGTTAGAAAAAAATGATTTTGCACTGCATCTCTCTAATCTTGATAATAAATCAACAGTGTTTACCTGTGGTCAACCCCCCCAAATTAGGTTTTACTATGATTAGCTTAGTGTCCTGACCCCTGACCACACACATTTTTTTTTTTTTTTTTTTTTTTTTTTATATGGCATTCTGTTCCTGAGAAATAAGGGTTTATAACTTGATGAGTAAGTAAGCTTACAGATGGGCATGAACTTAAAGCGTTATTGTCATTAGAAACAACTTTTTTTAATTCAATACTTTTTTAAAACTAAGTATTTTCCTAATATACTTCATTAAAAAAATGATTGCTAAAGATGTTTAAAAAAAAAGGCTACTAGCAGGTCCCTGTCGCTTTAATTTTTCAAAATAACCCTGGCATCCAAGCCTTTTTGGGTCCTAGCAACAAGTAATATGGACCCACCTGCTGAGGGGAGTATGAGCTTGAGTCACTGTGAGATCCAGACAGCTTGCAGTCTGTTCAGAAGAGGAGCATTTTTCGCAATACAAGATGATAAACTATTATTTATATACAAGATGATTTCTCCCTTGGTCATTTTATGAACTTATTTCTTGTGTATTTGGATTATATAGGTTATACATGGTTGCTTTATGGTTATATAAAGCATGCATTTTGGGCACAAAGCTTTGAAAATGTAAAAATGTTTATATATTTTTTGGCATAAAATTGAGGTTTTCTGGTGTATTTGCGCCATATAGGTTCCACATGACTGCATTAGAGTCATATAATGCATGCACTTTAGGCACAAAGTTTTGCAAATGTAAAAATGTTTGTGCAGGCCTCATGACAGGGGAGGTGGGAGGAGATGGGAAGGAGCAAGTTCATCATTCTCTTGAAGAAACTCCCCCAGCTTTCAAGAGAACTGTTAGAAGATTGAAGGTAAAATATAAATCAAAATGTATTTTACATATACAAACATACAGGTCATAGGGCATATTACTACACTGACTTGAGATTCTTTAACGTATTAACCTAAAGAGAGTATTTAACCCCTTAACTACAAAAAACATATATTTACGTCCATGGCCGGCTCCCGCGATATAACGTGGGGTCACGCGGTGACCCCGTGTCACATCGGGTCGGTCCCGGCATGTAACTCATGCCGGGACCTGGGGCTAATAGCGCGAAACAGTGATCACGCTGCCGCATGCTGTTAACCCTTTAGACGCAGCGTTCAAAGTTGAACTCTGCGTCTAAAACTAAAGTAAAAGCTTCCCGGCTGCTCAGGGGGGCTGATCGGGACCACCGCAGTGAAAATGCTGTGTCCCAATCAGCTAGAAAGCGAGCGGAGGTCCTCTTACCTTCCTCCAGCACGTCCGTTTGGCGATTGATTGTTCCAAGCCTGAGATGCAGGCTTGAGCAATCGACTGCCGATAACACTGATCAATGCAAAGCTATGGCTTTGCAGTGATCAGTGTACAAGATCAGTGTATGCAGTGTTATAGCCCCCTATAAAAGTGTAAAAAAAAAAAAAAAAAAATAATGAAGGTGATTTAACCCTTTCCCTAATAGTCCAAATGACCCCCCTTTCCCATAAAAAAAACAAATATGTAAATAAATATAAACATATGTGGTATTGCCGTGTGCGTAAATGTACAAACTATAAAAATATATAATTAATTTAACCACACGGTCAATGGCGTACGCGCTAAAAAATTCCAAAGTCCAAAATAACATTTTTTTGGTCACTTTTTATATCATGAAAAAATGAATAAAAAGCGATCAAAAAGTCCGATCACTACAAAAATGGTACTGCCCCATACGCGGTAAAATAAAGTTATAGGGGTCAGAAGATGACAATTTTAAACGTATACATTTTCCTGCATGTAGTTATGTTTTTTTTTTCCAGAAGTACGACAAAATCAAACCTATATAAGTAGGGTATCATTTTAATTGTATGGACCTACAGAATAAAGATAAGGTGTCATTTTTACCGAAAAATGTACTGCGTAGAAACAAAAGCCACCAAAATTTACCAAATTCTTCAATTTCGTTGCACAGTGATTTTTACATAGTGTCCACCATTAAAGCCCACATGAGACGGTCCCATAGGACCTAATAGGAACAGGAAACAGAAAATGTTAAAAGCCCCTCCCCCCGGCACCTTCCCCAGTGTTTTCCTGTTCCTATTAGGTCCAGGACAGAGCCGGAGTCTCAGGGGTCTCCTATTTTTTGGTTACTTTTTTTATTTCATTTTTTAATTTTTTTCCCTGGGCTAGGGGACCGGGGCTATTGCAGCTTCCCTCCCCTATGAAAGCCCTATGGTCGCGGGGGTCCTCTTTGCCCTGCCTCCGGGAGTACAAGTTACGGCGCTCCTGAGGGGGTGTATGTACCTGTACAGGAGGGAAGGCCTCCTTTCTTTCGTGCGGCCTTCCCTCGTCTGGTCCCGGGATCCCTGTGAGACGCGCGCAAGCTTTCCGCTTCTCTGGGGCTGCATGTTGCTGGAGGTTACCGGCGGGCATGCTGTAGCAGAGTTCCGGTGGCGCTTCCTGGCCGGCTGCGTCCTTGTGCAGCAGCTTACGTGGTCCCCTGGGAACCGGGCAAGAAACTTTAGTTCCGGGCAGTGCGGAGATGCGGCGGACCGGAAGTGATGTCACGGGGCGCCAAAATTCAAACTGCAGAGCATAAAGGTAGGGAACCAGCGTCTCCACAGTGTCTGTGCTGTGTTTCTATTCCAACCATGGACTCTTAGAGCTGATTCTGCTGAGCGGCCTGTTCCTTTGGTCTCTGTAAGTAATATTGTTCCTGCTTTTTACATAGGGCTGCAAAGATATATGTGTTTCCTCTTTTACTTAGTGGGTCCCTTCTCTTTCAGGGAGACAAGGAACCCTCTCAGAAGCCTAAAAAGAAACTTATTAGGTGCCTAGCAAAATTCCAGAGAAAGGAAAATCCTTAAGTAAAAAATGCATTTCTAAAGTGGTACAAGAGGAAAAGTTGGGATCTTCTGAGGATTTGAGGTCACTTATATGCCAAGAAATTCAGGCTTCTTTAGCAAATTTTAATCCTCTTCAAAATCCTGGTGTTTCTGGAACGCCATCTGGTTCTCATTTAATGGCTCCTTTGGATGTTAATACTTATCCAAAATTACCGTCTACCTCCTCTCATGCAATTTGTACTGCCGCCTTTCTTCCACCTAGTAACTACTCCGTAGCTCCTCCTGCTAAAAGAGCAAAAGTTATGGATATATCTGGTTCAGAGGAGGATGATCTTGTCTCCAGATCAGATATTGAAGGGGTCGAAGAGGGCGAAGTGTCTTCTGTTCCCCCTAAGGAAAATGTAAAATATTTATTCTCAGCAGAGGATACTGATATTTTGGTCAAGGCAGTCAGTGGTGTTATGGGATTAGAGGAGGTTGATAAACCTACGTCCATCCAGGATCAAATGTTTGGCGGGTAAAAACCGGCAAAAAAATTTGTTTTTCCTATCCATGAAAATCTGAAAAGTCTGATTCTGGATGAATGGCAGGAAAGGAAATTGCAAATTTCCAGGGAAATAAAAAATAGATTGCCTTTTGAAGAAAAAGACATTGAATTATGGAATGACATTCCTAAAATAGACTGCTAATTATCAAAAGTTGTGAAGAAAACGTCTCTTCCTTTTGAGGATTCAGGCCAACTCAAAGACCCCATGGATCAAAAAATGGTCTATTACGGAAAACCTGGCAGGCATCTACCGCCATTTTGAACCTGAACATAGCAGCTACTAGTGTAGCTAGAGCTCTTTTTATCTGGATTTCTCAGTTAGAAGAACACATTGAGAATGAAACGCCTAGAGAGGACTTATTGGCTTCTTTACCCATGTTAAAAATGGTGGCAGTTTTTTTGGCAGATGCTTCGGCTTAATCTGTGAGAATGGTGGCTAAGTCCGCTGCCTTATCAAATTCATCCAGAAGAGCTTTATGGCTAAAATTTTGGAAAGGGGACCCCACTTCCAAGACTAAACTTTGTGCTATACCTTGTATAGGGAAATCTATTATTGGGCCTTTTGTGGAAGATATTCTAGGAAAGGCTGTGGATTATAAAGTTTTTCCAGAAGAGAAAGCTAAAAAAAAAAACTGCAAAAACTTTTTTTCGTCCCCAAGGAAGGTCAAATTATAGAGGGAAAGGAAAAACGGGTAGGTGGAGCTACCCCAAAGGGGGGAAAGGTAAAGATTTCCTCCTGAATCCCTCTCAACCTGCCAAAAAGCAATGACTGCTGGTTGGTGGGAGGAAGACTCAAGCATTTTGTGCCTCAGTGGCAATCTGTAACAACAAACCCTTGGATCCTAAACCTGTTATCGGTAGGATACAAGATAGTTTTCCTCCCTCCCACCTCAAAAATGTTTAATCTCAAATCAACTTTTCCCTCTCCTGCAAGAGAAGAGAATGCTGGAGGGGGTAAGAAACATACTGCATTTGGGAGCTATCACTCAGGTTCCGACATCGGAGAGGAGTCAGGGTCACTACTCTTCCCTCTTTCTGATCCCGAAGCCCAATGGGTCGTTCAGAACGATAATACATTTAAAATATCTGAACAAATTCATTTCCTACAATAGAGTCAAAATGGAATCAATAAAAACGGCGATTCCCATGATAGCTCCCAATGCAGTAATGATTACCCTAGACCTCAAAGATGCGTACTACCATGTACCTATTCACCCGGAGCATCAGAAGTATCTCCGGTTAGCGGTCAAGATAGGGGATCAAATCTTCCATTACCAATTTGTGTGTTTTCCTTTCAGAATCCCATCAGCTCCGAGATTATTCACAAAGATAATGGTGGAGGTAGTAGCACATCTTGGTCTACAAAATATAATTTTGATCCCTTATTTAGACGACCTGCTGTGACAGCCTCCTCAAAACATCTTCTCCTATCTCAATTGGATCTGGTCATACAGCATCTCCAGAACTTGGGGTGGATTGTCAACCTAGAAAAATCTGATCATCTTCCATCCCACAGAAAGATATTTTTAGGCATGCTGTTGGACTCAGTAAAAAAAGGAACTTTTCTACCTCCAGCAAAAATAGAGACTATCCAGTCAAAGATAAGAAAATTCCAAAAATCAAGACTGGTGTCTATAAGAGAAGCAATGTCAGTATTGGGTTCTATGACCTCCACGATTCCTGCGGTCAAATGGGCTCAATTCCACTCAAGACAGCTTCAGGCAAAGACTACGGCAGCACAATAACAAAAAGCCCCCTAAGTACAACCAAAGCAAGACTGGTTAATTATAATAAATCACCAATTACCAGACCAGGAACCAGTGTATTTTCTTTTCTTTCTCTCCTAAGGTGCTGTCTGTGTAGGTCAAGGGTTCTTCTAACCTAGTTCAGACATTGTAAGTGTAAAAATGCAGAAAATTTGAAATAATCAATGTGCTTCAAGTTGTTGCTGTGTCTTCTGTTTAGAGAAGATGCCTCCATTTCACCTGAGCTTGCCAAAGTTCCTTGGTGTAAGCAGTGGCCATATTTCCTGCTGCAGCAGGTTGGTTGAGAAGCTACTGATTTTGGGCTGGCTCTAGGTGCACAAGCTGTATAGTGGTCTCAGTCCCTCACCTTGAAGTTAAACAATGATAATTTCCTGTGTTACACTGCTAGTAGGCCTGTGCCACCTGCTTACTGAGGTAAGGTAGTTAGGGTACTCCTCATGCTCATCGCTAATAGTCATGTCTACACTGGCTGCTAATACACACCATGCTGCTCTTCCAATGCCTGCTGCAATTACACATGTATATGTATACCCAACCATATATCTAAAGTATATACATCCTTTGCATTTTCATAAATATTTTATATATTTTCATAATTTACTAGTGCAGTCAGACTCTGTCTACAGTAATCTACTGTAACACACTGACTCCAGGAGTTCACTAATGACCAAAGAATGCAGATCTCTGATGACGAGTGCAGAATCCAACACAATGTGGATATCAGTCGTCCACGTAAGGGGGAGATTTGACCAGAAAACAGAAATTCTTATGGATAAATCTATCCACCAAGAGGAGTAGAGTTTGAATCCAGCAATATTCAACCAAATAGTGACCAGAATGGATGTTGTAGTCCTGCACAGGAGATCAGAGAGTATGCAAAAGCATCCACATACTGCTCCTCTTACAGAAGGAAGAATTATTTTCAACCAAGTAAACCCTATATTTATGCTTCTGGTAAAATAATTTCTCATCAAACATTTAACCCCTTAAGGACTCAATTTTATTTTAACTTTGTTTTTTCCTCCTTGCCTTCTAAAAATCATAACTTTTATATTTTCATCCACAGACTAGTATGAGGGCTTGTTTTTTACGCAACCAGTTGTCCTTTGTAATGACATCTCATTTTACCATGAAATGTATGGTGCAACCAAAAAAATACTAATTGTGGTGGGAAATTGATAAGAAAACCGTAATTTAGCACATTATTGAACGGTTCGTTTTCATGCTGTACACTTTAAGGTAAAATAGACATGTTTTCTTTATTCTGTGGGTCAATACAATAAAATGATACCCATTAGGGATGTCCCGATAATAGTATCGGTATCGGGGACTCGTTTAATGTCCCCGATCCCAATGTCCGATACCTGCTGCTGTGTGGCCCTGCTCTGCTGTCCCGTTCTCCCAATTGCATCATGGCGTCCTATGGAGGAGCATGTGACACACGTCACTCCTCCTGCTCCCCTGCGGCCAGCGTAATGCTATGGAGTAAGCAGAATGATGTGTATGTCACATGCTGCTCCATAGGACGCCATGATGCGATCGGGAGAATGGGACAGCGGAGCGGCAACACCCGAGGACAGCCGCAGATGAGCACTGTCTACAAGAGGAGGGGGGGGGGGGCTGTTGTCTGTAAGGGGGGGCCTGCTCCCTACAAAGGGGGACCCTGCTGTCTACAAGAGGGAGCGCTGACTACAAAGTGAAGGGGCCTGCTGTGGACAGGGGGGGGGCGCAGTCTACAAGGGTGGGTCCCTGTCTACAAGGAGGGGGCCCACTGTCTACAAGGGGAGGCTTGCTGTCTGTAAGGGGGACAAGAGGGAGCACTGTCTACAAGGGGGACACGGGGGGGGGGGGGCGCTGTCTACAAAGGGGACAAGAGGGGCTGCTGTCTACAGGGGAATGCTACTAATATGTGCAACTATCTATACTACGTACAAGGGGATACTCCCTACTATTATAGGCAATCTTACAGCTAGAGGTGCACCGAAATGGAAATTTCAGAACCGAAACGAAACCGAAATAAAAAAAAATGTCCGGCCGAAACCGATACCGATACCGAAAATGACTTCCCCCCGTCTTCTGGTAAAATGCAGTGCTCCGCTCATTAGATTAGATTCCCCCACATTAGATTGCCAGCTCCCCCACATTAGGTCGGGAGTTCCCCCACAATAGTAGGCAGCTCCCCCACAACAGTAGGCAGGTTCCCAAATTGGGTCAGCATTTCCCCCACAATAGTAGGCAGGTTCCCCACAATAGTAGGCAGCTCCCCCCAACAATAGTAGGCAGCTCCCCCCAACAATATTAGGCAGCTCCCCCCACATTAGGTCAGCAGTTCCCCCACAATAGTAGGCAGGTTCCTCACATTAGGTCAGCATTTCCCCCACAATAGTAGGCAGATCCCCCCAACAATATTAGGCAGCTCCCCCCACATTTGTAGGCAGCTCCCCCCCCCCCCACAATATCAGGCAGCTCCCCCCAACAATATTAGGCAGCTCCCCCCACATTTGTAGGCAGCTCCCCCCCCACAATATCAGGCAGCTCCCCCCAACAATATTAGGCAGCTCCCCCCACAATATTAGGCAGCTCCCCCCAACAATATTAGGCAGCTCCCCCCCCCATAATATCAGGCAGCTTCCCCCCCCCACAATATCAGGCAGCTTCCCCCCCCCACAATATCAGGCAGCTCCCCCCCCCCCCACACACAATATTAGGCAGCTCCTCCTCCCCCCCCCCCCACAATATTAGGCAGCTCCTCCCCCCCCCCACAATATTAGGCAGCTCCTCCCCCCCCACAATATTAGGCAGCTCCCCCCCCCCATAATATCAGGCAGCTTCCCCCCCCCATAATATCAGGCAGCTTCCCCCCCCCCCCATAATATCAGGCAGCTTCCCCCCCCCCACAATATCAGGCAGCTTCCCCCCACAATATCAGGCAGCTTCCCCCCCCCCACAAAATCAGGCAGCTCCCCCCCCCCCCACACAATATTGGCAGCTCCTCCCCCCCCCCCCCACAATATTAGGCAGCTCCTCCCCCCCCCCCACAATATTAGGCAGCTCCTCCCCCCCCCCACAATATTAGGCAGCTCCCCCACACACACACACACACACATTTGTAGGCAGCTCCCCCCCACATTAGGTCAGCAGTTCCCCCACCCCACAGACATACAGCTTCCAGCCATATACAGTGTATGGCTGGAGGCTGTATGTCTGTACTGCTGCCCCCACAATGTTCCGGTCATCGCTCCTCCGGCCCGGGGTCACATCTACTGCTATGGCCCATGGACCATAGCAGTAGGTGCCGGGACCGGAACACTGAAGAAGATGACGCGGTCACTTACCAGGCCCCGGCCGGCGTGCGTTCTCCTGCGACGATCCTGCGGTCCTCTTGCGTCTCTATGGTTGTACGCACGGGACGTCAGTGACGTCCCGTGCGTACGACCATAGAGGCGAAGAAGCGAAGGATCGCAGGAGGACGCCAGGGAATGGTGAGTGACCGCCGGACATCCTTATGTCCCGAAAAGATTTTTCGGGACACAGGGATGTCCGGGATAGGATTAGGAATACTTTTTATGTGCCCGGGCCGGCTCCCATGTGTGGCTGCAGGCGGGGGCCGGCCAGAGCATATAAAAACTAATACTGTATGCTAAAAATCAGGGGGCCTCCAGCTGTTGTGAAACTACAACTCCCAGCATGCCCGGACAGACTTTGCCGGTCCGGGCATGCTGGGAGTTGTAGTTTCACAACAGCTGGAGGCCCCTGGTTTTTAGTATACAGTATTAGGTTTTATATGCTCTGGCCGGCCCCCGCCTGCAGCCACACATGGGAGCCGGCCCGGGCACATAAAAAGAAGTATTCCTAATCCTATCCCGGAGAGCGCAACACCCCCCCCCCCCCCAGATGTTGCGGCCGGCCCCCCCTGCACCGCCCACGAGTGCCTGTTTGTAACTTGTGCTGTGGGCGGGCAGGGGAGGTGGGTCATTATCGGCAGATTTTTAGTTGTTTCGGCATTTTGCCGAAATAGCTATTTTCGGCCGATATGTATCGGCCGCCGATATATCGGTGCATCCCTACTTACAGCAGAGTCACCTGCACTAACTTGAATTTATAGGTAGATAGTGCAGGTGACCTGGTTTCAACCGCTGCTCACCATGTGATCGTCAGTGCAATCGTTCCGGAGACATACTACAGCAGCCGCCTCCATTGCACACAAGAACCCACAAATCAGCACGGTAAGCAGCGCCAGAAACCAGGTCACCTTGGTGTCAGATTCCCTTTACAATAAAAGTACTCGTACTTGGTATCGGTGAGTACTAGAATTAAAGTATCGGTACTCTGTCGGGACATCTATCGGGACATCCCTAATACCCATGATTATTATACCGCTTTAAAAAAATCGCAAACTTTTAAACCAAATTAGTGCGTTTAAAACCCCTCTAGTTTGCTTAACTATAACTTTCATTTTTACCTATATAACCGGCGGTATGAGGGCTTATTTTTTGCCCCGTGATCAAATTTTTTTTATACCACATTTGCACATATAAAACTTGTAATACATTTTTAATCAAAATTTTTTGGGGAATAAAATGTTATAAAAAAAAAAGCCACAATTTTGGACTTTTTTTTTTATTTTTATTTTTTTACGTTCACCGTATGGGATAATGAACATTAAATCTTAATAGTTCGGATATTTACGTACACGGCGATACCAAATATGTTTCTTAAAAAAAAAAATTGTTACACTTTTTGGGGGTAAAATGGGGAAAAACAAATTTTTTTTACACTTTTTTGGGGGGGGAGGGGATTTAAAAAAAAATTTTTACTTTTATTTTTTACTTTTATTATTCCACTTTAATAGTCATTTGATTGCGAATATTGTTCAGTGCTATGCATAGGACATAGCACTGATCAGTGTTATCGGCTATCTTCTGCTCTGGTCTGCTCGATCACAGACCAGAGCAGAAGATGCTGGGAGACGGACAGAGGCAGGTGAGGGGACCTCCGTCTGCCATTACAGATGATCGGATCGCCGCGGCAGCGCTGCGGGCGATCCGATCTCCCACATTAAGTGCTGCACTTCTGCAGATGCCGTGATCTGTATTGATCACGGCATCTGAGTGGTTAATAGCGGACATCAGCACGATAGCGGCTGTCCGCCATTACCGGCGGGTTCCTGGCTGCTATCAGCAGCCGGGACCTGCCGCGCATGACCTGAGCATCGCTCCAATGCTCGCGGTTATGTATAGGACGTAAATGTACGTCCTGGTGCCTTAAGTACCACCTCACAGGACGTACATTTACAACCTGCGTCGTTAAGGGGTTAAAGGGGAACTCCTTTAACTTCTAATAAAAAAAATCTTAATCCTTCCAGTACTTTATCAGCTGCTGTATACTACAGAGAAATTTGTGAAGTTCTTTCCAGTCTGACCACAGTGCTCTCTGCTGACACCTCTGTCCATGTCAGGAACTGTCCAGAGCAGGAGAGGTTTCTATGGGGATATGCCTCTAATCTTGACAGTTCCTGACACTGACAGAGGTGTCAGTAGGGAGCACTGTTGTCAGGCTGGAAAAAACTGCACCATTTTCTCTGGAGCATACAGCAGCTGATAAGTACTTGAAGACTTTAGATTTTGAAATTTAAGTAATTTACAAATCTGTTTAACTTTCTGGCACCAGTTGATTTGAAAATATTTGTTTTCCACCTGTTTCCACCAGAGTTCCACTTTAAAGGACAACTGCAGTGCAATATACACTTATCCCCTATCTAAAAGATAGGGAATAAGTGTTTGATCGCGGGGGGTCCGACCGCTGGGACCCCCCGAGATCTCCCTAACGGGGCGCCGCCATTAGCGCTCATAGTGAGAGCTAAGGCGCGTAGCGTCGACCTAGAGGTCGACTGTGACGCCCCGTCTCCTCCCCATACAGTTCTATGGGGGAGCAGGGGAGGCACGAACACTGCCTCCCTGCCTCTCCCATAGAGATGCATGGAGGAGGCGTGCTGGCCGCGGCCCTGTACAGGAGATCGTGGGGGGTCCCAGCGGTCGGACCCCCCGCGATCAAACACTTATCCCCTATCTTGTAGATAAGTGTATATTGCGCTGCAGTTGTCCTTTAAGGCCCCTTTCACACTTAATGGCAGTTCTCAACAGGGTGCTGCAGTAGTGTGAAAGTAGCCTTAAAGGGGTACTCCAGTGGGAAACTAATGTTTTCAAATCAACTGGTGCCAGAAAGTTAAACAGATTTGTAAAGTATTCAAAAAGTGGGTGCAGCTCACAATCACTGCCCGAGGTAAAATGGGCCATCACCTATACCCAAGGTGTATAATAAAATTTGGAACTGTGAGAAAATATAGCCCAAACCTCAAGGAGAGTGTGATATTATAATTTTAGTAATCAAAGACCGTGCCTCAAATAAAAGTTTTATTTTTTGTTAAAAAGACAAAGATTGCATAAATTCTCCTCACAGGGCCCTTGTGGGAAGAATGTAATATTAACCCTTTAACGACGCAGGGCGTAATTGTACGTCCTGGTGAGCTGGTACTTAATGCACCGTCCTGGTGCATTTATGTCCTATGTCCTATTTATGTCCTATGTTTATGTCCTATGTCATGCGTGGCAGGTCCTGGCTGCTGATAGCAGCCAGGGACCCGCCCGTAATGGCGGACATCCGCGATCGCGCAGATGTCCGCCATTAACCCCTCAGATGCCGTGATCAATACAGATCACGGCATTTGCAGCATTGTGGTACTTTGAATGGATGATCGGATCATCCGCAGCGCTGCCGCAGCGATCCGATCATCCAGCATGGCAGCCGGAGGTCCCCTCACCTGCCTCCGCTGCCTTCAACGGGTCTTCTGCTCTGGTCTGCGATCGAGCAGACCAGAGCAGAAGATGACCGATAATACTGATCAGTGCTATGTCCTATGCATGATAAGAGCAGACAATCTCCAGACAGCAAGGCGGGATGGATAGGAGCACTGAGACAAGGTAGAGATTTAAAATGGTTTATTTCCCATCATGCAACGCGTTTCACGGTTATCCGCTTCCTCAGGCAATCTCCCACCTTGCTGTCTGGAGATTGTCTGCTCTTATCTTGTTTGTACCCCAGCGGGAAGAAGCTGCAGAGACACTTTGATGAAACATCTTGTTCCATTGTTGTACTTAGCTGTAAGCGCAGTTTACATTTAGCGTTACCGATTACACTCTGGTGTTACACTACGGAGCGCATCCTTTATGTGCTTTTTTATTTCAATGTCCTATGCATAGCACTGAACAATATTAGCAATCAAATTGCTATAAATAGTCCCCTATGGGGAAAAAAAGTGGAAAAAAAAACTCCCACAATAAAAACGTAAATTGTCCCTTTTTCCCTATTTCACGCCCAAAAAGTATAAAAAAAAAATAAAATAAATAAAAAATTTTAATAAAAAAAAAAAATAAATTTGATATTCATATTTGGTATTGCCGCATGTGTAAATATCCCAACTATTTAAATGAAATGTTAATGATACCGTACGGTGAACGGCGGGAACGTAAAAAAAAAAAAGTCCAAAATAGCTGCTTTTTTTTTTTCATACTTTTTAAATTTTTTTTTATTTGGAATAAAATGTTATTAAATTTTATATAAGCAAATATGGTATGAATAAAAAGTATAGATCACGGCGCAAAAAATGAGCCCTCATACCGCCGCTTATACAGAAAAATGAAAAAAGTTATAGGCCTTCCAACTAGGGGGATTTTAAATGTACTTATTTGGTTAAACAGTTTGGGATTTTTTTTAAGCGCAACAGTAATAGAAAAGTATGTTATGATGGGTATCATTTTAATCGTATTGTCCCAAAGAATAAAGAACACATGCCATTTTTACCGTAAATTGTACGGCGTGAAAAGGAAACCTTCCAAAATTTGCAAAATGGCTGTTTTCTTTTTTATTTCCACACACAAATAGTATTTTTTTTTTTTTTGTTGCGCCCTACATTTTATGGTAAAGTGAGTTATGGAATTACAACAGACAACTGGTCGCACAAAAATAAAGCCCTCATACTAGTCTGTGGATGAAAATTTTTAAAAGAGTTATGATTTTTTGAAGGCAAGGAGGAAAAAAAAGAAACTTAAAAATAAAATTGCCTGAGCCCTTAAGGGGTTAATGCATAAAACATACAAAATAATATTAAAGAAAAAATAGGATTAAAATCACATATACTGAAGTGTAATGTGCTTGTACTGGCAATGATCTTCATGATTCAATCTGTAATATGTATCAGTATGAGCATATGTCCATATACAGTCATTGGTTATGTATATACAGTGTAGAATATGGTTACCGCTATGATGCAATACTCCTGATTTGCCCGTTCTGGTTCCCATCTCCTTGCTCTGTAGTGATGGTGCTTAGCAGAGCTCCGGCTGACCGTTGTGCGCTGGCAGACGCTGTGTGCGGCTGGTTCAGACTGCGCTGAACCTGAAGTGTGTTGCACGGTATTTGCCAGAGACTGACATGATGGCAGATCCTCGTGGCGATGGCGTCTGACGTCAGCCAGGAGATGGTTGTGTAGAACAGTGATAGGTGGTGGATCTCAGGAGCGACGATATCAGCAGGGAACCAGAATGTTGCGGTAAATGGATTTCAGGAACGGCAATTCTATTAGATGGATAGCGGTCCTTAGCTTTTGTAACAATGATGAATAGCGGTTGGAAATAATCCGGACTCACAGTGGCTAGCAGACAACTATATCTTCAGTGTGGCTTTTGGCTAAACTTGTTTCAGGGTGCTCAGGCATTAAGTATTCAAACCATTCCTCAGTAGCTATATCGTAAGTCAAAAGTTCATCATGCACATATATATATCCTTTAGGCTGAATTTGTGCAAGGGGGCGTGAATTCCCACGCCCCCCCCCCCCCCGCACCTACAGGCGGAGTCATGCAGGAGGCACCAATATAAAACGCCCCCGCAACATACAGGTGGGGCGGACGTGGTTTTCAGGTCGGAAGGAATGCAACAGCGCAAGGTCCCATGTCTACTAGGATCTGGTAACCCGGGCTCCCCGGCCCCCCTCACATAGCACTTTTATCACCGTCTGCTTTATCACTCGTCCAGCTGCGATCCCGGAGCCTGGCGGGTGACGTCACTCCCCCACGCCATGTGGTCCTTCATCCAGCATTCTCACTTCTAGCGTGGTATGCATGGTCACAATTCTCGGGCGGCGGACGGGGGTCCACCGACCCCGGGACCCGCTTCGGCTCCCCTCCGGCGGTGTGCTGGGTTGCTGGGGCCACACTGCCGAGCCACGCAGTTGGCGGAGAGCCGGAATCTCTGCCGCGGCTGGCTCCCTGGCAACACCACGCAGCCAAGCCGTGGCAGCGGCACCCTGGGACCCCGGGGCTCACGTCGAGGCGGGTGTCACCCCACGCGGCCAATGCGGGGTGAGGCACATGCAGGTCAATATAAGTAACCTGTTAAGGAACGATGCTGTCACCTCCACATCATCCATGACAGCCCAAGCAGTCACTATAACTTTGTACTGCAGTCACCCAGCACCCACACGTGCAGTCACTCAGAAGCTTTCACTCCGTACAGTCACTCGTAGCTTTCACTCCGTACAGTCACTCGTAGCTTTCACTCCGTACAGTCACTCGTAGCTTTCACTCCGTACAGTCACTCGTAGCTTTCACTCCGTACAGTCACTCGTAGCTTTCACTCCGTACAGTCACTCGTAGCTTTCACTCCGTACAGTCACTCGTAGCTTTCACTCCGTACAGTCACTCGTAGCTTCACACCGTGCAGTCACTAATAATAGCTTCCATACTGTGCAGTCACTCATAGCTTTCACACCGTCCAGTCGCTCATAGCATTTATACCGTGCATTCGCTCATAGCATTCATACCGTGCAGTCGCTCGTAGCTTTCATACCGTGCAGTCGCTCGTAGCTTTCATACCGTGCAGTCGCTCGTAGCTTTCATACCGTGCAGTCGCTCGTAGCTTTTACTCCGTGCAGGCACTCGTAGCTTTCACACCGTGCAGTCACTCGTAGCTTTCATACCGTGCAGTCACTCATAGCGGTCATACTGCGCAGTCACTTAGCGTTTCATTCTTCCAGTCACTAGTAGCATTTCATGCCGTACAGTCACTCATCAACGTTTCATACCGTGCAGCCACTCTTAGCTTCATACCGTACAGTCACTCTTACCATTTATACCGTCACAGTCACCCACAGCATTCATACACTGCAGTCACGCATAGCTTTCATACCATGCAGCCGCTCATAGCATTATACCGGGCAGTCGCTCATAGCATCATACAGTCCGCTCACTCATAGCGTCATACTGCGCAGTCACTCATGTCATTTATACTGTGCAGTCGCTCGGCACCCATACCACTATACTGTGCAGTCTCCTAGCATCTATACCATGCAACTACTCGCAGCACTCATACCATGCAGTCACTCATAGAATGTTTTCCACACGTAGCTTCACACGATACTTAACTCATGGCTTCACACCGCACGCAACTTGTATATGGTACATTTACTGCTCTTACGTTATGTCAGTACTATACCGCTCACCGCTTTATACTGCACATATGCTCAAGCATTTACACCGCGTATAAACATTCATAATATTTATCCTGCATAACAGGCGCTCTTAGTGGCACAGGCAGGGCATATAGTTACAGTGTTGTATAGAGCACACACGTCATAGTATTTCAGGCAGTAGGTTCAGCACGTCGTTTACAGCACACACGTGTTCAGGGTCACGTGCAGCAAGTACAGTCACGTCATTATATAGAATACACACCCAGTGTCACGTTACAGTGGGTACAGCTGTGGTATCGTGTGCGGTTCGTGCGCTCTTGGTATCACTTACAATGGGTACAGTTAGCTGTGGCATTCAATACACACGGTCAGTTGCACACAGTGGGTACACTTATAGTATCACACACAGTACACACGCTCATACTGTTACATACAGGGAGTACAGTCACATTGTCATATACAGCACACACGCTCATAATGTTATATACAGTGAGTACAGCTATAGTATTGTTACAGTTCATATGATAATAGTTTCCATGCAGTGGGTAGAGTTCCATTATATTCACACAGTACATACGGGTATCACGCCCCATCCTGTGAGTACAAGCATAGTGCTGAACGCTCATACCACCTAGCACCGCATTGTGCCCGTCATGGTCATACTGCACTCACGTGTGCCGCTGCATCCACACATGTGCGCATACAGGTTGCACTGTACGTACGCTCATAACTGTTGTCGTATTGAGCGCCTCGCTGGGTTACCACACACGCTCAAAATTAGTACTGTTCATACGCATAACCTTACTCAGCATACCTTACACACGCTTGCAGCTTCTTACTGTACAGATATTCTCAGGTTGTACGGTACAAGCACAAAAAGTCACTCTGCACACACGTCTGTACCGGCTATTAGTCCCTGTAGCTGACATACCACACTCTCGTTACCATATTAACTGCTCAGTCACAGATCAAGCATTCGTATCTCGTCATACGCTCACCACTTACCTTCTAACTGGTCCCACAGCATGCACTAAAATTGTGGTTGCTGACACGTTATTCTGCACATTCATACCACGACACAAGTGGTCTACACCCACGTCACCTGCCACGTTCTGCAGTGAGACGCTACTTATTTGTTGTTATTGACATATCTTCTGAATAACACATAGGTGGTTGTTTCCCCGTCATACATGCCACGTCTGCAGGAGGCAGCACTGCGTAGTGGCTGTTACTGACATTTCTTCAGAGCACGATATAACGAAACACAGATGGTCGGCATACCCCTCATATGCCATGCCCACAGGGAGTTACACCGAGCAACAGTGGTTGTAGACTCCTATCAGATCTCAAACTTAAAAAAAAAAAAAAATGAAGGGAAATATGTAAACTCTTTTGTATGTACTTCACAACACGTACCCACTGATCAATGTTACTTTCACCACTCTTGTTTGCTTACCACAGTTATTCGCTTCACACACTGATGCTGCTACTGACACGTCTTCAGAGCCTCGCGCATCCTCTCACCCGCCAAGTTCCTCAGGTCTGACTCGCTTCAGTCGGGGTCCTGGGGAAGTCTGTTGTTCCTGACTCTGCTTCAGTGCAATATGACTCGACACACATAGGCAGCGGGTCAACCGTCTGGCTGACACCGCCTCAGTGAGGGCCCCTGCGTATGCTGTTCTGACTCTTCTTCAGCGCAACAGCATACACTTAGTCTCATCCCACTACACCAGGCATAAATCATGTCAGGCACCCAGCTGCCATTTCACTCCCGCATTACAAAAAAAAAAATATATATATATATATAGATATATGAAAGAAAATCTGTACACTCTTATGTAGGTACTTCACAACACGTACCCACTGATCCATGTTACTTTCACCACTCTTGTTTGCTTACCACAGTCACTCGCGTCACATACTGACGCTGCTGCTGACACGTCTTTAGAGCCTTGCGCGTCCTCTCACCCGCCAAGTTCCTCAGGTCTGACTCCCCTCAGTCGGGGTCCTGGTGAAGTCTGTTGTTCCTGACTCTGCTTCCGTGCAATATGACTCGATACATATAGGCAGTGGGTCAACCATCTGGCTGACACATCTTCAGTGGGGGCCCCTGCGTATGCTGTTCTGACTCTTCTTCAGCAGCATACACTTAGTCTCAGCTCATTACACCATGTATACATCATGTCAGGCACTCAGCTGCCATTCACTCCCGCATTACAGAAATAAAAAAAATAATAATAAAGATGAACCCAGGGGTTGCATACCATCTCCACCTGCCACGCCTGCAGGGAGATTCACGGCTTAGTCAATGTTTCCCTAACACAGGTCATAGAGTTACAATTTCGCGACTCATAGGTGGTTATTTCACGCATTAATCTGTCTTGTCCACTCATGTCAGCGTCACGCAACAGCTATCACATCCACAGACACAAGGGTTACTCAAAGACCTGTGATGCCTACAGGTACGAGGTTCCAACCAGACTGCCTTTCCAGGCACAGCGGTTACGCAAAGACCTGTCACATCCACAGGCACGAGGGTATGCGAGACCTGTCAGTCTACAGGTACGATAGTCACATAAAGGCCTTCCACATGCACGAGGGCATGCAAGGCCTGTCAAAATCTACAGGTACGATAGTCACGGAGAGGTCTGTCATGTCTGCGGACACAGTGGTTCTGTTGATGCCTGTCTGCAAGCATGATAGTCCTTAGGCTTAATTGTTACTGAGATCTGTCGAGTCTGCAGGCACGGTCAGGATGAGGAGGCCCGTCATTCGCTGCAGGGAATTACTCCTGAGACCATATTCGTGACGGTATGTTGGCAGGTTAGTATATGGCTCACAGTACAGTCCAGTCAACTCTTCATATCACTTAACTAACAATGCAGATTTTGCCACTTATCAGCAAGGACAGGAGGACATGTTATGCCCGACAAGCTCTATCGGTTTCCCCTTTCTGCAATTACCACAGTGAGCTTGTCAATATGAACAAATCAGTTAGCACGTAGTCAGGTCCCGTTCCAGTGCCGGGCCGGACGCAGTAGGCGTCACCAACATATCTTCTCAGTGTCAGGTACTGCCTCATGCGGTTGCCAGCCGGCAGGCACAACTCTCTTGGTTTCCTTGAGCCTAGCAAGAACAGTTTAGGGGAAGATAGACATGACTAATTGTGGTGTTGGTTATTATGGTCAGGAATGTTGTTATTAATTCTACTTCTTGATTCTTTGCCCTCTATAGGCGTGCCCTCATACGCGGTTATGGGCACAACTCAACCGCTTCATCAGTCATTCTTATTTATATAGGTACACAGTTTTGTATGTAGGGTGCAATCTCAAGTACGGAACATCTCAAACCGCTTGGTAAGTCAATGCATGGTTTGCATAGTTGTGCATTCAGCGCTTGCTACCACAAGCTCGAATGTAAGCCCTGAGCACAAATATATATAAACCTAATAAGGTCTTGATTAACAGGTGCTGTGAATATCTTCTTTAAAATAAGACTATGGATCTTAGAAATGGATGAGAGAGTGAACAAAAATCATTGGTAATAGGCATTAGTTCACACTGGATAGAAAAAAATTGCATGGGCAAAATCAAACAGTACATAGGGCACTTAGTAACTGATGGAACACATGTGAACAACATTAGTGCTACAGATATATGGAAACCAAAAGTACACTTAAAGGAGTACTTCAGTGCAACATAACTTAGCCGCTATCCAAAGGATAGGGGACAAGTTATGGATCACGGGGGCCCCCGCGCTCTCATGGACGGGGCCGTGGCAGTCTGCAGGAAGTACAGTTTTGTCCCCAACAGAAAGCCATGGCAGACACACCCCCTCCATGCATCTCTATGGTGTACATGGAGGGGGCGTGTCAGCTGCCACATCATGTGGGGACAGAAAGCCCTCTTTCCAGCATACTGCCACGGCCCCGTACAGGAGATCCCAGGGGGCCCAGCGCTCTGACCCCCCTGCGATCTATAACTTATCTCCTATCTGAAGGACTACAGATCTCCTTAAAATAAAATAATGGTAATAATAGTGAATGTTGCTGAATTATAATATAAAATAAAAATATAAATTGATAGTGATACAAATAATAATAATTTGTTTCTCACTAGAGAAGTATAAGTAAGAATGTAAAAGAATAAAATGAGAGTAACATTGAAAGAGGATACAATGAAGGTAACAGTATAAAAGGATAGCTTTGAGATCCTGTAGAATAAGTAATGAGTGAGAATTGTAGATGAATATAATAGAAGATAAAAATAAATAAAATTAGAAGAATAATAGATAGCAAAAGGTAAATGATATTAGAGTATTATAGATATGCAGATTGGTTATGTATATGCAGTATAGAATATTGTTAATTTCAACATTTCATAATCCTATAACCTATGACTGTATATGGACATATGCTCATATTGATACATATTACAGATGAATCATAAATATAATTGCCGGACTATGAGAAGGCTAGCTAAAAAAGCACATTACCCTATTCAGTATGTGATTTTAATCCTATTTTTCTTTTATATTTTGTATGTTTGATACATTAATATTACATTCCTCCCACAAGGGCCCTGTGAGGGGAATTTATGCAAGCTTTATCTTTTTAACAAAAAGCAAAAACTAAATAAAAAACATTTTTTAATTGAAGCACGGTCTTTGATTACTAATATTATAATAGCTCTCTCTCCTTGAGGTTTGGGCTATATTTTCTCACAGTTCCAGATTTGTAAAGTACTTCTGTTTGAAAACCTCTAGCCTTTATAGGAGGACATTTATCATTATATGTCTATTGTAGACACAGATTTACCCCTTTCCACTGCTTCTCTAATTTACACCCTTGTGCAAAATTTACTAAAAAGACACATGTCCCTTGATAAATTGTGCACACCAGTAGAAACACCGCCCTTGCTCTACCGTGCACTCCATCTCTGCCTCACATGTAGTAGAGCGCCCCTTCACAGACCAGTGGCGTTTTTCCGCAGCGGAGCCAGAGAATTCTGACTTCCCTCCCATCCTCGCCGGTTTGTGCCTTCTTATCGATCAAAGTTGCCTTATGCTAACATTATTCTAGATCTGTAAAGCCTAATTATCGGCTTATCTAACAAATAATAGGGTTAATTAATTAGTAAACTGTTCCCCTGTCCATTGATCGGAAGATCTTGAGGCAGCAGGATATATCTCTGTTGAAAACTGGGGAATGTAGTCATCAGGGAGAGCATCAGTTGAATAGCATTTTTTGCATGGTTTGAGCTAAACTAGATTAGACTTATGTCAACCCACCGTTCGTGACATTCCTGCATTGTAAACTTCAACCATGACAAAATGAGAATAACAAATAGCTTGAAAATATTAAACTGTAATTGGATAGTTACAAAAAAATAATAAAATTCAAGATTGGGAAAAACCATTAAAAAAAACATTATATAATATGCTCAAGCTTATTTAAAAATACTTGTCACCTAGTCGAGTATAAAGCCACTATTTGGGAAAAACAATTGAAAATTTGTAGGCTGTTCTAAATATGTATTACATATTGCTGGATGTATTCTGACACATTTTTACATGTCCTCCGTGATGGTGTATATTTGCGCAATTAAATCGGGACTTGCGCAAAGTGTGTGCATGTAAACATTAAAGACGCAGTTAATAAATCGATGTACACTGCATTATCAGCTCTAACATACACCGTGACTTAGAATTCCACATGAAAACTTCTATCAGAAATTACACAAAAAAAAAAACACTCAAATAAAGCAACTGCACAAAATATTTTACACAATATAGACAGTGAAAACGTATACATAATAATAAATGTCCCCCATAGAGTAGGAACTCTCCAGGGTAGAATCTAGCAAACCTCTCATGCTCTAGACTGTTCCTGACACGGAGAGAGATGTCAGCAGAGAGTACGGTGTTCAGACTAGAAAGAACTGCACAACTTCCTCTGGAGCATACAGCAGCTGATAAGTACTGGAAGGATTAAGAATTGAAATAAATTATTTACAAATCTGTTTAACTTTCAGGCACCAGTTGGTTTGGAAAAAAAAAATAATTCCCACCAGAGTGCTCCTTTTAATAGAAAAAATTCAGTCTGCCTAGCAATTCGAAGAGGTTTACTCCAGGATCTTTCCCATACCCAAGTCTGAAGGCAGAGAAAGGCTTACAACAGATTTGACTGACCTGAATAGTCAAGAAAATAATCAAAATGGACACATTTTCATCTGTAATTATATTGCTACAACAGACTTCCAGTAGCAGTCCAGCAAAAAAAATTTTTTTATTAGGGTGGGATAATGTGCTACCTTAAAACCATTGATGCAACTTCCTGAAATGGGCCCTGGCCCACAGAATAACCTCTACCAGTGACATGAGTAGACAAAGAAGTCTCAAAGCTGATCGCACTGTCATACAAGGATGAATGATGACTTTATTCATAGCTGTCTTGAAAGATGTTCCCCTTTGTGGTGAGCGTGTCATTTTAGTTAAATTCAGAAGGACCCGAAAATCCAAATATGCAAATGAATGGTCTGGTGTACTAGGGGCATTTTCAGCCCTTTGGTGCATTCTTCTGCCTGCCCATCTCTGCCCTGTTTAATACCCCCTTTATAAATGTTCATGGCTATGAGCTCCTTTCTATACAGGGAACATGTAATTCAAGATCCGCCCACGCCTGTCACATAATCATTATCACAGATCCTTCAGCCACATTCTCTTGTTTTTTAAAAGTATTTATTTAACATTTTTTCAGAGTAGGCAAACATAAAAATAGTTATAAGAGCACGCCTGGAGCAACAACAGCGCAGGCCAGTGGAGGATAAAACAGTGGCATTATAACCCCCGACAATAGCCTCCTGGGGAGGAGTAGGTAAAAAATAGATGAATAGAAATACAATGCCAGATGCAACAGCAGCAGGTCAGGAGATCAGCAAACACTGCAGAACTCCTAGCATAAACTAGGCCCAACAACCTAACACACAATCACACAACAAACAAACACTCACCAGAGTTTCCTCCTCCAAGTATACCAAAGCTAAGCCAGAACACAGCTAATTCTAAGTTGTCTGAGCGGGAGGGTCCATTGAGGCCTCCAAGAGCAGCCAGGGCATCCAGACCTTATCAAATTTCTTGGGACGTTTCCTCCTAGTATACAGGGACTGATATAGATATAGGGGAACGTTCTTATTCACCAAAGCTATCCAACAAGACAAAGGCAGGGTAACAGTATCCTTCCAGGTCATAACAATCACTTTATGCCTATGAGAGCATGACTACAGCCCATTAATGAGTCCCAAAAGACAGACTGCAGGGGTCAGAACAAAAGGGAAATTCCAAGTGGTCTGCCAGAAACTGAACCACTTCCCTCCAGTACGGAGCTTCACATACGCACCCCCACAGCGCATGGAAAAATATGTGCCCACCTCCGACTGGCACTGAAAGCAGTCATCAGAAGGGGAAACACCAATCTGCCAGGGTATAGCATAGATGTAGAATGAAACGGAACTGGATCAACACGTTTCTGGCACTAACAACAGTAGAGTAATAAGTCTGCTCAACCTCCTTTCACTGAGCCTCAGACAAAGTAGGGATATCCTCCACCCACTTCACATAAGCATGGGAGCTCCAGAACCTGGCATCCTCCAATCCCTCAAGGAAAATGGACATTCGCCCACAGGGGTGCTTAAGGAGAAACAGCAGGCTCTGGAAAGTGCCCAGACACAACAGACCACACCGCAGCCACTGTTTTAATAGGACCCGTGAGACAGTATGCCTATACAGTATATTAGTGAGAGACTCTTACGAACCCATCAATGCACCAGCCAATGCCGTAGCCACATTAGAAAGATCCAGGTCGATCCACCAGGCTGCATACACCAGCTGTGAGGCAAGAAAGTAATTATGCATATTTGGAGCCAACAACCCACCATATTGCTTGGAGAAGAGACTGATAACCTAGGAGGCCTGCCTTGCCAATAGAAGGATTTCAGACCAGCATTGAGCCATTAAAAGAAACAATTAGGGGGATAGTGGGTGAAAGATGAAAAAGGTACTAGACCGGGAAGGGGGAAGAGAAGACCAGAATTGGAGCCTATTTTCAGTGTGGGACAGGAGGGGTTCTAAATTAAAAGTGAAATAGTTCCCCAGGGAAGCAGAAACATCCACCCCTAGATAACAAAACCTATCCACCACTTGTAGACCAACAGGTGGGAGAACCGTCCCCCTAGCAAGCAGCATTAAGAATGATTTGGCCCAGTTGACCCGCAGGCCCGAAAAGGAGCCAAACTGGTCAAGAAGGAAAAACAGTGAACTAAGGGAGCGCTCTACATCTGCTAGATTGACCAGGGTATCGTCAGCATATAAAGCCACTTTCTCGACCAGGGAACCCCTACAAATGCCATGAATATCAGGTGAGGCACGGATAGCCGCTGCCAAGGGCTCAATCGCAAGGGCAAACAAAAGTGGGGACAACGGGCAGCCCTGACAGGTCCCTCTACCCAGGGGAAACCGAGCTGACACATCCAAGTTTGTGCGGATCCTAGCCGTAGGCCTATCATACAGGAGACGAACCCAAGAACGGAAAGCGGGCCCAAAATGAAAAACCCTCAAAGTCAAAAGCCTTATTAACTTCAAGACTAGCGACAAAGCCTGGAGAGGCATCACCGGCCGTTGCCACAATATTGAGCTGAAGCTGCAGGACATTAATGTCCGTCGCCCTGCCTGGCAAAAATCAAGACTGATCAGGATGAACGAGAAAGGAGATGGCCCCATTAAGTCTATTAGCTCGAGTTTTGGCCATAATTTTAACCCCTTAAGGACCCCTTTGAGTTTTTGCACTTTCGTTTTTTCCTCCTTACCTTTTAAAAATCATAACCCTTTCATATTATGGCTTATTTTTTTTGCGTCACCAATTCTACTTTGCAGTGACATTAGTCATTTTACCCAAAAATTCAAGGTGAAACGGGAAAAAAAATCATTGTGCGACAAAATTGAAGAAAAAACGCCATTTTGTAAATTTTGGGGGCTTCCGTTTCTACGCAGTGCATATTTCGGTAAAAATGACACCTTATTCTGTAGGTGCATACGGTTAAAATGATATCATACTTATATAGGTTTGATTTTGTCGTACTTCTGGAAAAAATCATAACTACATGCAGGAAAATTTATACATTTAAAAAGGTCATCTTCTGACCCCTATAACTTTTTTATTTTTCCACGTACAGGGCGGTATGAGGACTCATTTTTTGCGCTGTGATCAGAAGTTTTTATCGGTATGATTTTTGTTTTTATCAGACTTTTTTGATCACTATTTAATGGTATAAAAAGTGACCAAAAATAAGCCTTTTTGGACTTTGGAATTTTTTTGCGTGCGGTTTAATTAATGATATATTTTTATAGTTCGGACATTTACGCACGCAGCGATACCACATATGTTTATATTTTTTTTTATTTACACTGTTATTTTTTTATGGGAAAAGGGGGGTGATTCAAACTTTTATTAGGGAATGGGTTAAATGACCTTTATTAACACTTTTTTTTTGCAGCGTTATAGGTCCCGTAGGGGACCTATAACACTGCACACACTGATCTCTCATGCTGATCACTGGCGTGTATTAACACGCCTGTGATCAGTGTTATCGGCGCTTGACTACTCCTGCCTGGATCTCAGGCACGGAGCAGTCATTCGTCGATCGGACACCGAGGAGGAAGGTAAGGGCCCTCCCGGTGTCCTGTAAGCTGTTCGGGATGCCGCGATTTCACCGCGGCGGTCCCGAACAGCCCGACTGACTAGCCGGGATAGTTTCACTTTCACTTTAGAAGCGGCGGTCAGCTTTGACCGCCGCTACTAAAGGGTTAATACCGCATATTGCCGCGATTGGCGATGTGTGGTATTAGTTGCGGGTCCCGGCCGTTGATGAGCGCCGGGACCGACGCGATGTGATGCGACCCCGCTTCATATCGCGGGAGCCGGTGCAGGACGTAAATATACGTCCTACGTCGTTAAGGGGTTAATATCCACATTAAGTAAAGATATAGGCTGGTAGGAATCAGGTTTAGTAGGGTCCTTACCAGGTTTGAGAAGGACCACAATCAGTGCTTCCCTCATGGAATCAGGAAGAGATCCCATCTCAGTAACAGCGTGATACAGTTTCAAAAGGGGAACCAACCTCTCCTTGTTCATCCTTTACCAGTCCCCAACCATACCATCCAAACCCGGAGTCTTCCCTGGTGGAAAAAAATCTTTAATGGATTGAGGTACCTCTTCTGTGGAGAATGGAGCATCTAGGGCAGAGAACTGGGAACTAGACAAGGGGAGTAAGGGGCAGGTCCCTCAGAAAGGAAAGTAGGCCCTTGGGGACAGAAGGGGTTTGTGAGGCATACAGATTACTATAGAACTCCTGAAACACCCTATTGATAGCCACTGGGTCTGACACACGGGTCCCGCCTGTATCCTGAATGCAGGGGATTGAAGCCACCGGCCTACTCTCCCTCGCCAGAGAAGCTAGCAATTTCCTGTTCTTATCCCCAAACTCAAAAATCGCAGCCTCCCTGTCCACCAGCTTCTAATAAACCCTCGCATGCTGCAAAATTAGAAGAGCCCTCTGCGTCTTAGCCCAAGCATGCTCTGTATCAGGGAAGGGGTCCCAAACTACTGCCACCTCAAGCGCACTGATCTCAGACTGTAGGAACCGCTCTCTAGATTAATACACTGCCCACTGACCCTCAATCCCAGCAATAAAGCCTCTCTGGATTGTAGCTTTATAAGCATCCGACTGGATTAAAGTATCAGGGTGACTAGCATTATGAGCCCAGTAATCATCTTGTGTGAAGCCACATTCTCTTCTATCCTGCACCCCCACAGGTACAGCTTCTTGCAGATATAGAGCAGGTCCTGGTTGGCAGTCACTGAGGAGCAGAGATCTTCACATACAACAGCAATGACAGCCTGACCAGGACCTGCTGTGTATCTGCTACATGTTGGGGGTGTAGGACCTGCGGTGACCAGTATATGTGGAGGCAGCGCTGGAAAGGCAGATGATAGAAAAGCAACAGTGACTCAAATAACCACTTGTTACAACCAAATTATGCAGAATATAATCTCTGAATGCAAAACATCGAACCTTAAGGACTCAGGGTTTTTACATTTTTGCACTTTAGTTTTTTTTTTCCTCCTCGCCTTCCAAAAATCAGTTTTCCACCAACAGACCTATATGATGGCTTGTTTTATGCTCTACCAATTTTACTTTTACAAATTTACCACAAAATCAAAATTTTCTTCTGTTGCTTCCGTTTCTACGTAGTGCACTTTTCGGTAAAAATGACACCATATATCTTTATTCTGTAGGTCCATTCAATTGAAATGATACCCAACATATACAGTATAGGTTTGATTTCTCGGTCGGTACCATTGGGGAACACAGAAATCGTGGTATATGCTCTTGCCACTTGGAGGCGCTGACACTAGGCATGCAAAGAAAAGTCGTCCCCTCCTGGGAGGATATATCCCGCCTACTGACCCTGAGCGCATCAGTTTTTAGCTTAGTGTCAGTAGGAGGCAGACCTGTTCTCTCCAGACCTGGTCTTTTTTTTTTTTTTCTAGCTAGGGCCTGTGTTAGATTCTTTTTATTTTCTTGTTTTCAGGTGGGGCTTCAGGAGCATGGCGTTACCTGTTCCCCCTTCTGTGGCTACGGGGCAAAGAGTATTCAACGTTAACCCCTAAACCCCCCCCCCCAAACGGCCAGCGCCTGGGGTTGCACCTTGGGTCAAGGTCCCACTATCTTCCCTGCTCGTCCCGCTGTCTCAGCCTGACGTGATGCAGGGGACTATAGCTGGCTGAAGACATCATTAGGTGAGTATGGCGGTGTCCTATGTAAGTATATCCCTGACTACTTATATTGCTGACTACTTTTACTAGCTACTATGTCTGACCCGAACCCCCCATCCCCCCCCCAGGCAGGTGACCGCGGCCATGGTCACCTACTATGCTTGTGTGGGCTGCAAGACCAAAATACCCGTTGGTTCCACTGAACCCACCTATTCCGCCTGCTCCTCCAAGAGCGCCTTGCAGTCTGTCTCGGTATCTCAAGATGTTCCTTTGGAATGTGTGGGGTCCGTCCCTCCCCCAGAGCGGGTTTCTTCCCTTACCCAGTTGATTTCCAAACTGGCTAGGGTCTCCAAATCAGTGGCTTCCGCTTTGGAGAGGTCTTAACTGCGTACTCCTTCCTGGGAGTCTCTTTCAGTATCCCCTGACCCCCTATTCCAACAAGCGCAAGCGCTCTAAGGTTATGGCCTCTGGCTCTTCTCCAGAGTTGCGTGCTCGCGATAGACACTCTTACCGTAGGTCTCGCTCCTCTTCCCCAACTCTCCGGAAGTGCCCCCTCTCCAGGTCTCTGTCTCAGTCTCCTCACTCCAGGTCTCACACACCTCAGTCTAAGGCTACCTCCGCAGGTCCCCACTCTCCAGAGGAAGTAGCCGATGATGGGTCAGAATCCATCTTGGATCATGAGGACCACTCCGCAGTGTCTGAAATGGTGGACAGATTGGTGTCAGCCATCAGGGACACTTTTCATCTGGAGGACCCAAGAACTTTGGATCCTGATCCGGAAGTTTCTTTTCGCCGCTCTTTGCGTTCTCCCAAGGCTTTCAGTTCTCATGCGGAATTTGACGCCTTGTTGGACGCGGCTTGGAAGCATCCAGACAAACGTTTTCAGGGAGCCAAGAAGATCCAAGCTCACTTTCCCTTTCCTCTGGATTTGATTTCCAAGTTGACAGTGCCACCAACGGTTGATCCTCCAGTCTCCAAATCTACTACTCTGCCTCTAGTGAACACAGCATCGCTTAAGGATCCTGCAGACAAAAGGACTGAGAACTTGGCGAAATTTGCCTTTGACCCTGCTTCCCACCTTTGCATCCGCTTGGGTGGCCAAGGCTGTTTCGGTCTAGGCTTCCCAATACGCCAGGGCATCCTGTTGGGTACTCTACGGGAGGACTTGGCGGATATTGCTTGCCAGCTCTCTCAGGCCGGTGACTTTCTCTGCTCCGCAGTCTTGGAGTCTGCTCGTTGGCTGCCATTCGCCGCTCCATGTGGCTGAAGGCGTGGGATGCTGACGCTGCTTCAAAGAAATCTCTAACAGAGTTACCCTTCCCGATTCCCGACTCTTTGGGAAACGCCTAGATGAAATTATTTCAAAAGCTACAGGGGGTAAGAGTTCTCTGTTGCCGCAGAACAAGCCTCGTCGCTCTGATACCCAGCCAGAAGACGTCTGCATTTTCATGGCCAAGTCTGGTACCCGTAAGCCTTCCTCTTCCTGAAGGGGCGCCCCCCACCCACGTCATTTTCTCGGGTGGAGGTCATCTTTCCCTTTTCCGGGACACTTGGCTGGCTCAGTTTCAGGACTCTTGGGTACGGGATGTCATTTCAGACGGTTATCGGATAAAATTTGCTTCCATCCCCAGGGTTCGGTTCTTCTGAGACGCCTATCTTCACATCCCTATTTTCCCAGCCCATCAGCGTTTCCTTCGCTTCGCTGTTCCTGCGTGTCACTTTTAATTTGTGGCTCTTCCTTTTGGTTTAGCTACAGCTCCCAGGATTTTCACCAAGGTCATGGCGGCGGTGATTGCCATCCTTCGGAGCCGGGGAATCTCTCTTCTCCCCTACCTAGACGACCTTTTGATCAAAGCCCTGTCCCGGTCCCAAAACCTGGAGAGCCTTCATCTCACGCTACAGACTGTCACCTTCGGTTGGGTGATCAACCGAGAGAAGTCTTACCTGTTCCCCTCCCAGTCTCTGATATTTCTGGGGCTACTGTTCAACACGGCAGCAGCCCGTGTTCGTCTTCCGTTGGACAAACTGCTCTCTCTGCAACAGGGTGTCCGTTGTCTCCGGCACCTCTCTGATTCCAATTTGTTTCTGCATAGAGGTACTGGGCAGGATGGTCGCTGCCATGGAGGCAGTTCCTTTCGCCCAGTTTTATTATCGCCCCCCTCCAACTAGCTATTTTGGCCAGGTGGGACAAATCACCGTTATCCCTGGATCGGCAGATTCTTTTGCCCCCAGCTGTTCGGCGGTCCCTTCTGTGGTGCTTTTATTCTCCCCTCCTTCAGGAGAGGTCCTTCCTTCCCCTCCACTGGCAGGTCATCACGACCGATGCGAGTCTCCAGGGCTGGGGGGTGTATTTTGGGATCTGATGGTCCAGGGTTGCTGGTCTCCTCCGGAAGCTTGCCTTCCCATCAATCTTCTGGAGCTCCGGACCATCTTGTTTTGCCTCCTCCACTGGGAGATCCTCCTTCGGGATGGGCTGGTCCGTGTTCAGTCGGACAACGCCACGGCTGTCGCATACACCAGTAGCCAGGGCGGCACGCTCAGTCGCTCGGCAATGGAGGAGGTCTCCAGGATTCTGATCTGGGCCGAGGCTCAAGTTCCCGCTCTCTTCACGATCCACATTCTGAGTGTGGAGAATTGGGAAGCGGACTTTCTCAGCCGCTCCTCTGCAGATCCAGGGGGAGTGGTCTCTCCATCTGGAAGCGTTTGCGCAGATCTGCGATCTCTGGGGGACCCCGGACGTGGATCTCTTCGTGTCTCGCCACAACAGGCGGGTTCCCCGCTTTGTTGCGAAGTCGTGAGACCCTCTGGCTCTGGACGCTCTGGTCATTCCGTCGTCATCGTCGTTCCATCTTCCTCATCTCTTTCCGCCTCTCCCTCTCCTGCCCAGGGTTCTGTGGAAACTCAAAAGGGAGAGCGTTCCAGCCATTCTGGTGGCTCCAGACTGGCCCAAGCACACATGGTACGCCGACGTGATTCGGATGGTCGCCGACATTCCGCTGCGTCTTCCACTTCGGCCCAATCTGCTCTCCCTGGGTCCTCTCTGCCACCCCAGTTTACTGTCGCTGCATTTGATGGCATGGTGGTTAACACCGCGTTTTTGAGAGCTCGGAGGTTTTCATCCGGGGTTATTAGCACCATGCTTCAAGCTCGGAAGCCTTCCTCCACCAGGATTTACCACAGCACTTGGAAGGTTTATTTCAGGTGGTGCAAGGCGCAGTCCATTTTCCTTCTTGCTTTTCTGCAATCCGGTTTGGATCAGCATTTGACCCTCAGCTCTCTTAAGGGTCAGGTGTCTGCTCTTTCTATTCTGTTTCAACGGCAGTTAGCTTCTAATCCTCATGCCCGCGCTTTTCTGCATGGCGTCGCCCATAAGGCACCGCCTTTCAGGTCTCCAACTCCTCCTTGGCACCTCAACCTGGTGCTTTGAGGGAGGCTCCGTTCGAACCTTTTTAGGACACCTCTCCTCCCCTCATCCTTTCGTGGAAGGTCGCCTTTCTCATCGCTATCATTTCTATTAGGAGGGTCTCTGAGTTGCCTCTTTCCTGTCGCTCCACTCTTTTGATCCTTCATCAGGACAAGGTGGTTTTTCGGCCACCTCCCTCCTCCTTGACCAAGGTGGTTTCCCCCTTTCACGTGAACAAAGAGATTGTTCTTCCTTCATTTTGTCTGGCTCCCTCCAATGCCAAGGAGCATTCTCTACGTAGTCTGGACGTTTTCCGAGCTGTCCGGGTACATCTTTCGGTCACTTCCTCTTTTCGGCAGGGTGACTCCTTCTTCGTGATTCTGGAGGCTAGTCGCAAGGGTCTTCCGGCTTCCAAGGCGACAATTTCGAGGTGGATCCGTTTTGGAATCGTACCATTTCGGAATCGTACCATCGCAAAGGGAAGGTTCCACCTTTTCGGGTGACTGCCCATTCTACGTGTTCCGTTGGGACTTCTTGGGCTCTCCGCAATAGGGCTTCGGCCCTGCAAGTCTGTAAGGTGGCCACCTGGTCGTTCTTGCACACTTTCACCAAATTTTACCAAGTGCACCTTTTTGGCGTCAGCTGACGCCGGTCTTGGCCGCAAGGTGTTGCAGACGGCAGTGGCTCAGTCCTCTGCCCGATTCTGTGTTGGGTGTTTTTTTCACACCCTGGGGACTGCTTTAGTACGTCCCACGGTTTCTGTGTCCCCCAATGGTACCGACCGAGAAAAGTAGATTTTTTTATGCTTACCGTAAAATCTCTTTCTCTGAGGATCCATTGGGGGACATAGCACCCACCCATGGTTTGTGTCTAAGGTTCGGTTTGTTTTTGTCCAAGGGGTGGTTTGGTTCCTTTTTTTTTTTTTTTTACCTGGTTCCCTCGGGCACCTGCTGGTTTATTTTTCTGTCAGTTTCCTCCTACTGCTTTGGGACTAAACTGATTAGTTCAGGGTCAATAGGCGGGGTATATCCTGCCAGGAGGGGCCGACTTTTCTTTGGATGCCGAGTGTCCGCACCTCCTAGTGGCAAGAGCATAAACCACGGTTTCTGTGTCCCCCAATGGATCCTCGGAGAAAGATTTTACGGTAAGCATAAAAAAAATAATAATCTACTTTTTGTTTTACTTAAACAATTGTTAAACAACTATAACTTTGTGCATGGAAATTAGTACATTTAAAATTTTCTGACCCCCATAACTTTATTTCCTGTTCATCCGTGGCAGCAGACAATGGGTTGATGGTTTTCTCATTAACTTGGAATAGAAGATAGTAAAAGCAATGGCATAGAGACAAGCAAATAACGTTAATAAGGTCCTGCCCTCTATCTAGTCTATAAATACCCCACAAAACTCACCAAGAAGCGTATTTTTTTTCTCGTTGAGCTTTTGCCCGATCCCTGGGGCACTGATACGGCTGTCTGCAAACCAGGAGTTTTCCCACTCCCTCAGCCTTCCCACTACCCTCTCGATGCTAACCGGCAGTCTTGAAGATTCCTAGAAGGGTAGGAAAGGGTCTGAGTCCTCTTCTTGACCGGGAGGTAAGTTTGGATGTCTCCGGTCTTCTTATGGCCGGTAGGTGGCGTGTGATGCCGTTTTATATTATTGCAGAGCTCCGCTGCTGGTAGCACCAGTGAGAGGAAGCTGCGCATGCGCCCAGATTGTTTGATCTGTTCTGCGCATGCACAGGGCTGAATTCTGTGTGGAAGATTTGAAATTGCCGGGAATTTTCATTCTCAACCTGACACTCTGCTGGGGCAGCAGATCCACTGAGCGGTTCAGGTATATACCTCCTCCCTCTTCCTCTCTGGAGCTTTTTGTATTCTAAATTTTTTGCCTCCATGACTTCTTAGGATGTCAGGTCCAGGAGGAAAGAGAGTGTCTAGGCATACTGCCTGCCTGAAGTGTTAACAACCTTTGCCGGAGTCCTGGGATCAATATATATGAGAGCTGTCTATCCTCTGATCAACCAACCCCGATTGAGCTGGGTATGTTCCTGGGCTGGTTTAACCTCTTAAGGACTTAGGGCGTACCTGTACGCCGAGTCCGCTCCTGTACTATAACGCGGGTCGGGCCCGGCCTCTAACAACGGCTAGGACCCGTGGCTAATAGTGCGCGGCACTGATCGCGGTGCCACATGCAATTAACCCTTTAGAAGTAAAAGTGAAAGTAAAATGCTGCCGGTTAGCTCAGGGGCCTGTTTGGGACAGCCGCAATGAAATTGCAGCTTCCCGAACAGCTGTAGGACAGCAGGAGGGTCCCCTACCTTACTCCTCTCTGTCCAATCGCCGAAAGACTGCTCAGTGCCTGAGATCCAGGCATGAGCAGTCAAGCGGCAGAATCATTGATCAATGGTTTCCTATGAGATCAGTGTGTGCAGTGTTATATCCCCCTATGGGAGCTATAACATTGCAAAAAAAAAAAAAACAGGAAAAAAAAGCGAATAATGATCATTTCCCTAATAAAAGTTTGAATCACCCCCACTTTCCCATAAAAAAAAAACTGTGTAAATAAAAAAATTTAAAAAAAACGTGATATCACAGTGTGCGGAAATTCCAGAATTATAAAAATATATTGTTAATTAAACCGCACGGTCAAAGTCCAAAATAAAATTTTTGGTCACTTTTTATATCATGAATAAAAAGCGATCAAAAAGTCCGAGCAATACAAAAATGGTACACAGCTAAAAACTTCAGATCACTGCACAAAAAAATTAGCCGTAAAAAAAAAAAAAATTACCCGTCAAAAAGTTATAGGGGTCAGCACATGACAATTTTAAATGTATACATTTTCCTGCATGTAGTTATGATTTTTTCCAGAAGTACGACAAAATCAAACCTATATAAGTAGGGTATCATTTTAATCGTATGGACCTACAGAATAAAGTGTAATTTTTACCGAAAAATTTACTGCGTAGAAACGGAAGCTCCCAAAAGTTACAAATTTGCCTTTTTTCTTCAATTTTGTCACACAATGATTTTTTTACCGTTTCGCTGTAGATTTTTGGGTAAAATGACTGACATCGTTACAAAGTAGAATTGGTGGCACAAAAA
This sequence comes from Hyla sarda, assembly GCF_029499605.1. Taxonomy (NCBI): domain Eukaryota; kingdom Metazoa; phylum Chordata; class Amphibia; order Anura; family Hylidae; genus Hyla; species Hyla sarda. Next base: position 70,971,149 of record NC_079198.1, on the reverse strand, counting down.
AATAAGCCCTCAAGGATTTTTAGGTGCAAAATTGAAAGGGTTATGATTTTTAAACGGTAAGGAGGAAAAAACGAAAGTGCAAAAACTGAAAAATGCTCAGTCCTTAAGGGGTTAAAGGCAAACTTACCTCTGCTTTCCAGGAAGTGGTATCTTCCAATAACAGGTAAGAAGAAAAGCAAACCTTCTGCTAGCTGTGCTTCTCCAAAATTATCGGGTTCATCTATTGCTATTACCCTGATTCTGAGGAAGAAGAGGATATTGAAGACCTTTACCTTCTTCATAAAGAAAAGGTTCCTTAACTTATTTCAGCGGAAAATGGAGTTTTGGAGTCAAAGACGTCTCGCCGAAGCCAGCAAAAGATTGGCTGTTTTACTTTCCACCCAGTCAAGTGAGGGAGTTTCCATCCCACCAGTTAATTTCTCAGTGGCGTGAGAAAGATTGAGACAAGCCTGAAAAGCATACAGATCCGGGAGCAAAGTTCAAGTCGATTTACAAACTCAACCAAGCCTCCTGCTCTTCTTGGGATAATCCTCCAAAAAGGTAGACATTTCTGTGGTGAAGTTGGCAAAAAAAAAAAAATTGTTTTCCTTCAGATGAAACCTGCCGTCTTCCTGACCCATTGTAGAGGAAAGCAGATTCCATATGCAAGAAAACCTCCGGCAGCATCTTTGGCAGTTATAGTGGCAGAATCATCGATGCCTGTAGCAAGGGCACTTCAGGTCTGGCTTTCCCATCTTTCCCAAGATGTTCAAGAGGGAGTTCCAAGGGAAGAAATTTTAAGCAATATGTCTGTCATGAAAACCACAGCAGATATTCTCTGTGATGCTCCCTAGAATGTGCTAAAGTTTTCGGCAAGATCCATGGTATTATCCAGTGTGACAAGGAGAGATCTATGGATCAAAAAGTGGGATGGTGACATCCTGGCCAAATATAACTGTGTCTTTGTCTTTTCATCCTTCTTCGCTGTTTGGGCCCCAGCTCAAGGATATCCTGAAATCCTTCACAGAGGAAAAAGGTTTATTTCCTCGCAAAAAGAAATCTAACTTCAAGCCCCACAGGAGAAAGTATAGGAGGTCGCCCAGAAGGCAGTATTCCTTTCATAGATCTGACCGGGGAAGACAAAACATAGGAAGACAAGACCAGGGAGGTGTGGCTAAGAAGAAATCCTTCACCTCAAAGAATGAAGATCAAGGACGCCAGTCCTCCAGTGAGAACCAGGCTTCTAGATTTTGCCAAACTTTGGTCTTTAACATCTTAAAATGTCTCGGTCACAGCCACTATATCCAGAGGATATTCTCTGGAACTCAAGGAACGGCCTCCCGACAGATTTCTTCTCGGCAGAATTTCGAATCCGGTTATTCTTCAGCTGGCGAATCAGTTTATTCAAAAGAGAGCCCTAGAAGACATTGCGCTTTCAGAGAAGGGCGATGGTCGTTACTCTCCAGTGTTTGCAGTTCCCAAATCAGGAGGAGATTGGAGACTCATCATAGGTTTCACTTCTATTCAGTTTATAAAAAATCCAAAAATGCTTCTCTATTATTTAATCTCTGGATACTGTAATTAATATATATATATATATATATATATATATATATATATATAAATATATATAGAGTGGAATAGTTTCAAGAATAGTTAGTTATCAGTTTTCTACTCACCTATCATGTTTTATAAGGCGGTGTCGGGAAATGCTGTGAAGCATAAACCCATTTTTATATTCGACCTGTGCTTGTTCATACGGGACCGCACTGTCTGAACAGTGTGGCCCACGTAATGAAGTCAACAAGCACATGTCAAAAGATAAACTGCAAAAAAAACTATCGCAAGTATGATGATTTTTTTATAGGGAACTTTTTTTTAGTAGTGAAAAAGAGAGAGTTGGATCACCAATCATTGAGCAACACCTAGTCCGGCCACAGGCAAAAGTACCTGGCACCCCCATAGATCTATCCTTAACCTTGTCAGGGAGATGGAATTTTAACCTGCTGTGTGCTACCATATTGCACAAATTAGGGGGATCTACAGAATGTAATCCCTGGTTTGTGAAGTAATAAATCTTTTAGAATTGGATCATCTTTCAGAATTGACCAATGTTTACACAGAATTCCTAATTTTTAGCAGCACAATTAAAATTGGTTATGAAGTTACCATATTTATCGGGGTATACCACGCACTGACTTATAAAAAAAAAAAAGTTTTTTACCCAAATATCCTTGGTTAAAGGAGGGTGCGTGTCTTTGCATGTGTGTTCCCTGATAGCAGCGGCTTTTGCGGGGTCAGAGACCGCCGTTGCGCCAGCTTTAAATCATTGTACTCCTGCGGCTTCTGCACATTTTTTAAGTTTATCGGCGTATAACATGCAGATAGACTTTAGGCTAAAACTTTTAGCCTAAAAAATGCGTGTTATACGCCGATAAATACTGTATATCTATAACTACTATCATTGTACGATTTATCATTTTTTTCCCAACAGTAACTGTATGCTTATTTTCTCCAGTGATATTAGATTTTTTATCTTGACCAACTCCTCCTGAGATATATTTTTTACCTTATTGTAAGCATGAGTCAGAATAGATTTGGGGTAGCCCTTATTACAAAAACAGTCACGGAGTAACCGGGATTGTCTCACAAAATCTTGATCCCTTGTACAATTTTTACGGACACTTAAATGTTGCCGGTAGGGCACATTATTTATCCACTTTGGGTAATGGGAACTATTATAATCAAGCAGACTATTGACTTCTACTGATTTGAAAAAATGTCTCTGTATTAATTTTACCAGTGCCATCTTTTTTAAACAAATCAAAGAATTAAATCTCGCTCTCAGAATAATGTAATGTGAATGTGAGACCTCAAGTGTTAGAACGAATTCCTCTGCTAGTTGGGGGGTGCCAGACCAAATTAGAATGAGGTCATCAATGTAATGCTTATAAAAGGCTATGTAGGAACTGAACTGAGGGGACTGTGCAATGTGGAGAGACTCGAAGCGCCCCATAACCAAATTGGCATAACTTGGGGCGAAACGAGCCTCTATCGCGCAATCCCTCGTCTGTCTGTATATAATATCATTAAACTGAAATGCATTGTGTTCTAAAATAAATTTCATGGCCCCAATCAAAAATAAAACCTGGGTCGGGTCTAAATCGGGGTCACTAAGAAGAATGTCTTGTGTGGCTTGTAAACCTATATGTGTAGAAATATTCAAATAAAGTGCACATACATCTAAAGTGATAATGTGTAACTCCCTAATTAATTGTGTTGCATTTTAAATACATGGGTAACTGTAAAACAAAAGGTTGGAGGAACAAATCAATATAGTGAGAGGTTACAAGTGTGGGAACCTATTCCAGAAATAATAGGGCAGCAAGGTGGGTTAGTAATCGATTTGTGGAGTTTTTGTAAATAATAAAAAAAAGCAGTAAAGAACTATTTTTTACCAACAAGAAATCTTTTTCATTTTTGTTTAATAATGATAAATCAATAGCCTTCTTGATCAATACATTATATTCAGATGAATATAAATCTGAAGGGTCTGTAGTGAGGACCTCATAATAATTTTTGTCCAAGATGTTTAATGCCTCGCTTATATAGTCATCTCTATTCAAGATGGCGATATCCCCCGGGCGGATGATTATTGTATTATATTGCAGTTTTTATTGCATTTCCTTCATCTGTGTAAACATTGGTTAATTCTGAAAGATGATCCAATTATGAAAGATTTATTACTTCACCAACCAGGGATTACATTCCATCAGTCCTCTAATATGCGCAATATGGTAGCACCCAGCAGGTTAAAATTCCATCTCCCTGACATTGTTAAGGATAGATCTATGTGGGTGCCAGGTACTTTTGCCTGTGGCTGGACTAGGTGTATGTGTTGCTCAATGATTGGTAATCCAACTCACTCTTTTTCTTCTTACACTACTAAAATAATGTTCCCTATTAAAAAAATCATACTGGTGACAGTTTTGCAGTTTGTCTTTTGATATTAAAAAATATAAAATTATATATAAAATGGGTTTGTTTCACAGAATTTGCCGACACATCCTTAGAAAACATGATAGATGTGTACAAAACTGAAAAAGAACTATTCCTGAAACTATTCCACCCTATATCCATATCCAGAGATTAAATAACAGAGAAGCATTTTGAATTTTTACCTTGGTAACTTTATTTCCCGATGGATTAAACGTAATAATAGAAAATGCTTGTTAAAATCATTAGTATTTTTATAGAGAGTATGTCTTCCCTTTTTTTTTTAAATACTTTTTTCTATGTATTAAGTCTATTAGCTATTTTGGATTTTTCATAGCAATTTTATATATATATATATACAGACAAAGAATAAGTCAGCCAGCACTTTAGTTGATACCAAACTATTATATGGACCTGGCCTACAGGTGCACGCTACTAGGCTAAATATACAGCAACAGAAGAATGCAGCAGCACACTGCCAGCACAAGGATATAGGTGAAACATGAAAATGCAGTTAAAACATGGAGAGCTATACAGCTATGGTGTAATAGATGCAAATGTGAAACTATGAAATAGTGAGGCACTTAGCTCGCGGAGACAAATTTGCGAGCTAAGTGCCTCACTATTTCATAGTTTCACATTTGCATCTATTACACCATAGCTGTATAGCTCTCCATGTTTTAACTGCATTTTCATGTTTCACCTATATCCTTGTGCTGGCAGTGTGCTGCTGCATTCTTCTGTTACTGTTTTTGTTGCTATATATATATATATATATATATGTATATATATATATTCATGAATATTATTTTGATATGCAACAATTATGTTTGTTATGTGTGTTAATGCTCCATTAACCCCTTAAGGACCGAGCCCTTTTTCACCTTACGGACCGGAGCGTTTTTTGCAATTCTGACCACTGTCACTTTAAACATTAATAACTCTGGAATGCTTTTAGTTATCATTCTGATTCCGAGATTGTTTTTTCGTGACATATTCTACTTTAACTTAGTGGTAAAATTTTATGGTAACTTGCATCCTTTCTTGGTGAAAAATCCCCAAATTTGATGAAAAAAATGAAAATTTTGCATTTTTCTAACTTTGAAGCTCTCTGCTTGTAAGGAAAATGGATATTCAAAATAATTTTTTTTTGGGTTCACATATACAATATGTCTACTTTATGTTTGCATCATAAAATTTATGAGTTTTTACTTTTGGAAGACACCAGAGGGCTTCAAAGTTCAGCAGCAATTTTGAAATTTTTCACAAAATTTTCAAACTCGCTATTTTTCATGGACCAGTTCAGGTTTGAAGTGGATTTGAAGGGTCTTCATATTAGAAATACCCCATAAAAGACCCCATTATAAAAACTACACCCCCAAATTATTCAAAATGACATTCAGTAAGTGTATTAACCCTTTAGGTGTTTCACAGGAATAGCAGCAAAGTGAAGGAGAAAATTCAAAATCTTCATTTTTTACACTCATGTTCTTGTAGACCCAATTTTTGCAAGGGGTAAAAAGGAGAAAATTTTTACTTGTATTTGAAACCCAATTTCTCTCGAGTAAGCACATACCTCATATGTCTATGTTAATTGTTCGGCGGGCGCAGTAGAGGGCTCAGAAGGGAAGGAGCGACAAATGGTTTTTGGGGGGCATGTCACCTTTAGGAAGCCCCTATGGTGCCAGGACAGCAAAAAAACACACATGGCATACCATTTCGGAAACTAGACCCCTCAGGGAACGTAACAAGGGGTAAAGTGAACCTTAATACCCCACAGGTGTTTCACGACTTTTGCATATGTAAAAAAAATTATTATTTTTTTACCTAAAATGCTTGGTTTCCCCAAAATTTTACATTTTTAAAAAGGGTAATAGCAGAAAATACCCCCCAGAATTTGAAGCCCAATTTCTCCCGATTCAGAAAACACCCCATATGGGGGTGAAAAGTGCTCTGCTGGCGCACTACAGGTCTCACAAGAGAAGGAGTCACATTTGGCTTTTTGAAAGCAAATTTTGCTATGGGGGCATGCCGCATTTAGGAAGCCCCTATGGTGCCAGGACAGAAAAAAAAAAAAACACATGGCATACCATTTTGGAAACTAGACCCCTCGGGGAACGTAACAAGGGGTTAAGTCAACCTTTATACCCCACAGGTGTTTCATGACTTTTGTATATGTAAAAAAAAATTTTTTTTTTTTTTACCTAAAATGCTTGTTTTCCCAAAAATTTTCCATTTTTAAAAAGGGTAATAGCAGAAAATATCCGCCAAAATTTGTAACACAATTTCTCCCGAGTACGGCGATACCCCATATGTGTCCCTAAACTGTTGCCTTGAAATACGACAGGGCTCCAAAGTGAGAGCGCCATGCGCATTTGAGGCCTAAATTAGGGACTTGCATAGGGGTGGACATAGGGGTATTCTACGCCAGTGATTCCCAAACAGGGGGCCTCCAGCTGTTGTAAAACTCCCAGCATGCCTGGACAGTCAGTGGCTATCTGGCAATACTGGGAGTAGTTGTTTTGCAACAGCTGGAGGCTCCGTTCTGGAAACAGTGGCGTACCAGACGTTTTTCATTTTTATTGGGGAGGGGGCTGTGTAGGGGTATGTGTATATGTAGTGTTTTTTACTTTTTATTTTATTTTGTGTTAGTGTAGTGTACTTACTGTAATCCTCCGCCCATGTGAGTGTACCCTGTACATTCACATTGGGGGGGGGGGGGAACATCCAGCTGTTGCAAAACTACAACTCCCAGCATGTACGGTCTATCAGTGCATGCTGGGAGTTGTAGTTTTGCAACAGCTGGAGACACACAGGTTGTGAAACACCGAGTTTGGTAACAAACTCAGTGTTTTGCAACCAGTGTGCCTTCAGCTGTTGCAAAAGCTACAACCCCCAGCATGTACGGACAGCGGAAGGGCATGCTGGGTCTTGTAGTTATGCAACAGCCGGAGGCATACTACATTGGCTGGGGATGCTGGGGATTGTAGTTATGCAACAGCTGGAGACACACTGGTTTGCTACATAACTCAGTGTGCCTTCAGCTGTTGCAAAACTACAACTCCCAGCAGTCACCGACAGTCAACGGGCATGCTGGGAGTTGTAGTTATGCAACCAGCAGATGCACTACTACAACTCCCAGCATGCACTTTAGCTGTTTGTGCAAGCTGGGAGTTGTAGTTACACAACAGCTGAAGGTACACTTTTCCATAGAAAGAATGTGCCTCCAGCTGTTGCAAAACTACAAGTCCCAGCATGCCCATAAGGGCATGCTGGGAGTTGTGGTGGTCTGCCTCCTGCTGTTGCATAACTACAGCTCCCAGCATGCCCTTGTTGCATGCTGGGAGCTGTTGCTAAGCAACAGCAGGAGGCTGTCACTCACCTCCAACGATCCACACAGGACTGTCCCTCGCCGCCGCCGCTCCTGGGGCCCCGATCCCAACAGGGACGCCGGGGATCGGGGTCCCCAGCACCCGGGGTCGTCTTCCCGCACCCGCTCACGTCCTCCGGAAGAGGGGCGGAGCGGGTTGCGGGAGTGACACCCGCAGCAGGCGCCCTGATTGGTCGGCCGGTAATCCGGCCGACGAATCAGGGCGATCGTGAGGTGGCACCAGTGCCACCTCACCCCTGCAGGCTCTGGCTGTTCGGGGCCGTCTGACGGCCCCGATCAGCCAGTAATTCCGGGTCATCGGGTCACTGGAGACCCGATTGACCCGGAATCCGCCGCAGATTGCTGGACTGAATTGTCCAGCGATCTGCGGCAATCGCCGACATGGGGGGACATAATGACCCCCCTGGGCGATATGCCGGGATGCCTGCTGAACGATTTCAGCAGGCATCCGGCTCCCCTCCGGCTAGCGGTGGGGGCCGGAAATGCTCAGGGCGTATCCATACGCCCTCGGTCCTTAAGGACTTGGAAACGGGGGCGTATGGATACGCCCTATGTCCTTAAGGGGTTAAATGTCTATGTGGTGCATTTTTTATGCTGTAAATGTACTAGCACAATGCAACGGCTTTTTACTGTGTGTCTATTAGGATGACTGTAAAGGGTTAATCTATGCCCCACATGGGGGTTAACATTATCCTATAAAATCCCTGTGTTTACCCCATCCTATATGCCTGAAGAGGCGGCGTTGCATGGTGGGTAATAAACCTCACCTTTTATCTGGTCTCAGCGCCTGATTCATCCCGCTGTTTGTTCGGAGGAAGGATTGTTGTTTTATGCTGTTTTCAATTGCGTGGAGTGGCTGAAGGGACCAATAGTTTGATATACGCAACCCCAATGTTGTACTTGGCCATTAGTACAACAACTTGCAGTAAGCGCAGTTCACATATAGCGTTACCACTGTGCCGAGGGTATTACACCACGGAGTGCATTTTTTCTTTTCTTTTTAGTTCCGAAATTGAAAAGTCATCAGAGATTCCTACGCATAGCAGTCCGGGACCATCAGAAGATTCGGCATCTGCAGATTACATGTCTTGGGATCACTTCAGCCCTGAGGGTATTTACCAAGATTGTGTCAGTGATATCGGCGGACATAAGGATGGTGAGGGTGCCAACAAAGCAGATGTTGAATCTTCATCTTCAAATGACTATTCAAGTCCTACAGTCTCACAGCTTCCTGAAGAAGTCCCATCTCACTCCAACCACCTGTCTTACATATCTAAGATTCATAATCGATTCCCAGGCTATGAAGCTTCTAATCTCTAGCGAGAGGAGAAGGAACATTTGCCAGGCGATTAAGGTTTTTTTCTGTCTCTCAACAGTTGTTCCATCAGATGTGTCATGAAAATCTTCGGTCTTCTTACATCCACTCTGGAGGCAATTTCTTTGGGGAAGGTGCATATCAGAGCCCTTCAAGATCACATCCTAAAATCTTGGAACAAAGCTCAAGACAGTCTGGATTGCTCTTGTTACATTTTATAATCCTCCCAGTTCACTGCCCCATCATGATAAACCACCCACTACCTTTATTTTTTGTTATTTTTTTAGTTCTCTACCTTGATATTGCTCTGTATTTTCGGCTCAGTCAGATTCACAGACTGGGGAGTACTTCTTTCCTTGTGTGTGAGGTGATCTATTAATGGTTTAGGCTGCAACAATGGGATTTCCCGATTTTGGACTTCTGCCAGGCCAGCAGGAGTCTAAAGTCTGTGCATAAGATGGGGGGGAAATGTGCTCTGGACAAGTAGGGACACCTAGTGGCAGCTTTTTAAAACCCAAATAAAACATAGAAAACTTCATTTTTCTTAAACCAAGTACATTAGAAAGAATTTTTATTTACCATAAGGAGTGCAATAAGCAAAAAAGTTTTAACCCCTTAAGGACTGAGCGATTTCACGTTTTTGCATTTTCGTTTTTTCCTCCTTGCCTTTAAAAAATCATAACGCTTTAAATTTTGCACCTAAAAATCTGTATTATGGCTTGTTTTTTGCGCCACCAATTCTACTTTACAGTGACAGTCATTTTACCGAAAAATCCACAGCGAAACAGGAAAAAAAAAAAATTGTGCGACAAACTTGAAGAAAAAATGCCATTTTGTAAATTTTGGGGGCTTCCGTTTCTAAGCAGTACATTTTTCGGTAAAAATGACACGTTATCTTTATTCTGTAGGTCCATACGGTTAAAATGATACCCTACTTGTATAGGTTTGATTTTGTATTACTTCAGAAAAAAATCATAACTACATGCCGAAAAATGTATATGTTTAAAATTGTCATTTTCTGAGCCCTATAAATTTTTTAATTTTTCTGTGTTCAGGGCGCTATGAGAGCTCATTTTTTGCGCCGTGATCAGAAGTTTTTAGCGGTACCATTTTTGTTCTGATCATACTTTTTGATCGCTTTTTAGTGGTATAAAAAGTGATCAAAAATGCGCTAGTTTGGACTTTGGAATTTTTTTGCGCATACGCCATTGAACGTGCGGTTTTAAAAGCGGTATATTTTTTATAATTCGGACATTTCCGCACGCGGTGATACCCCATATGTTTATTTTTATTTACACTGTTTTATTTTGTTACTAGGAAATGCCGGGTGATTTAAACTTTTAATTCAGAAGGGAATACCTGAAAGGGTTAACTTTTTTTTTTTACACTTTTATTTTTGCGAGCTCATAGCTCCTATAGGGACCTATGAGCTTGCAATGGCTGATTGCATGGCAACAAGCTGTGTAATCGGCAGTTGATTGCTCCAGCCTGTAACTCAGGCATGGAGCAATCAATCAGAGCCAGGACGCCGACAGAAGGTAAGGACCTTCTTCTCTCCGGGTAGCTGATCAGGGCATCGCGATTTTATCGCGATGACCCCGATCAGCCCGACTGAGCAGCCGGGAAGCATTTACTTTCACTTTCGAGCGCCGCATCTGAAGGGTTAATAGCGCGTGGCCGAACGATCGCGGTCGCGCGCTATTAGCCACGGGTCCCGGCTGTGATCCGGCTTATAGACAGGGACTGGACTTAGGACGTACTCATACATCCTAAGTCCTTAAGGGGTTAATGAGTGTGCCCATTTAAAGAAGACTTGGCAAGGAAAAATCTCTCTGGAACCAACCACCAAGCTAAGTAAATATTCTGTTTTTCAGATTAACTCAGGGATGGCATTGTGTCTCAGGGCTCTTTTGATCAATGAAAACAATCTCGGACACCTGTGATAATTAGATTGCCAGGTGAGCCCAATTTAAGGAAAAACTACTAAAGGTGGGGGTGTTCCACATTATTAAGCAGAGAACCATTTTCAAGAAATATGAGGAAGAAAAGGGATCTGCTGCCGAAAAGAGTGAAATAGTTCAATGCCTTAGACGACGTATGAAAACATTACATATTTCACAAAAACTTAAGCGTGATCATCGCACTATTAAGAGATTTGTGGCTGATTCATAGGGGTCCTATGTTAAAATGTAACATGACCTGTTAAAATGTTTAAAAATGTAAAATGTTGTTAAAAGTCTGAACTCTTAATAGTTGATAACATGAGAATTATGCTGACTGTTATTTACATCAATTATTTAGGAAAATGAGAAAAATATAATTTGCATAATCATTTGGAACAGGTTGTAGACTGACTACCAGGTGGAGTCAGGAGTTCATTTATGTCTTCCAACCAATCCCTCTCATCCCCAAAGTTCTGAGGAAGACCCAGAATGAGAAGCCCGATGCCATAGCCTCCCGTACTGGACCCACAGGGCCTGGTTTCAAGTCGCATTCATGTGTTCGAAGGGGGAATTCTGGAAGCTTCCAGCATGCAAATATCTCCTTCTCCAGTCAGGAATGTTCCACCCAGACCTGACCAGACTGCGCTTAACAGCATGGAGGATGAAAGGTCAGTCTTGATTCAGCAAGGTCTCTCACACTAGGAAGAGTGTATTCTAGAGTATGGAGCATGTACTCTAGCTGGTGTTCGAGGCATAAAGTGGCTCCGTCAGAAGTATCTGCTCTGTTGCATTTTCTACAGGCGGGTTTTGATACTGCCATCAACGCTCAATTGGCTATCAGCAAGTTGCATCCTTCTTTTCATGATCCCATTCCATCTTGGGATTTGCCTCTGGTTCTCAAACACCTTTGTGAGCAGCCATTTGAGCCTATGGACAAAGCTTCTATCAAATTTATTTCCTTCAAGATCATCTTCCTGATCACCATCACGTCTGCTAGAAGAGTTAGGGAGTTACAGATATTGTCCAGCAAAGAACCCTACCTGAGGCTTCACGCTGAAGTTCTTCGGACTATGCTGGGATTCTTACCTAAAGTCCAATCTGAAGTTAATCTAAATAAAAAAAAAATATTCTTCCAGTTTCCTCCTCTCAGTAGGGTAGTAATATGCATCTTCTGGACATGAAGAGGGCAATTGTGATCTACCTTGAAAAAACGGTGGCCTTCAAACTATCGGAGGGATTGTTTCTTCAGTTTCAAGGCACGAATAAGGGTAAGAAGGAGAGATACTATCAAGATGTGTTACTCCATGAAAGGAATTCAGTCTTCACTGACAGAGCTCATTTTACAAGATCAACCGCAGCTTCTTGGGCAGAGAGGTACCACATCCCCATGGAACAGATCTGTAAATCGGCCACATGGGCATCACCTACTACCTTCATGGGCATCACCTACTACCTGTAGTGCTTCTACAGATGTCACAGCCTCTCAGCGATCAGCCTTTGGCTTGAGTGTTATCCAAGGAGCGGGTAACCTTTGAGTCTCCCCCCCCTTTTTTTTCCCTCCTTTTCTTTTACTGCTGGGTTTGTCCCATTGTGTGCTGCCACGGATGAACAGGATGTGGAAAATGTACCTGAAATTTAAATTTCCTGGAATCCATGGCAGCACATATACCCACCCAATAAATTCTCTCACTGCTGCATCAAATACACTTCTTGGTGTGTTTTGTGGGGTACCTATAGACTAGCTAGAGGGCAGGCTCAGCCGAGCTCGTGGAACGTTTCGCGGGTTGTCCGCTTGGTCCGCTGCATTACATTGATCTATGAAATCTGTGCTAGATTTCTAAGGGCTATCTAAGTGAGCCCTAAGCAATCACAGAGCCAGGGAAGACCTTGGGCTTCCCTAGAAATCCATAGCCCCCTGCAATTATATCGCCACTAGACACCAGGGAATAGTGGAATTTAGTCTTTATATGCTATGATTTGTATAGATCGCGGTAATTAACCGGTTAAAAGACAGACATCCGCGCGATTGCCGAAGTCCATCATTACTGGCAGATGTCAGCTGCTGATAGCAGCGGACATCTCCAAGTCATGACGCAGACCCGACCCGAGGGACTCTGTCATGTCCGCCCACCCGACCCATGACGTACATGTATGTCATGGGGCGGGAAGAAGTTAATTAACGCTATATTTTTATAGTTCAGACATTTACACATGCAGCAATACCACATATGTTTATTTTTTAAACTATTTTTAGCCCCCATAGGGGACTATTACATGCAATCCTTGGATTGCATACACTGTTCAACACTATGATATAGCATAGCATTGATCAGTGTTATCTGTGCTCAATTGCTACAGGCTGCTGAGGCTTCCTGGAGCATTGAGTCAACGATCGGACGGCAAGGAGGCAGGTAAGGGCCCTCCCGTTGTCCGCTCATCTGGTCGGGACACTGCAGGGTCCTAACTAACTCTGATGAGCTGCTGGGATTGATTTTTCTCTATTTTAGATTCAACTTTGATCGCAGCGCCTAAGGGGTTAAGGCCGGGCATCACCGCCATCAGTGATGTCCGGCGACCACCCCGCTATGATGCAGGCTCAGCTCCTGAGCCCACATCATAGAAGGTAAGTGGGTGCAGGGCGTACTGGTACGCCCTGTATCCTTAAGAGGTTAAAAATGATGGACTACAGCAGAAGACAACACCGGGTGTCACTCCTGTCAGCTAAGAACAGGAACTTGAGGCTGCAACTTGTACAGGCTCACCATATTGAACAATGGAAGGCAGAAAGAACGTTGCCTGATCTGATGAGTCTCAATACCAGCTGCAACAATCAGATGGCAGGGTTAAAGGTTGGCATAAACGACATTAAAGCATGGATCTATCCTGCCTTGTATCTGGTTCAGGCTGGTGGTGGCGTTATGGTGTGTGGGTGACATTTTCTTGACACACATTTTCTTGAAAACACTTGCTTACCTGAAAGCTTGAGTTGTTTACCTTCCTAACCAGCCACACATTTTTTGGCGCAGTTTTCAAAATATAACAACAATTCAAAGCAAATTACACAACATATATCAATGAAAATTCCCCCTAAGAGAGTTATTAGCATTCCATTCTGTGATGGCATAGAAGGAGATCTGTGACTGAAGTGGAGGAAGAACAGGACAGAGGATTGCTTGATTTCCCAGCAACTAGAATGGCAGCCCAGATACCTCCACTAAAGCACCGAAGGTGAAAAGAAAAACCTCCGTCAATACCTATGGAAAAGAAAAAAAATGCAAAGGCTTATGTTTGCTTCCTACAGACACTGCTTCCCATAGTTTGGATGCGGTGCAATTCTTGACATCAAGCCAGACTGAGCCTCCAACAACAGTGTCAATACATTAAAATTATATAGTTCAGTGCAGCAACCCTTGTACAGGCAAGAAATATGTCAAATCGCTTAATCCGTGTTTTCTACTTGCCATCTGGATATGATGCATAACAAAAGTGCCTGCACTACAAGACTGGTGAGTTGCTCCGCTACATCTCTTTACATTGGTACATATAAATATATATATATATTACTTGCTCTCCTAATGAATTGTAACCTCCGATGTTCACTTAAATATACCTGATAAGTCTCTATTCTAGAGCCAGGTGCTTGACAGTTTATGTACACTATCCTCTGGTGTTGCAGTTACTTTGGTCAGCATGTATTATAGTTTTATAAATAGTATTGCCGGCATTTGTTATCTGAGGGCGGCATATATAACGGTCTGCTACTGTTGGGAGATATAATACACAAGTAGAAATAAGTGTTTAAATACCCGGAAGCAGTATGTTCACTGTCAGCTTGCGCCATGTACCTGTATATCCTCCGGTATTGGTGCCCCGTACTGTGCTGGATTTGTTTATTTGGGTGATGGTCCAGCTTTTTGTGGCCTCCAGATCGAGAACGCCCCGGCTGGTGGCGTCTCAACCAAGCTGCATTCAGCTACTGAGTTGTTCGTTGTTGCTAGCTGGGAATAGTGATGTCAAGTTCCACAAGGCTTTCGAAGCGTTTCGGAAACAATCATTTGGTTTCCTTCATCTGGAATAGCAGTTGTGGAATGGAAGCGAGCATTTGTAGCTGAATCCCGCTTGGCATTAACCTCTTAATGTCCACATCTGTAAATGAACCTCTTAATATCTGTTCAAATGTCTTTTTAATCCTTTTTACTGCTGTTTAAGATAAAAAGCCAAATAATTCAAATTCCGCATTCAGTCCAGGGGGAATTAATGAATTTAAATAGAATATCCATTTTGATTCCAAATCTGGATAGCTGAGATATATAATTCTCCCCTCTCCAATCGGGGAGAACCTTTTCTATTCCAAAAATACGGATCCACTGATAGATTGTGTTTTTGCTTATAGTGTACTGACAGGGAATGTCCGTCATACCCTCTTCAGATGTTATATATATGCTCCATTATTCTAACTCCCAATAGTCTTTTTGTTCGCCCCACATATATTTTTTGGCAGGGGCAACAAATAGCATATATAACCCCCCTTAGTTTTACAGTGGATGTGACTCTTGATTTTATATTGAGTTTTATCTATTTTATTATCCACTGTTAATATTGGACAGTGGATAATACCGGAGGATATACAGGTACACAGCGCAAGCTGAACTAGTGCTTCCGGGTATTTAAACACATTTCTACTGGTATATACTATCTCTCAACAGCAACAGACCATTATATGCCACCCCCAGATAATAAATGCTGGCAATACTATTTATAAAACTATAATACATGCTGACCACAGTACCTGCAACACCCGAGGATAGTGTACATAAACTGTCAAGCACACGGCTCTAGAAGAGAGACTTATCAGGTATATTTAAGTGAACATCGGAGGTTACAATTCATTAGGAGAGCAAGTAATATATATATATATATATATATATATATATATATATATATACACATACATACACACACACATACAGTGATCCCTCAACTTACAATGGCCTCAACATACAATAGTTTCAACATACAGTGATCTTTTCTGGACCATTGTAAATTGAAACCAGACTCAACATACAATGCTACGGACAGTACAGATCTGCGAAACCCGTCAATGGCTGGAAGAACCGACCAATCAGAATGGGCATTCACTGGTAAAACACCTGTATTACTGAAGCGTATGCACTGGTGTTTGGTAGTGCCCCCTACAGTACAGGGAGGTATTACAAGTTCTGTACTATTCTTAACCTCTGCCACAGTTAGCTGTTCCTTTGTACACCAGGTGAAGGCGGCTCCCTTTTACTTTTTTAGGACATTGTGTGTACTGTACAGGACCCTGAAGAAGCTCCTGTCCTCTACATAGACAGTGATTACAGCTCTCAACAGATCTTTCTTACTTTTATATGTAAAGACTTGCTTTATCTGTATTAGGTATCTACTTATTTTTGTTTAATCCTCAATTTTTCCTATTTTTGGATGACTTTTTGGTGGTTTCAGAACCAATTACCAGGTTTCCATAGAGTTATGTTCTCAACATACAATGGTTTCAACATACAATGGTCGACCTGGAACCAATTAATATTGTAACTTGCGGGACCACTGTATTTATATGTACATGATTTTATCTCTTTTAGTTCTTATGTAGCCAGACCCTTTTGCTCCTTTTTATGGCTATACCAAAGGATAATCATTTCATGTTATACAGGTATGCTAACATACAGTGGTCCCTCAACATACGATGGTAATTCGTTTCAAACGAGCCATGGTTTGTCGAATCCATTGTATGGTGAGGGATTCGTGCAAAGTAAAGTATAGGAAGCTGTACTCACCTGTCCCCGCCGCTCCGGACCGCGTCCCGCAGCTCCTGATGGTGTCCCCGCCGCTCCCGATGGTGACCCCGGGCCTCCGCTGGGCTCTCCTGGTCTTCTCCGGTCCTCTGCTGGGCTCTCCTGGTCTCCCGTCCTCCGCTGTCTTCCGCAAGGCCGTACTGGGCCTGCGTAGCGACGTCATTGCGCCGCTGCGTACGCCGTTCCTATTGGATGACGGGACGGCATGCGCAACAGCGTATTGACGTCACCGGAGGACCAGCGCTTGACCCGAAGGTCACCCCGGAGCATCGTGGAGGGGTAAGTAATACTCACCGCACCACACGGGGAACATTAAGCTGTTATCTTGCAGCAGCTTAAGCATTTTGCGCTGCGGGATAGCATCGTATGTCGGGGGGGGGGGGTCACTGTGTATGTTTAAGTGGTAATATAATACATTTATACTTAAGTCACTCTCAGCGCACAATATTTAATATATATATATATATATATATATATATATATAAATATTTTATTAGTCTTTACCATTTTGCACGCATATACAGGGAGACGTTCATATAGTGTAGCAGCAGATGGGGCATCACGCAAAAGATCCAGCGTTAGTGATTTTATATACTGATTATAAACACTAGCCACACACAGCAAATAGAACACATATCAGACTTTAAATAAAACTGGGGTCAAGATGTACATTACATTTACTGACAATCTGTGCCACCCAATGCCATTGTTAGCCAAATAAGTTGCATTCAAAAGGGCCGTATTTACAGAGCAGAAACAATAACTCTGTTGTTTCTGACCACTGACTTCTGTGGAGTTTTCATATATTGACTGACCTCTTCACATTCTGTAGCATTTCAGCTCCTATTCTTTTAATATGGTTGTCAAGTAACTATTCTGACATGTCCATGGGTTCACAGCTTAGTTACCACAGACTTAACGTGTCCAATATTATACAGTATGCATTGTCTGTGAATTAAAAATTTCTCCTGGTATTGATAAGAAGGTCCCGCTGTAGTCCGGCATCCTTCACCCCAGTCATCCTTCCTGTAGGAGCATCTGTGATCAACGTCAATTTGTTGAATACACCACGCCCAAAGTATTCTGCGACCACGCTGAAGCCATCATTAGAGCACTTTAACTTTGGTAGAAACAAATAAAATTAAAAAGTTAATATAAATAAACTCATGGTAAACCAGACTCGTGTAAATGAAGATTACAAAGAACCGGTCAGGTCCCTGGTGCTCCTAGCACTTGCCCCAAGAGTTGTCAAGTGAGGAGATAAGAGTTACGATGCTGTCCTCCTCTGCTCTATGCCATGCTGCATAGAACTAAAAAACAACTCTTAACAGTGCTTGCCGTATGCCAGTGACTGGTATCCATTCAGGGGCAGTGTATGTGGCGGTGAGGTTTGACTGAATCGCGTGTATTCTAGAATCCTGCATTAAAGCTGAATAAAGAAGGAATATTCTGCAGCCACTCCTATTAAGAGTGTTACATGCAGTGGTTCAAAAATGACTAATCTCTAGAAGTGTACTATGGCACTAGACATGTAAATGTAAATGTGCGATATCACAACTGGTTTTCATCACAGTTTCTGTCAGTTGTCACTGTTAAACTGTTACTCATTTAGGTGACATCACAACTGGTTTAGTCCGGTAAGATACAGTGGATATGCTGTTCTAGCACAGTGGCCCTCTGTTGTCTAAGTATACACTCAGAGGAACAGCTAAAGTGATCCTAAAAAATTATGTGAACCTGGCATAACCGATACATAACCCTAGTGCTCAACAGGATAGACAACGTAGGTAACTGGCATTTCTGGAAATAACCATTTAACAGACTTACATCTAAAGACAACTACTCCATATTCAAACATAATAATAGAAATGTGACTGGAGGTGCTTATTCTCCAGCAAGTATAGTTGAGGATTATGGAAAGATTGCGTAAAGGATAGTGTTATACTGACCTGGTGTTGGAAGTGGTCATAGAGGTCCTTCTTCTCTTCCTGAGCCCTGATCATATCAAGGACCTGACGGTTCTCTGGCAGGCAAGTGGGGCAGTCAGAGTCACTCTCCGCATAACTCTCAAAGCAGTGTTGGTGGAAAGAATGACCACACAAAAAGTGTACCGATGGCAGCTCCAGAGCACTGCTGCAGATGCTGCACTTAGTCTTCTGAAAGATCTTAGGGCTTATGAGGGGAGAGCACATACATATAGTCAGTCCAAAATGATTTCCAAATGATCACTTGAAGGTGTTTTAGACATTCTGTACAGACCGAAATACCAGCATTTGTCTCTCACCTGTTCCGCAATTCATGGATTTCCTGTCGAATGCGAGCAGTTTCCTCCCTGTACTGGTTCACGGTCCTTTCATCTTCCTCTGCCTGCTGACTCAGTTTCTGCATTTTGTTTATCAGGTAGTCTCTGATCACAGACAAGGTGGCAGTGGAGTTATGTGCCAGCGTCTGCACCACTACAAAAAAACATCAATTACTATATCAAGTTGCATAGTACGTGCGTGGTGATTACAAGAAGTGCCAATAACTCAACTGGTGGCCATGAACACTGGTTTAGTTGTATTATATTATGTATTTTTATTTTCTTTCTTAATATGCAAATGCCTGTAGGTAAACTTAAAACTGCTGCTCTGTAAATAGCTGAAAAGACAAACGTCTGCACATTCTGGACCATCGACAAACAGAATGCACCTAAAAGAATTAGCAAGCCTTTGCCAACCAAATAAAACACTGCTCCGTCCTCTCTGTCCTACATCCAGCCCCTACAGCTGAGTACAAAGAGACTGGCACATGAAAGACTGTGAGACAGAAAACCTGCTCATTTAGTATATGTTCACACATAGCACTTTTTGTAAAGTATGGCTGCTGTAGTCATTTATTACAGAAACCAGATACAGTATATGCCAGAAGTAAGGAGAGAATACAAACAAACTGCTTTAGGACAATTTCAAAAAGGTAATAACTCTCAGACTCACCCAATAATGGAGGCATGAGGTTTTTGCTTTCAATATGCCGTAACACTGTGGCAATGTGTTCCTTGCAGTCTTCTTCCTTGCGGGCAAAGTAACTAAGTGCCTGCTCCCACAAACAGTTCTCCTGCTCCCCATACTGCTTGCAGGCTTCTATTACCTCTTGGTACTGATCATTCTGCATGTGGTAATGCATGATCTGCTGGAAGCTATGAGGAAAATAATGAAAGTCATAGTGACAGAACAAATGCGTCATATCAATGGTGTCAAAATGTCAGAATATAACACAATTATACAAAGTAGTAGAAAAAGGGAGTAGAATCATACACTCACAGTTTTCCTTGCTCATACAGATACAGCACTCCTTTCTGAAAATTATGCATCTGGCACAGGACAAGCGCTTTATCAAACACGTTCTTAAAGCGCCCGCTCTTCAGGAGTGTCATGGCATCATTCTGCAGCTGCTGCTTTGCCTGTTAAAGAACATACCTGTATTGGCTTTGGAAGCACAGAATGGTGTATGTGTTCTGTGCAATACATTAAATATTCTGAATTATGGCACTTTACAGTATATACATCTCTACATTTAGAATCCAAGGGGGTAGGTGTTCTCGTAACTTCAATAACACAACTCTAATATTACTATAAGATGTATTTTTTTTTTTCATCAACTGATTCAAATTCTTGTAAATAAACTTCAAAAGTCAACTTTCCTCTGGTCATAAATCATCTTAGAAGTTTATTCAGGAGGGGAGAAAATGGGCTGAAAACAAACCAGACAAGGTGGCTATTTTGACTGATTTCTCTGAGAACAAGACCCAGAAGCCAGCACTATGGGGTAGATCAAAACCTCCCCAGAGGAAAAGTTGTCCATAGCTACCAATCAGTTTGCTTCTTTCATTTTTAACAAGGCCCAAAATGAAAGAAGCGATCTGATTTGTTGCTATGGGCAACTTTTCCTTTGCACATGTTTTGATAAATCTCCCCTTATGTGTGTAAACAAAGAGGCTGTACAAGAGAAACCGGGGAACATTTTTAACAAAAACCTATAAAGAAATTTGTTGTTGTAAGATATGTACAAAACAAGAATAAAAAACATGCATTTAAAAGATGACACAGCCTTTAAAGCTGGTTACACATTGCAAGGGTTAAACCAGAAAAGTGGTCCAAAACTAGGGAAAATCTGGCTTCTGTACGCAAGCCTTTTTTAAGCAAACATCTTTGTTAAAATTTGTTTAAAGGGTACCTCTCATCAAAAAAACTTTTGATATATTATAGATTAATGTATGCAGAATAACTTTACATTTGCATGTTATTAAAAAATATGCTTCTTTCTATTTAATTTTCCACTTTGAAGAAATGACTACTAGGGGTCTCCCTACCAGTCCTGGCAGCAAGCATTTCAGACTCATGCTGGAGTCCTAAACACTACGAGCTGCCAGTCTGCTTTCTTCACAAAGGAGAACACTCAGAGCTGCCAGCCTGCTTTGTTCACAGCCTGTTTGGCTTTGAACAAAGCAGGCTGGCAGCTCTGAGTGTTTAGGACTCCAGCATGAGTCAGAAATGCTTGCTGACAGGACTGATCGGGAAAAATACAATAGAAAGAAGCATATTTTTCATTAACATGCTATTGGAAAGTTATTCAACATTCATTAATCTAAAATACATCAAAAGTTTATTTGATGAGAGGTACCCTTTAAAGTGTCATTAGT
Organism: Hyla sarda; assembly: GCF_029499605.1. Lineage (NCBI taxonomy): Eukaryota > Metazoa > Chordata > Amphibia > Anura > Hylidae > Hyla > Hyla sarda. The sequence continues at coordinate 70,950,010 of NC_079198.1, read as the reverse complement.
AAGGAAGAAAAAAAAATGCTCAAGTCAGTGTTGTAATGTGCTCGAAGACCTGTTTGCATAAAAATGCAAGCTCACTTTGCTTGCAGACCTCCTAAAGGCTGGGGGCGTTTCTCCAGGAGCATGATGAGCTCCTTTCCTCCCCCTTCCCTCCTTTGTCATGAGGTCTGCACAAAATTTTTACATTTGCGAAACTTTGTGCCTAGAGTGCATGCTCTATATAACTCTATTGCAGCCATGTGGAACCTATATTATGCAAATACACATGAAATAAGTTCATAAAATGACCAAAGAAAACCCGTATTGCATAGAAATAATTTAGCACCTTGTATTGCTTCAGTGTGCATGGAAATGCTCCTCTTCTGAAAAGGTTGCAAGCTGTCTGGATCTTACAAGGGCTCAGCTCATACTGGTGAAAGCTGGATTATACACTGCACTGAGGCACAGCAGAGGGATAACCACACCTACCTCCACCTTCCCTCAGAAAAAATGGTCCAAAAAGAGCTAGTTGATGGACCAAAAAGGCTTGTTTTCCAGTGTTCGTTTGCAAAATTAAAGAGACAGAGACCCCCTAGTGGCCATTTTTTCACAGCTTTAGCAATCACATTTTTAATTAAGTATATTAGGAAAATGCTTAATTTTTATGGAATTATTGAATGAAAAAAGTTGTTTCTAATGACAGTAACACTTTAAATATTACAACATACAGAAAAGCTAGATGGACAGAGCATATCTGCCCCAACAAAAGGGGTAAAGGCACAAACCAAGCTGAAGGTAAAGATGGATGAAGTACTTGTGGCTTACCTGTGGGTTACTCTCATGTGCCCAGTTCTGCAGACGTAACTCAAGTAAAGTGTCATAAACACCTTGAGGAGAGTCACTCTGTAATTTCGTCATATGCTCCAAAAAGGTCTTTAGCTCACAAGGATTGTTAGCAAATATTGGAATAAATTCTTCAGGGTTTGCCTAAATGACAAAAATACAAGCAGTCTGTATAGAGCACCAAAGACAAAAGGGTTTCCCTAAAGGTTTTTACAGCAAGGGTTTTTTGGCTTCTTTTAAAAGAGGTTATGCATGCTAATAGCAAATATGGCTTACCCTGTTCCCTCCACCAGGCTGCGGGAAGTCAGTGCAAAGATCATTTAGTAACTGGGTTGTCTCATTGGGCACATGATACATGAGTATTTTCCCATAACATTTCATATTGCTCTCAGCTTGAGAAAAGGGGAGGCGTCCAATGTATCGCAGAGCTTCCTGAAAGTTCTAGAATAGAGGACAGAAGTATCAAAAAACTGAAATCCACAATACAGCAATTTTTTACATTAAAGGGAGCATTTGGGTTAATAGTGTGCAGACAATGAGGCAAATTACCAAAGCCCATGGCACTAGGCCCAGGGCACAAGATCCCTATTGGGACAACTCCCTTAAAATTTTACTTTATCGGCTCCATTGGGGGACACAGACCGTGGGTGTATGCTGCTGTCTCTAGGAGGTGTGACACTATGGTAATAAAAAAAGTCAGCTCCTCCCAGCAGGATATATCCGCCTTCAGGCCCTGAGCTAATCAGTTTAAGCTTAGTGTCTGAAGGAGGTGGACATGGTCTGGAATTCTCCAGAGCAGGTCTTCAGATTTTTTGTTTTCCTAGTATAGGGACGTGTTAGTTTTTTTTTTTTTGCGTAATCTATGTTTTACATTGGGCACTTCACTGTATGTGTGTGTTTCTTGCGACCATGTCCGCAGCGCCTTACATGCGGCTGACAGCCGCGGCGCTGGTACGGGCCGGGCGCTCTCAGCGCCGGCTTACTTTCACTTTCTCCGGCAGCATATGCGGCTGACATGTGCGCTCGGGACAAGGAGGGGAAGCCATTACAGCTTCTTCTTGGCAGTCTATAGCTCCACCCACAGGGCGGTCGGAGCTCTTCAGAGGTGCCAAGTAGCCTCCAATCAGCGCCGTGGACGCGAATTTCAGTTAGGAGGGGCCAATTAGTTAGTGCCTCTGCTTCAGGCACACCCCTCTCTCCCTATTGGCTGGCACTCTAGCTGCACGGAGCAGAGTTCTCCGTACTGCAGCTGCCTGGGGACACAGACTAGAGTGAGAATGTTCCTGTCTCTTTTCTCATTATGTCCGTACCCAGAGCTGTTCCTCCCTCTAAACAGAAACCTGGAACGTCAGTGACTTATTTTGTCTGTAAGCACTGTAATACCAAGATGCCTGGCTCTGCTGAGCCCACTTGCCCTGCCTGCTCCACTGCTCTCCCAGACCCCCTGATGCCCTTTCGGTTCCGGTAGATTCAGCCGCTTCACCAGCCTGGGTTTCTTCCCTGACCCAGTATATGGCTGACTTGATTCAAGTCTACCGTTCGGTGGCTGCCACGCCAGAGCCGCGTACCCGGTCAGGGTCGCCCCCCTCCAGGACTGCCTCTACTCGTTCACATTCTCCTGGTGAACTGGCGGACGAGGCTTCCGAGCCGGCATCTGACTCAGAGGACCGCTCGGATTCAGTTGAAACGGTGAACTCATTGGTGACAGCCATAAGAGACACCTTTCACTTAGAGGACCCAGGATCTTCGGATGTCACTCCAGGAGTATCCTTTCATCGTGCTAAGCCAGCACCTCAAAGGTTCAGCTCTCATGCCGACTTCAACGACATTCTGGAATCTGCATGGAAACATCCAGACAAGAGGTTCCCGGGAATCAAGACGATTCAAGAATGTTATCCATTTGACAAGGACTTTGTCAATTAGGTGGTTTCCCCTTCCTCTGTGGATCCACCAATCTCCCGGATCTCTAAGGCGACTACACTGCCACTGGCAGATGCCGCTGCCTTCAAGGATTCCACGGACAAAAAGGTAGAATCCTTAGCGAAGTTTGCCTCTGAAGCAGCTGGCTCTTCTCTTCTTCCCATCTTCGCCTTGACATGGGCAAGGCCCTGTCGGAGTGGTGCCAAAAGCTCCATCAGGATATATTAGCGGTATCCCCCCCAGAGGATCTATCTGCCCCTGCTCTCCAATGATCTAAATCTGGGGACTTCCTGTGCGCAGCTTCCATGCAGTCAGCCCGTTGTTCTGCCTTTGCTGTGGGTCACCTAGCGGCTCTCCGCCGCTCTATGTGGCTTAAAGCTTGGAATGTGGATGCCGCTTCCAAAAGGTCTCTCTCTGTGCTTCCTTTTACGGGTACCGTCCTTTTGGCAAGCGCCTTGATGAGATTATCTCTGAGGAGACGGGAGGTAAGAGTTCCTTGTTGCCTCAAAATATGGCTCGCCCTACTTCCCATAGGAAGTCCTCTTCCTTTCGGTCCTTTGGCTCCAGCAAAGGGTCCGGGCAGGCGCCTTCGCGGGACAAGAAGGCTCCCTCGTTCCGGGCGCGCCCGTCTTGGAAGTCGGACTCAACCGTTCTGGCCGTTTTGTGCCCAAATCAGGCCACTGCAAACCCACTTCTGCATGAAGTGAGGCCCCCACCCACGTTTTTTTCTTGGTGGGAGGTCGTCTCTTACTTTTTCGAGACATCTGGACCTCACACATTCAGGACTCTTGGGTCAGGGACGTGGTGTCCAACGGTTACCGAATCGATTTCGCCTCCCTTCCGGGGGAATCGCTTTTTTCGATCCCGGGCCCCCCGGTCGCCTTCTCTGGTGAAGCAATTTCGAGAGGCTCTCCAGTCTCTGCTTCTCCAGGGGGTTATCGTTCCCGTTCCTCTAGGGGAACGGTTCCGGGGTTCTATTCCAATCTTTTTGTGGTTCCCAAGAAGGACTGTTCTGTGCGACCAATCCTATACCTCAAGCGTCTCAACCGTCATCTTCTCATCCGTCACTTCCGAATGTAATCTCTCCGTTCGGTGGTGGCGTCCCTGGAACAAGGGGAGTTTCTTTCATCGGTGGACATCAAGGATGCCCTACCTCCATGTGCCAATATTTCCAGGCCATCATTGGTACCTCCACTTTGCGGTTCCGGAGGGGCATTTTCAATTCGTAGCCCTCCCCTTCGGTCTGGCCTCGGCTCCTCAGGTCTTTACCAAGATCCTTGCGCCAGTGATGGGCCTGTTACGGTTGAGGGGAGTCTAGGTGATACCCTACCTGGACGACCTTCTCGTCACTCTTCACACTCTGGATTGCTTCGGGTAGATTGTCAACCGGGACAAGTCAGTCCTCTGTCCTACCCAGTCTCTAACCTTCTTGGGACTTCGCTTCGACACGGCCTCTGCCCGAATTTGCCTCCCGCCGGACAAACGTCTGGCGCTTCTGTCAGGGTCCGCTGCCTTCGGACCCAGGTCTCAGTCCCCATCCGCCCCCTTTGCGATTCTCTCTCGATGGGACAGGTCTCCTCTGTCCCTCGATCGTCAGATTGTTCTCCCTCACAGGGTCCATCAGTATCTGCTCTGGTGGCTCCGCTCCCCCCTTCTTCTCCAAGGGCGGTCATTTCTTCCCCTTCACTGGCAGGTAGTTACAACGGATGCCAGCCTGTCGGGCTGGGGCGGCGTGTTCAGGGATTGGATGGTTCAGGGACTCTGGTCTCCCCGAGAGACCCTTCTTCCGAAAAACATATTGGAATTACGGGCGATTCTTCTTTGTCATCTTCATTGGGAGTCCCGGCTTAAGTCCCGTCCTGTCCGCGTCCAGTCGGACAACGCCACGGCCGTCGCGTACATAAATCGACAAGGCGGCACTCGCAGCTCGGCAGCCATGGCCGAGGTGACCAAGATTCTCATCTGCGCGGAAAGCAAGTCCCGGGACCCTCAGGCTCTGGCCGTTGGCATCCTAGTGATTCCTTGGGCGGGGCTTGCCCTACCCTATCTGCTCCCTCCCCTTCCCAGGGTTCTGAGGAAGCTCAAAACAGAGGGCGTCCCCGCCATTCTGGTAGCTCCGGATTGGCCCCGAAGGTCGTGGTACACCGACGTAGTCAGGCTCCTGGACAACGCTCCACTGCGCCTTCTGCTCCGTCCGGACCTGCTCTCTCAGGGTCCTCTTTGCCACCCCAATTTACAGTCTCTGCATTTCATGGCGTGGCGGTTGAGACCGTGGCTTTGAGGGCCCGCGGGTTCTCTTCCCAAGACATTCACACCATGCTCAGGGCTCGTAAGCCCTCCTCCGCAAGAATTTACCACCGTACTTGGCGGTCTTATTTTCGTTGGTGTGAAGCTCAGGATTTATCCCCTGTAACCTTCTTGGTTCCCCGTCTTCTCTCCTTTTTGCAGTCTGGTTTGGAACTGGGGTTGTCTCTCAGTTGCCTTAAAGGTCAGGTTTTGGCCCTTGCTATTCTTTTCCAGCAGCCCCTGGCTTCTATTCTCCTGTCCGGACCTTCCATCAAGTAGTGGCGCATGCTGTTCCTCCTTATCGGTCACCCTCTCCCCCTTGGGACTTGAATTTGGTTCTGAGTGCCCTCCGGGGTGAACCCTTTGAGCCCCTTAGAGAGGTGTCTCTCCGCCTCCTTTCTTGGAAAGTGGCGTTTCTTGATGCCATCACCTCCATCCGGAGGGTGTCTGAATTGGCAGCTCTCTCCTGCCTTCTCAGTTTCTGGTGATCCACCAGGACAAGGTTGTTTTCCGGCAAGATCCTTCCTTTTTGCCTAAGGTGGTTTCGACCTTTCATCTCAATGAGGACATTGTCCTCCCGTCTTTTTGTCCTGCTCCTTCTCATCCTAAGGAGCGCTTAATACACAAGCTGGATGTAGATCAGGCTGTTCAGTCTTATCTCTACATCACTTCTTCGTTTCGTCAGTGTGATTCCTTTTTCGTCCTTACGGAAGGTCGTCGTGAGAGACATCCTGTTTCCAAGGCCACCATTTCTCGGTGGATTCGGTCCGCCATTTCGGAAGCCTATCGCTGTAAGGGGAAGATTCCTCCTTTCAGGGTTGTGGCTCATTCTACCCGTTCTGTTGGGGCATCCCGGGCTCTCCAGAATAGAGCCTCGGCCTCGCAGATTTACAAGGAGGCTACCTGGTCGTCTTTGCACACTTCTCGAGGTTCTACCGAGTTCATACCTTCGCATCGGCTGATGCTAGTCTGGGTCGTAAAGTGTTGCAGGCGGCAGTGGTTTGGCCGTCTGCCTGACTGTTTATCTGCCCACCCAAGGGACGGCTTTGGTACGTCCCACGGTCTGTGTTCCCCAATGGAGCCGATAGAGAAAGGGAGATTTTTGTTTAATTACCGTAAAATCTCTTTCTCGGAGGATCCATTGGGGGACACAGCTCCCGCCCTTTTTGGGGTTTCCTTTGGTTCTCTGTCCGAGGGTGTGTTCAGTTGTGTTTTTTTCTTCTGGTTCTCGGACAGTTTTGGGTTTTTTCTTTGACCTGTTGGTTTCCTCCTATTGCTCTGGAACTTACACTGATTAGCTCAGGGCCTGAAGACGGGTATATCCTGCTGGGAGGAGCTGACTTTTTTTTATTACCAGAGTGTCACACCTCCTAGAGACAGCAGCATACACCCACGGTCCGTGTCCCCCAATGGATCCTCCGAGAAAGAGATTTTACGGTAAGTAAACAAAAATCTCCCTTTTATTAAGTAAATTATAAAAATCTAAGTGAAAAAAGGGTTAAAAACTCAGTGTCACAGGACCAGAAGTAAACATAATAGGGGATGAACCCCTTGTAGACAGTATATAGGGAACTGCAGTTTCCCTTATTGTTGGACCACTGAGACACTTATTAAAACCACTGTAATTTCCCCCCCCCCCCCCCTTCCCTCTGCCTATATATCCTCCTGAGGACCAAACTAGTAAACAACTCTACACGTGGGCTTCCCATCCTTATATAAGATAGGTGTGGGGCTGTCATAATTTTACGTCCCTCAACCTGCCATTCACCTGTTCTGGATAGAGGGCACCAATCATACTACTATTGCTGATTTACCTGTACGGGAATCAACCATTCCAGTTCCTCCCATACCTGTCAGACTCTTACCTTATTCCTGACCATATTCTCCCATGTCGCACTTCCGTGCGCTCTCTGATCACGTGAGGCAGTCACATGATTGGGCCGTGACCTCTTCCTTACTCACGCATGTGCGCAGACTTAATCTTCGGTCAGAACAGAAAGTCATGCCGCGCTTGCGTTCGTCATGTGTTCGTCACTGGATAAACGGTCTTCTGCGCTTGCGCTATTATAAAGAGATCGGTACCCTCATCAAAACCGCCTACATCTTCCACCTTTGGGTACTACTATATTTAGAAGTATTTTGTGAACTAATATTATAAGGATAAAATATTTATCCAATTACGGTAAGTTATAATGCAGGTGCAAATAAGTTGACATTGTTAAACCTATCCAATATCGTTGGTTATTATTATTAGCTCATATGTCTCTGGTATTAGAGCTGGGCGGTATGACCAAAAATGTGTATCAGCCTGCGGCTGTCTGGGCATGCTGGGAGTTGTAGTTTTGCTACAGCTGGAGGCACACTGGTTGGGGAAACAGCGTTGTACTGTATACTCCCCCGCTGCTGTCTATCACAGCTCTGCACTACAGGGGATGAGGAGTCAGGGCAGCAAAAATCTCTCCATTCACCCCATCCTGGCCCTCTTTCCATTCACCCCCCTGCACCCATTAACCCCCCTACACGCATTAACCCCATCCTGCCCCTCATTCAATTAACCCCCCTGCTTCAATTACCCCCCTGCACCCATTAACCCCCCTGCTCCTTCCATTTATCCTATCCTGCCCCTTATTCCATTACCCCCTCTGCTTCCATTAACCCCCCTTCCTCCTCAGCTGTGCGCTGATGCGGCTGCTGGGAAGTGCCCCTGTCATCAGTGCAGTAACGTGGGCACTTCCCGCCCCGACACAGGATCCTCTCTGGCGGAAGCGTTCAGCGCAGGATGCTGACGCTTCCGCCAGGAGGGAATTTGAAATATTGATCTAAAGTGCCCACTGCGCTATTATGCGCCACGGCCACTTTAGAACAGTGAGTAGAAGCGGCGCAGCTCACATGCGTTGTGTGAGGGGGCCCGCCACTCTTTCAAAGATCAGCGGGCCCCCTCATAGGCTGTCTGTCCGCCCCTGAAGCGCTCACTCCCCTCAGTCCTGCGGCGTGCACAAGGGGCCTCAGGAGCGGGCGCCGGAACTAGAAGAAATGCGGCGCAATGCTCTGCCTTACGTCGCAGGACCAAGGGGAGCGGGCGCTTGTTATGAACACTCCCTGAAGTAGGCGAAGAGGGGGGAGAAGTGGACTGGAGCAGGGAGCCGGTTCGGGGGTCCGGGAAACATCAGAGCCAGGGGATGCAGTTTCTGCGCTTTCCCCTGGCTCTGATTGCAGAGAGGAGCCGGCCTGAAACTGCAGGGGGAGCGGGGATGAGGAGTCTCATCCTGCTCTCCCCTGACAGAGCAGAGCCGTGGGCTCTGTAATTCATTCATGGGTGGGGTGAGGGGCCCCACCGGTATAGTGGTATGGGGCAAAATTCGTACCGTCGGAGAAAAAAAAACGGTATCCGGTATGAACTGGTATACCGCCCAGCCCTATCTGGTATATACCCAAACATTACACAAAAATTATCAGGTGAACATAGCTTTATCTACATGGTTACCTTAAACTAGGTGAATTCCACATAATGTTTTTTTTTTTTGTCCTTTTTCAATGATCTGAATGATCAGGCTCGATCCCCAAAACGCAATAAGGCTCAGGTATTCAGTGTCACAGTGGTCCAGCAATAAGGGAAACTGCAGGTCCCCATATACTGTCTATTATGCTTACTTCTGGTCCTGTGACACTGAGTTTTTAACCCTTAGTCACTTTGATTTTTATAATTTACTTACTAAAGGTTAAATTTTAAGGGAGTTGTCCCAAAAGGGATCTTGTGCCCCGGGCCTAGTGCCCTGGGCTTTGGTAATTTGCATCATAAAGTGGTCCCTGGCTCCTTAAGGGGAGCCTTTGGGCTACAGACAATGAGGCTCTGCAACTCCTAAAATCCACTGTATACATGCACAAATGCAAACCACACAAACAATTCTCAGATTATGCAAAACTAAACTTTCATATTTCTGGTCAAGAAATCCACGATAGTGTCAAACATTATACAATGTTACAAGATAAATAATCACGCTAATGTGATCACAGTTCTTAGAGTAAAGTCTCCCATGAATTGAGCTTTATTCCAGAAGGAGCATATTTGAACAGGAAACAGTATTCAAGGAGGAGAGCTTGTGTTCAGGCACTCACGTGCTGATGTGACCTTTCTCTAGCATATCCCAAGTGCACCCCCCCCCCAAGTTACATAGGTATGAGCTCTCATGAGACCAAGTCTGCTGAAGGAAGATGCAAATATTTTACACTATATAAAAGTAGATTTTTGGACTTACCGTAAAATCTCTTGCTTGGAGCTTTTGCTTTTATTGGGGGACACAGGACCATGGGTATAGGCTGTTGCCGCTAGGAGGCTGACACTAGGCAAAAAACAAAAGCAAGTAGGATGCCGGCAGGACATACACCCCCCCCCTCCCGGAGCTTGTCGTCCGGAAGAGAGAGACGAGAAGCCGCCGTGTTGAAGCGGATCCCGAGAAACACCCGGGATTGGGATGGAGACAGGTTGGATTTCGCGTGATTGATGATCCAACCAAAACTGGAAAGGGTCTGCAGTGTGATGTTGAGGCTGACCCGATTCTGCTCCAGAGAGGGCGCCTTGATATGCAGGTTGTCCAGGTAGGGGAGAACAGCGACACCCCGAGAGTGGAGGAGGGTCACCACTACCACCAGCCTCTTTGTGAATACCCGGGGCACGGTCAGACCGAAGGGCAGAGCGGCGAATTGAAAATGTCTCGCAGGAAAAGTGAACCTGAGAAAACACTGGTGGGCCGGAAAGATAGGGATGTACAAGTAGGCATCCCAAATGTCCACGGAGGAGAGGAACTCCCCTCTGATCCATGGAGTCGACTACAGACCATAGGGATTCCATCCGAAAGTATCGCAGTCGCAAATGACTGTTCAAGAGTTTCAGATCGAGAATAGGGTGAACTGTGTAGGGATCGACCGATTATCGGTTTGGCCGATCTTATCGGCCAATATTCACGATTTTTGACATTATCAGTATCGGCAATTACCAACAATTATTTACCCCGGAATGGGTTAGGGTCAATTCAACATAACACCATTGACCTAGGGATAATCCCTAAATCACTAATACCCTTATTAATCCCACCCCCTAAAACTTAACTTTTATTAAGATGACCATAATAGTATTGTGATCAAATAGGTTAAAAGACTGGCCTACTTGTGTGTAATAACTGTGTGGATGGTTGCAAGTCAATTGCTATCTTAGCAGTATAGTCACAGCCAGTGATCTGCAGTATCACTGGTTACTGAGACACAGGAGGTTTGATAAAAGCTAGCTATGTCCCCTCTACATGTTTCGTTGCAGCAGCAACGTCTTCAGGAGGGAAATGGGCATCAACCTGTGTTGTCAACTCGCCAGCTATTTATGAACCGGGCCCTCTTATTGGCGCCGCCCCAGACGTCATTCTGACCAACCAGAATACCCCATTCCTATAATGATGTCATCCGCACCTGTTACTACAGACAAATCTTTAGTGCCACCAATCATATTGGAGCTTACCTGCTGTCTCATCTGTGTGCGCCTCCTGACGCATTCACCTACGTTCTTCAGCGCATCTGTTTACTTTCGTATTCGTTTCGGCGCATGCGCATTATTGCACGTCTATCTCCTGTCCCTGAGCAGGTGCACAGGGTCTTGGATAGCACTTAGAATTATTCTCCTGATGTTCTGAATGGCGCATGCCGTTAGCAGGTTGATCTATGCTCGATATTTCATTCCTGTGATAGATTCATTATTTAAAACTTGGCATTAGCGCAAGCATATCTTAAAGAGGAATTGTTTGACTAGATCTTGTTATTATAGTCCTTTTCTTAGGCATTTCACTTTGAACAGCAACACACATATGACAATACAGTGTCAGTATATATGTCATCTAGATCTTAATATCCATAGGGTGAATGACATTAACTATAAGGTGTAGATTAGATCATAAATGTGAGTATCTTATATATCATGAATATCAAACCATAGATAGTGAGGATCATAGGCTCCTACGATCTTCTGCCAGATGTGAAAGGCAAAGATACATATAACAATAGTATAGTTAAATAATCATCACTGTCCCATGGAACATATCTCATGGTCACTCCGCTGTTAAGATTAATCCCTACCGAATAAGGGTGCCTTGATGTTATCACATAGTGACTATACAGATTTTTCAGTGTGTGTGGTCCCTAGAAAAGTCCCATATATCTTATCCTGGGGTAATAACATTGTATCTGGTCCATACTGGATAAAAGCGTTGACATCTTGAATAAAGATCTACCATTATAACTAATTAACAAAAATAATAATACTTATAACATTGTCGCAATATATCATAGAAAGGCTGTGAAGTAAAATCCTTCATTCAACCCATTAGGAGACAGGCTTTTCAGCCTGTAAATCCACTTGGCTTCCTCCTTGAGGAGGATATTATCAATATTCCCCTTTCTAGGGCCCAACCATAGCTGACACATTCCCCAGAACTTCAAATCCTGTAATCTGCCTCCATGCATAGCATGCATGTGTCTTGCTACGGGTGTGTCAGTTCCCAACCTGATGTTACTAAGGTGTTGGCAAATTCGTCTCCTAAATTCCTGCGTGGTTTTGCCCACGTACAACTTTGGACATCCACAGCTAGCAATGTATATGATGTTTCTAGACCTGCCTTTAATGAACTGTCTAACTTCATACTCTCGGTTATCCACTGGATTGACGAATTTCTTAACCTTTGGTAGGTATGGGCAAAAGCTACACTTGCCACAGCTGTAGGAGCCAGTTGTTTTGCTCTTCAACCAACTGTGGGATTCGTTTTCTTGTGAGAAATAACTCCTCACTAGGAGATCTTTCAGATTGGGTCCCTGACGAAAGTTTACACACGTTTTTTTGCCTATTGCATCTGCTAAGTCAGGATCCCCTGATAGCATATGCCAATGGCGACATCTATATATCCATCATATGTGCTGATGTAACAGATCTTCTGTTGAGAAGGGCTATCGCTGCCTCCATGTCCTCTTGGTTTATCATCCAGGAGAGATTTCCTCTCACTCCCTATTGCTCTATGGTAAGTCGACTTTTTAAATGTATTTTCGGGTATCCCCTCTGTCGGAAGCGGTTGTACAATTCACGACTTTCTTTCTGGAATGTTATCTCCTCAGAGCAATTCTGTTTGGCCCTCAAATACTGGCCAACCGGTATACTCCTCTTCAAAGATCCCGGGTGCCAGCTCTCCCAGTGCAATAGTGCGTTAACCGATGTAGGTTTCCTATAGATCTCTGTTTGTAGCCTATTATGTCCATCCACATAAATGTGATATCCAGGAAGTTTATTTCCTTACCTCCAATTTCGTAGGTGAAAGCCATGCCTATCTCATTACAGTTTAAACGTGTGACTAAATCAGAAAATAAATCCCTCTCACCATCCCACAAAATGAGGACGTCATCTATATAACGTCCCCAAAATAAAATGTGCTCTGTGTAGTGATTTAGTTTATCCCCAAAAACAATAGTGTCCTCCCACCACCCCAAAAATAAATTTGCATAATTAGGTGCACATGAAGCCACCATGACGGTGCCTTGTGTCTGGTGATAGTGTTTGCCATTAAAGAGAAAATAATTGTGTTTTAAAGGGTAGCTCCCATCATCCTTTTTTTTTTTTTTTTTCTGTCCCTGCCTATTGGATATCTATCCCTAACCCCCTCCCTGCTTTAAATTTTTATTTTTACTATATTAAAAATGCTTTTTGTCTGCCTGGCAGTGTGCTCACTACCAGGCAGACTTCCCCAGCAGGCACCACATCACTGATGCCTGCTGGGGGGGGGGGGGACTTCCGCCCTTAGTTCATCTACACAGGGTGCCTCCAGCTGTTTCATCACTACAACTCCCAGTTGTAGTGATGAAACAGCTGGAGGCACCCTGTGTAGATAATCTATTAGTTACATGAGGCGCTAGCCCGTCCCCTCTGTCTCCCCCCCCCGCCTTGCCCCGTTCCCTCCATCACAACACCCCCCCCCCCAATTACACTTACTGCAGAGTCCGGCAGCGGGCGTGCAGGGACAGTGGCGGCAGCGACGAGGCGGCGGTGTGAGGTGGTTTTTTGAGCCCCCTTAGATCCATGCGTCCGCTCCTCCCCCAGCTCTCCGAAGATTTCCGAAGCTAGAGCTGGGGGAGGGCAGAGCAAGGGGAGGGAGGAGGTTTACGCCCCCTCCCTCATCTCCCCTCCCTGAGCTCGGCTGGACGCAGATCTCTACGGCAGAGGACATAGATCGCCACGGCAGGTCCCCTCCCTCATCTCCCCTCCCTGAGGAGGTAAATCTCCACGGCAGGTCCAACCACCTCACAGCGGCAGCAGCGGCGATGTGCGGGAGGAGTGGCCTCCCAGCCAGTGGCCGGGGAGCCAATGCGCTCGCTCCCTGCCTGTCTGATTGACAGGCAGGGAGCGAGCGCAGGCTGAATGAAAAAGGACCGATGCCCGGCATCGGTCCTTTTTCAGGCGTGACGTCACGCCAGGCTGCAGCCGGCCACTAGGAGGGAGACCCCTAGTGGCCAGTTTTCAAATGTAAATTAAACTATTAAAATTTTAAAAAATAATAATAAAAGTATATTAGAGATATGTTGTAGTACATAAGTACTACAACATATCAAAAAATAAAGTTGGTGACAGTGCCCATTTAAAACAAAATCCAAAAGTGCATATACAAAATCATTGTGCTCCACAAAATAAGTGCTCCTAGTGCTTAGAAAATGTCTTATAGCTGTCAGGCCTAGTTCGTGTCGGATGTTACTGTATAAACTTTCCACGTCCAGACTGGCCCAGATCATAGACTCTGTGACTGTGATATCCTGAATTTTCTTAAGTGTATCTTTTGTGTCGCGTAAATGTGATGGCACCATCAAGGCACCCTTATTCGGTAGTAACATCAAGGCACCCTTATTCGGTAGGGATTAATCTTAACAGCGAAGTGACCATGAGATAAGTTCCATGGGACAGTGATGATTATTTAACTATACTATTGTTATATGTATCTTTGCCTTTCACATCTGGCAGAAGATCGTAGGATCCTATGACCCTCACCATCTATGGTTTGATATTTATGATACATAAGATACTCACATTTAGGATCTAATCTACACCTTATAGTTAATGTCATTCACCCCTTTCTGTTATTGTCTTTCTGAAAATGTTAAATGATAAAATCATAAATAAACAGTTATATAAAAAAAAAAGATCTAGATGACATATATACTGACACTGTATTGTCATATGTGTGTTGCTGATCGCTAGTGAAATGCCTAAGAAAAGGACTATAATAACAAGATCTAGTCAAACAATTCCTCTTTAAGATATGCTTGCGCTAATGACAAGTTTTAAATAATGAATCTATCACAGGAATGAAATATCGAGCATAGATCAACCTGCTAACAGAAAGAGGAGGTACGCTTACGCATGCCCCATTCAGAACATCAGGAGAATAATTCTAAGTGCCATCCAAGACCCTGTGCGCCTGCGCATGGACAGGAGATAGACATGCGATAATGCGCATGCGCCGAAACGAAAACGAAAGTAAACAGACGCGCTGAAGAATGTAGGTGAATGCGTCAGGAGGCACACACAGATGAGGCAGCAGGTAAGCTCCAAAATGATTGGTGGCACTAAAGATTTGTCTGTAGTTACAGGTGTGGATGACATCATTATAGGAATGGTGTATACTGGTTGGTCAGAATGACGTCTGGGGCTGCGCCAATAAGAGGGCCCGGTCCATAAATAGCTGGCAAGTTGACAACACAGCTTGATGCCCATTTCCCTCCTGAAGACGAAACATGTAGAGGGGGCATACCTAGTTTTTATCAAACCTCCTGTGTGTCTCAGTAACCAGCGATACTGCAGATCACTGGCTGTGACTATCGGCAATTACCTTGCCGATAATGCACCGACCCCCGCCCCACCCCGAGACTGCCGCCGCTGCCCCATTGCCTCCTCCATCCCCAGTTTTATAATTACCTGTTCCCAGGGTCCGCACTACTTCTGGCTTCTGCGACGTCCTGCGCGCTACACATCGCAATGACGAGTGACGTCCTCAACGCGACATCACCGTCAGTGCGCACAGTGACAGCTCAGGACACTGCAGGAGCCAGAAGTAGCGCGGACCCCCGGAACAGGTAGTCCCCTGCATGAGCGATTTGTTGCATTAAATCTGCCAAATCGCCGGAGTGACCAGCCCAAACTGAGAGTGCTTTGGAAACCCAAGTGGAGGCAAAAGCTGGGGACAAAGCCTCAAATGCCGCTTTAAATGCGCTTATCTTAGTGGTCTTTAACCAATTAAGGACTCAGGGTTTTTCAGGTTTTGCACTTTTGTTTTTTCCTCCTTACCTTTTAAAAATCATAACCCTTTCAATTTTCCACCTAAAAATCCATATTATGGCTTATTTTTTGAGTCACCAATTCTACTTTGCAGTGACATTAGTCATTTTACTCAAAAATTCACGCGAAACGGAAAAAAATCATTGTGCGACAAAAATCGAAGAAAAAACGCCATTTTGTAATTTTAGGGGCTTACGTTTCTACGCAGTGCATATTTCGGTAAAAATGACACCTTATCATTATTCTGTAGATCCATATGGTTAAAATGATACCCTACTTATATAGGTTTGATTTTGTCGTACTTCTGGAAAAAATCATGACTACATGCAGGAAAATTTATACGTTTCAAAATGTCATCTTCTTGTCAACTTTTTTATTTTTCCACGTACAGGGCGGTATGAGGATTCATTTTTTGCGCCTTGATCTGAAGTTTTTATTGGTATGATTTTTGTTTTGATCAGACTTTTTGATCACTTTTTAATGGTATAAAAAGTGAGCAAAAATACGCTTTTTTGGACTTTGGAATTTTTTTGTGCGTACGGCATTGACTGTGCGGTTTAATTACCGTATATACTCGAGTATAAGCCGACCCGAGTATAAGCAGAGACCCCTAATTTCAACCCAAAATCCCAGGAAAAGTTATTGACTCGAGTATAAGCCTAGGGTGGGAAATACATCATCCCCCCCTGTCATCATTCAGACCCGTCATTAACATCTTCATCATCATCACCACCTGTCATCATCCAGACCCTCATCATCATCACCTGTCATCATCCCCTTGTCATCATCCCACACATCCCCCCTTCATCATCCCCTTGTCATCATCCCACACATTCCCCCTTCATCATCCCCTTGTCATCATCCCACCCCCCTTCATCATCCCCTTGTCATCATCCCACACACCCCCCTTCATCATCCTCTTGTCATCATCCCACACCCCCCCTTCATCATCCTCTTGTCATCATCCCACACCCCCCCTTCATCATCCTCTTGTCATCATTCCACACCCCCCCCCTTCATCATCCTCTTCTCATCATCCGCCCTCAGTGGTCTTCAACCTGCGGACCTCCAGAGGTTTCAAAACTACAACTCCCAGCAAGCCCGGGCAGCCATCGGCTGTCCGGGCTTGCTGGGAGTTGTAGTTTTGAAACCTCCGGAGGTCCGCAGGTTGAAGACCACTGCGGCCTTCAACATCATCCAGCCCCCTCTCACCCCCTTTAGTTCTGAGTACTCACCTCCGGTCGGCGCTGGTCCGGTCCTGCAGGGCTGTCCGGAGAGGAGGTGGTCCGGTGGGATAGTGGTTCCGGGCTGCTATCTTCACCGGGGGCGCCTCTTCTCCGCGCTTCCGGCCCGGAATAGAGGCGTTGCCTTGACAACGACGCAGAAGTACGTTGGCAATGAACGCACCTCTGCGTCGTTGTCAAGGCAACGTAACTATTCTGAGGCCGGGCCCGGAACCACTATCCCACCGGACCACCTCCTCTCCGGACAGCCCTGCAGCACCGGACCAGCGCCGAGCGGAGGTGAGTACTGTACAGAACTAAAGGGGGGTGAGAGGGGGCTGGATGATGTCGAAGGCCGCAGTGGTCTTCAACCTGCGGACCTCCGGAGGTTTCAAAACTACAACTCCCAGCTTGCTGGGAGTTGTAGTTTTGAAACCTCTGGAGGTCCGCGGGTGGAGAGTTCACTCGAGTATAAGCCGAGGGGGGTGTTTTCAGCACGAAAAATCGTGCTGAAAAACTCGGCTTATACTCGAGTATATATGGTAATGATATATTTTTATAGTTCAGACATTTACGCATGCGGCGATACCACATATGTTTATTTATTTATTTATTTTTTATTTACACTGTTTTATTTTTTTTTTTTTTTATGGGAAAAGGGGGGTGATTCAAAGTTTTATTAGGGAATGGGTTAAATGACCTTTATTAACACTTTTTTAACTTTTTTTTGCAGTGTTATAGGTCCCATAGGGACCTATAACACTGCACACACTGATCTCCTATGCTGATCACTGGCGTGTATTAACACGCCTGTGATCAGTGTTATCAGCGCTTGCCTGCTCCTGCCTGGATCTCGGGCACGGAGCAGTCATTCGTCGATCGGACACCGAGGAGGCAGGTAAGGGCCCTCCCGGTGTCCTGTAAGCTGTTCGGCGGCGGTCCAGAACAGCCCGACTGACTAGCCGGGATACTTTCACTTTAGAAGCGGCGGTCAGCTTTGACTGCCGCTTCTAAATGGTTAATACCGCACATTGCTGCGATCGGCGATGTGTGGTATTAGCCGCGGGTCCCGGCCGTTGATAAGCGCCGGGACCGACACAATGTGATATTGCGGGAGCCGGCGCAGGACGGAAATATACGTCCTGCATCGTTAAGGGGTTAAAGGAAGCTGCGTCAGCCAGCGGCAGAGTAGTGGATTTAGAAAGCCGCGACACAGGAGGGTCCACTGTAGGAGGAGGAGACCACTTCGTAACTAGATCCGGAGGGAAGGGAAAGATAGCCCTGAGACTCTTAGTCTCGTAGAAGCGCTTATCCGGATGCTTCCAAGCCGCCTCTAACAGCTCATCAAATTCAGTGTGTGGACTGAAAACCTGGGGCGCGTGACGAACGCGGCGGAAGAAGACTTCATGGGTTGCATCGGAAGTTCCTGGGTCCTGTAGATGGAAGGTGGCCCTGACTGCAGACACCAGGCTGTCCACCATATCTGACATGCAGGAAGTCTCTTCCGAGTCAGAGGGAGGGTCCGAATCAGAGTTCACAAGCTCACCAGGGGACTGGGAGTGCTCCGGAGGAGTTCTGGATCGGGAGGTGGACTGGGAGTGGAGGTGCGGAGACCGGGAGCGAACACTGGGTGACCAGTTGCGGTGGAGGTTGAATGAGAGCGGAAGCTGACATACTTAACTATATAGCTACATACTCACCCACATAGAACACAGAACATACTCACCCCTGAAGTCTTCCACCATCTAGGGCCACCTGCCTTAACCCAGACCCAGCTGGCAAACAGGGGCAAATGGGGGACCCGGACCCAGGGTACACCACCCAGCGCTGGTTGCTGGCGAGGAGGGGTTAACGGCCCATTCAACAATGCACCATGCCCCTAGCTCGCAAGTGGGGGATCAGGCAGCGCCATGCTCCTGTCGCCCCACGCTAGAGAAAACAAAAAAGAAAGAAAGTATCTAATCATACCCTGAAACTAGGGGGAAAAAAAAAAAGAAATAAGACCAGGTCTGGAGAGCACAAGACCTGTGTCTTCCTCCTGCTGACACCAAGCTAAAAACTGAGTTGCTCAGAGTCAGGGGGCGGTTATATCCTGCCAGGAGGAGCAGACTTTCTTTAGTTTTTTTGCCTAGTGTCAGCCTCCTAGCGGCAAAAGCATATACCCATGGTTCTGTGTCCCCCGATGAAGCGCTCGAGAAAATTACATCATCATATATATTAATATATAATAATTAATGGAGCAATATAAATTATACAAATTACTATACTTTTATACGAATACACTGAAGTTGCAAGATTGGTTCAGTCTATTCAGGCTGGGTGCATCAAGCTTCTAGATCCAATTGACCTTGCGCTGTAGAAGTTTAGTTTTAACCTGTTCCTGGCTCGTACAAACTACCTCCTAATATTGTGGCTGCACTTAAAGGACAACTGCAGCGTTCTAACACTTATCCCCTATCCACAGGATAAGGGATAAGTGTTTGATTGCAGGGGGTCCGACCGCTGGGACCCCCCGCGATCTCCTGTATGAGACCCCCGCATTAGAGCTCATTGAGAGCGCTCATGCACGTAGCATCTACCTAGAGGGGTCAACGGTACACCCCCTCCACATACAGCTCTATGGGAGAGGCGGGGAGGCAGCAGGGAACAACACGGAGGAGCAGTGTCAGCCGCAACATCATGCTGCGGCCGGCACGTCTCCTGCACGGGAAAGCCGTGGCCCAGTGCATGAGATCACGGTGGTCCCCCCCCCG
Organism: Hyla sarda; assembly: GCF_029499605.1. NCBI lineage: Eukaryota > Metazoa > Chordata > Amphibia > Anura > Hylidae > Hyla > Hyla sarda. The sequence continues at coordinate 70,930,661 of NC_079198.1, read as the reverse complement.
TGATCGAACACTTATCCACTATCCTACGGATAGGGGATAAGTTGTTTTTGGCCACAGATGGCCTTTAAAGTGTCTTTCTGTCTTTGTTGTTTCTGTTTTGCAAATTACATCTTATGGCTCTATGATGCTCATTCAAACTTATTTTTATGGCTTTGCTTGTCTGGCCTATGTACATTTATTTTTTATCAGAAATTTTTATTAAACATTTTGTAGTTTACAAACAAACAACAAAACAAAAACCATAAACCATATCCCCCCTCCCCCCACCCACACAGAGCACCCACCCCTATGTCCCGTGTCTTACCCTCGTAAAAGAATAAGTATAAAACTTCAAAATAGAAAAATAGTGCAATATCTGTCCATAAGTTGCATATACTCGGTATAAGTAGAACAGAAAAACAGGAAAAAACAAATAGAAAAGGGAAAAAGGGTCAGAGAGGCCATAATAGAAGCAAAAAGGGGGGGGGGGGGTCACCACCCACGAGAGTACGCACAAAGTGCAAATAAGCACATTTAGAGAAGGTAACAAGAGAACATGAAGAGGGCCGTACACAGAAACGCAGAAAGTCTCACAGCATTAGGACATAACGCATCGAACATATACAAGACAAGCAGAACAGAAACGACACAGAAAAGACAAAAGAAAACACAGATAGGCAAATTATCTCGCTACCCCCAACAACACTTCCATAGGGGTCCTCCGTAAATATATGGAAGGCAGACCCAGAGTGTCAATCCAGGGCCCCCAGATACGCTCAAATTTGTGTATGGCTTTCCGTTTAAGATATACACCCTTCTCCAACCTAATAATATGGTTCAATTTAGTAATAAGCTCGGATATAGTAGGTGGAGAGGCTCGCAGCCAATGTTGTGCAATCAACTTGTGAGCCTGATAGGGAATTCTACTGGTACCAATGTATAAGCCACCATCCTCATCCAAACCATCCAAATACCCCAAAACACTCGACAAGGCAGACAAGCGAAACGGGCAACCAAATACTCTCCCAAGCAATTGTCCCACATCAGCCCAAAATTGGCGCGGGGTCATAATCTGTGCCCATTGTTCATCTGACAGGGGACCCACGTCTGTCTCCCATTTTTCCTTAACATGTAGGGGATAAGCCTCATAGTAAGAAAGCAACAGTTCCCTATACAGCATGGATAGCACTCCTTTAGTAGAAGCCTGACCGAATAAGCCTGTCACCACTGTTGAGGGACCGATAGTCAAGGCACCCGCTCGTGACTGCACATCCAGTGCATGCCGTAGCTGCAGATAACGAAAGAAGAATGAGTGCGGTAAATAAAATTTCTCCTGCAGCTGAGCAAATGACTTCAGTACCGGCCCATCATACAGCTGGGAGAGGTACAATATCCCATATGAGAGCCATAGAGCAATATCAGGCAGGGAGTGCAATTCAGGAAGACCTGGGTTAAACCACAATGGTGAATATGTCCCAAAAACAGGATAGTGGAGGAGAGACTTAAACTTCAACCACACCTTACGGAGAAGAAGAAAAGTAGGAGGAAAGTCTGGGGGGCGCGTTTGTGCCGTCATTTCCAACAGATAGAGAGGGGTCACGCCCCTGATACATTGTGAGATCAGAACCCCTGTACGTCCCACAGTATCCAACCGTGCCCAACCCTTCAGCTGCTGAACCTGCGATGCTAAGAAATACAACCAGGGGTTAGGGACAGACAAACCACCCGCCTCCTTACCACGTTGTAACGTTTCAAGGCGGATCCTAGCTAATTTGCCATTCCAAATAAGTTCTCGAAATAAGCACTGAATCCTATGAAAATATTTCATGGGAATCCAGATAGGAGTGTTATGCAAAATATAGAAAAACTGGGGCATGAGAACCATTTTAGTTAAGTTACACCTGCCTATCATAGATAAGGGAAGCTTGCGCTGGCCTATGTACATTTCACTTGAGCAAATAGATGACTTGTCTGCCATCGCACGAAACCATCATCTCACAGTATTGTGGGTTCCCTTCATAGGATGAATCACCTTATACCAAGCAAATGTCCACTTTTTCCTAGACTGTAAAAAACATCCTGTCTAGGTACTCCCTTAAGGCTAATATCTGCTATCACCAGATACTTAGCCCAAGATTTCCCTCTCTCGTATACAAAGCTTTAGCGCTAACAGAGGATTCAGACAGGAATATGTACAGTCTAGGAAAAAGGGAACATTTACATGTCACTCATGTCAAAACTGCAATTACATTATTATAGGAGATAAAGTGATGCATCCCATGATAGAAACCCCCATTACTGTGAGCGGATGGTTTTTGTGTGACAGCAGACATCCATTTGCTCAAGTGTCCATGTGGCAAAAATTTACAAAGGCCAGACAAGCAGAACTATACAAATAAGAATGAAAGAACACCAAAGTGCCATAAGTGCCTGAGAAGTTTGGTGAGACCAGTGTGGCCAGACACTTTGCTGAGTGCAGCCACAGGGTTAGTGAACTTTAATGGATGATACTGGAGGAGGTAGTTTGTACCAGCCAGGAACAGGTTAAAACTACCGTATTTATCGGCGTATAACACGCACTTTTTAGGCTAAAATTTTTAGCCTAAAGTCTATGTGCGTGTTATACGCCGATACACCCCCAGGAAAGGCAGGGGGAGAGAGGCCGTCATTGCCCGCTTCTCTCCCCTGCCTTTCCTGGGGTCTAGAGCCCTGCTGCCGGCCCTTCTCTCCCCCTGGCTATCGACGCCGCTGCCCGTTCTGTCCCCCTGACTATCGGTGCCGGCGCCCCATTGCCGACGCCGATAGCCAGGGGGAGAGAAGCGGCGCCGACAGCCAGGGAGAGAGAAGGGGCAGCGGCACCCATTGCCGGGGGCGCTGCCCCGTTGCCTCCCCCCATCCCAGGTGGCATAATTACCTGTTGCCGGGGTCGGGTCCGCGCTGCTGCAGGCCTCCGGCGTGCGTCCCCTGCGTCGTTGCTATGCGCTGCACGACGCGGCGCATGACGTAAGTGCGCCGCGCCGTGCCTACAACGACGCAGGGGACACACGCCGGAGGCCTGCAGCAGCGCGGACCCGACCCCGGCAACAGGTAATTATGCCACCGGGGATGGGGGGAGGCTGCCCCTTCTCTCCCCCTGGCTGTCGGCACCGCTTCTCTCCCCCTGGCTATCGGCGCCGATAGTCAGGGGGATAGAACGGGCAGCGGCGCCGATAGCCAAGGGGAGAGAAGGGCCGGCAGCAGGGCTCTAGACCCCAGGAAAGGCAGGGGGAGAGAAGCGGGCAGCGACGGCCTCTCTCCCCCTGCCTTTCCTGGGGGTGTATCGGGGTATACACGCGCACACACGCACCCTCATTTTACCATGGATATTTGGGTAAAAAACTTTTTTTACCCAAATATCCTTGGTAAAATGAGGGTGCGTGTTATAGGCCGGTGCGTGGTATACCCCGATAAATACGGTAAATATCTACAGCATGAGGTCAATTGGATTTAAAAGTTTGATGCACTCTGCCCGAATGAGCTGAATGTATCTTGCAATTTTGGCATATTTCTATAAAAGTATAGTAATTTGCATAATCTATATCTCTTTGTTGGTTTTAATATATTATGTATAGTAATGTATTACTATTTTGCATACTGTAATAGATTTTAATTGCATCATCGATCAGACTCTGACTCGCAAGATCACATACCCATGTAACTTGGTGGTGGGTACACTTGAAATATGCTAGAGAAAGGTGGACATGACCCCTGAAACGTCGCATCGGCACAGGAGTCCATCAAGGTCACCCGAAAACTCTACTGTGTTCATTGAGAGGAAAGCAAAAAAATCTATGAGGCTAATGCAAATTGCCCCATGACAAAGGATACATTCTTTCCTGACTCCAATATGGCATCAGAATATGTACCAATTTGTAGGAAACATTGTAGCCACATAAATCTAGTATCCATAACCTGTAAGATTATATTTTTTCAGAAAAACAAACAGGCCCTCCTGAACTTGTTTATGGAGTAAAACATCACAACATCATGTGGCAGAGTTCTATAGTCTCACCATCATCACAGAGATTCTTTACTGTAAGAGCATTACAGTAAAGAATCTCTGTCTGCGATGATGGTGAAACCTTCTTTCTTCTCTGTACTGTCTATTCATATTTTTTTTTCTTTTTTATATAACTTTCTTGCAGAAAAATATACACAGAAATACAACAACAAAACAACAAACAAAAGCCCCCCTCCCTATATATATATATATATATATATATATATGTAAAAAAGGTGGAAACACAGAGCACATGAGAAACATATACACTGGTGGCAAGGAGAACACTTGGCCCATAGATGGTCCAAAGAAATTCAGAACAATAAAGGGAGAAAAAGCAGGACAACCTCCTTGGTAGCCGCTGCCTGGCACTAGTCACTAAATGGGGTGATTATGTATCTTTTAAATACTAAAAGCTATACAATGGGGAAATTTATCATTGCCTTCACCAGCGCAGAGTACCAAAATTGTCAAAATTTGTGCAATCTCCATCTTCGTGTAACATTTTTTGTAACCGAAGACAGACCATTTTGCCACCCTGCGCTGCTGTAGAGTATGATAAATCCCTCATTGTCTTCTTTACAATACATATATTTAGAGCTCAGGCTTTGTTTTTGTTTTTTTATATATACTGAGCTATAAAGTCACCTTGATGTCTTCTAGTTGGATCTTCAAGTACCACTCATGATGGGCATGTTTTTCTGCCAAATAGAGAGCATGTGAATGGTAGCCAGCTTGTCGAAGAACTTTGATTGCAATTTCTACATCAAAATGTACTTCGCCCTCACTCGCCTGGCAGAACAAATGTAAAAACATAATTATTTTATTTGTATATAAGACACTATAACTCTATGCCCATAATACAGAAAAAAATTACATTTTACTTGCAAAGAAGATATCAATTACTAAATGTTATTGTAAATAAAGAAAACAAAACCAAAGCAGAGATTTATTTAAATAGTAAAAAATAATTATCTGTTTTAAAAAGATAGTGGTGGCTACCTTAATAAATTCTTCTAAGCGGGCGCTGTCCTTTAGCTTAGTATAGCAATTCAGTAGCAGGGTGGTGTGATCTGCATTCGCTAGGGACTGTAGATGCAATGCCTGTAGATACGCTGTCAAATTGTGTATGCGCTGAGCATCTAGAAATTTGCGGATAACATAGGAAGGCTCCAACTTCCCAATTGTTCTGATGGACAGAAATAAAGAGAAATGATTAACATGAAACAGAAAAACATATAAACCATTAAAAAGTAGACAAATATAGCGAACAGTAGCCTTTCCTAAAATCTAAGGCAAAGAATGGACCAGTGTATGACTTCCATAATACTACAATAAAATGATGTGCGTGGAGGAAAAATGTACTTGTCTACATACAAGATGACACCAGGATTCCTCTAGAACAGTGTTTCCCAACTAGTGTGCCAAAGGCTGTCCAGGCATGCTGGGAGTTGTAGTTCTGGAACAGCTGAAGGCACCCTGGTTGGGAAACACTGTTCTAAAAACGATATATTGCAAATAATAGTAATGTATGAAAAAATCTCTCACTACAATATCAAATCCCCAAAACGTATTGGTTAAATTTAGGCATGGCTGTGTAGATATAAAGGTGGAACTATAAGATACCGGATATATTGTTGGATGGCTCCATCGTGGTCTCCTTTGCTATACAAGTGGTCTCCATACTGGCGGAAGATCTCAGACAGCCCATCGCTGTCCAAATGCTGGCCCTTGGCCAAAGAGATAGCCATAACATAAAGATTCTTCTTAAAAAGCATCTGAATAGGAACAAGAAAAAATATATACACGCCAACTTAGTACTGTCTATTTCATTCCCATGAAATATCTGATATAAAATACGATTTCTCGGTCGCTTCTTCATTGGGGGACACTTATACTGATGGGTATATGCTCCTACCACGAGGAGGCGCTGACACTAGGAAAAAAAAATCAGCTCCTCCCTGGCAGGATATACCTGCCCACTGGAAGTGAGGTAATCCGTTTTAGCTAGTGTCAGCAGGAGGCAAGACACAGGTCTAGGAGCTCCCCAGACCTGGTCTCTTTTTTATTATTTTCTAGTAAGGGCTGTTTAGTCAGGTTCTTTACTTTTCCAGTCGGGCTAGCCCTCTGTCCGATGCTGTTTTCCTTGGCGTTGTTTTCCTACTTCCTTCAAGGTGGTTCCTGCCTATCTTGCTTCCTAGTCTACCTTTTCTTGTCTCTCCATATGGACGTTGGTTTAGAGTCTCCACTAAGCACAGTCCCTTCCTTGGTGTCCTAGTCCATATCCATGGATGGGGGATTCCGGGCCTTGGATGTCTCTGGCCTGGGGTTTTGTGCGCAGGCCTTACGGACGTGTGGGTTCAGTCTCAGGACTGCTCCCCTTTCGCTAGTGGTTGTTTTTTCCCAACCTAGGGGACTGCTTTGGTACGTCCCATCAGTATAGGTATCCCCCAATGAAGAAGTGACGGAGAAAAGGAGATTTTTGTACTCACTGTAAAATCTCTTTCACGTAGCCTTCATTGGGGGACACCGCACCCACCCATTTCTTCATTATAATTTTTTTTTTCTGGGATTCTTTCTAGGGTCCTTCGGACATGTTTTTTGTTGGCTTCTCCTACTGCTTTGTGACAAAACTGATTACCTCATTTCCAGTGGGCAGGTATATCCTGCCAGGGAGGAGCCGACTTTTTTTTCCTAGTGTCAGCACCTCCTAGTGGCAAGACCATTTACCCATCAGTATAGGTGTCCCCCAATGAAGGCTACGAGAAAGATTTTACAGTGAGTACAAAATCTCTTTATTACTGTGGAAGTGACAAAAGGGGGGAGGGTGAAGGTGAATCATGTAGGAGTGTTCCATTTCTTAAGCAATGGGCAGCAATTCCAGAAATTTAGGAATATAATTTATCTTGTCCATACCAGAAATTGCTTATTACTGCACAAACCACGATAATGCAGCAGTGATTAGTGGAATGTGTGTCTAGTAACAAAGATTGAAAAAAAAGGAGGGGGGGGGGGGATTCCTTTCTGACTCCAATAAATTCCTGGATCAATGTTCTATCCTCATTGCCTCATAAATCTAGTATCCATAGCCTGTAATGTTATTACTCCAGAAATGCATCCAGGCCCCCTTTAACGACAATGGACGCAAATGTATGTCATGGTGCGGTGGCATTTAACTCACCATGACATAAATTTGTGCTGCCGCCACGAGCACCGGTCTGGTCACGTGCAGCAGGGACCCGCCTTAATGGCGGACATCCACGATCGTGCAGATGTCCACCATTAACCCCTCAGATGCCGTGATCAATACAAATCACGGCAACTGCAGCAGTGCGGTACTTTAAATGGATGATCGGATCGTCCGCATAGACGCCGCGGGGATCCGATCATCCATAATGGAGGGCGGCTGTCCCCTCACCTGTCTCATGCCCTATGCATAGCACTGAACAGTATTAGCAAATCAAATGATTAAAGTGTAAAAAAAAAAGGAAAAAAAATGAAACAAAAGGCCAAAATTGCTGCTTTTCTTGTCACATTTTATTCCAAAAAAATTAATAAAAAATTAATAAAGTAAAATATAAGCAAAAGTGGTACCGATAAAAACTACAGATCACAGAACAAAAAATGAGCCCTCATACCGCCCCGTATTCAGAAAAATTAGAAAGTTATAGGTGGTCAAAATAGGGCAATTCCAAACATACTAATTTTGTAAAAATAGTTTGAGATTTTTTTTGAAGCGGTACAATAATAGAAAAGTATGTAATCATGGGTATCATTTAATCGTATTGACCCACAGAATAAAGAAAACATGTCATTTTTACCATAAAGTGTATAGAGTGAAAACAAAACATTTTTTTCCCCGAATTAATATTTTTTTGGTTGCACCGTACATTTTATGGTAAAATAAGTGATGCCATTACAAAGTAAAATTGGTGAAGCAAAAAACAAGCCCTGATATGGGTCTGTGGGAGGAAATATAAGAGTTATGATTTTTAGAAGGTGAGGAGGAAAAAATGAAAATGCTAAAATAAATTGGCCTGGTCTTTAAGGGGTTAAACTAATTTCACATGAGTTCACATGACCACTTCATCTGACAGAGTACCATAGTCTCACTGCTCTACTAAAGCTTCTTTATATACCTTCTAGCCAGTGTTGTGTATATACACGAAAAGAGATAATTTGTGTACCTCTAGCTTGGTTTGTGTGTCCTTCTCATGTAAGGCATGAAGGAGTCCATCACGTGTAAGAACATAGAGGGAACCCCACTCTGCCAGAACATCCACCACATCACTGAGAACACAGCTGTAAGCAATAAGCTTATTTCCTAGGTCATATATGGTCAGTGTCTGCCTGTCAGGTGCATGGCTATCCCCACCACGTCCAGCAAAATCTGATCTGTAACACAAGAAAACCATGAGAGCAGATATCTTTTGTTTGTAATTTTAATACACAAAACATCAGAAATCCATTTAAGAAAGCAGATTATGGCATTATGCTGTTTGTAGGTTTTTTTTCATACCTCTCTCTGGATACAATCACAAGATAACCACGATACCAATGTACTATTAGTTTCTGGCCTTCAAATGCAAAGCAGGGTCCCCTCTCGTCCGACTGGTAAAGATATATACATTCATTACCAGCAACTACAAATTGCATGTCTTGAGATGGGTCAGACAAAGTGGAGCAACGCAGGCCACAGCCATGAGAATCCAACTCTGTGTATGGATAATCCTTCTGACTTAGCTCATATACCTACACATAGAGCAAATAAAAATAACTATGTAAAACAGCAGACTGCAAGAGTATGTAGGAAATTGTAATGGGCACGGTTATAAAACTTTTTTTGTTAATATGTCATACAGACAATACAAGTTCAGATAGGACCCTAAGGTTAGGTTCACACGTCGGAATTTCTGTGCGTAATTCCGCTTGGAATATCCGAACGGAAATTCCGCTGCAGCAGAGTCCCGTTGAATTCAAAGGGATTCTGCTGCACTGTGCACACAGCAGAATTTCCTTGGCAGATGTTTCCAGCACGGAAATTCCAATTTCCGTCTCCGCACAAAAAATTAACATGTACTATGAGACAGCGCATTCCTATGCGGTCCTAGCACAGATTATGCCGGCGGCCACACTTTCCGGAATCTCTGTGCGGACATTCCCGCGTGTGAACCTAGCCTAACTGAAGAATGAGTCAGAAGAAGTGTAAGCTTATTGCATACTCTTCTGGCTCTGTATCACGTGACCCAGATGGAACTGTAATTAAAGTTATACAAAATATACTTTACAAGAGTTTAGCTGCCATGTTAACACATTTAGGCTAGAAAAGGTAGCTCAGGAGAGGAGGACATACACACAAGAAAATGTGCTAGCTGCCTACCCTGACACTTTCTGTTGTGACCACAAAGAGATGAGTGGTCTTCCCAGTTTGCCTGAAAGCCATGCCTGTGATGGGGTAACTCCCCTCTTGCAGGATCTGCGTCTTACTATGTCTGTCTCTAGTTATATCACCCTTGGTTAAGACAACACTTCCATCGGTAAAACCTTAAGGCAAGAAAGAAAAGAGATCATGAAACATAAGTAGTATGCAGTAGATATATGATGCTAAGAAGAAATCCTGGAATTGAAAGATATCACAAGTTATTTATTTTATAATTATTTTATTATGCAATAAAAATAAATATTTCTAACTCTTTTACCTTGGGGACAGAGGGTTTTTCCATTTTTTGCACTTTCGTTTTTTCCTCCTTACCTTTTAAAAATCATAACCCTTCCAATTTTGCACCTAAAAATCCATATGATGGCTTATTTTTTGTGCCACCAATTCCACTTTGTAACGCCATTTTGTAAATTTTGGGGGCTTCAGTTTCTACGCAGTTAATTTTTCGGTAAGAATGACACTTTCTCTTTATTCTGTAGGTCCATACGATTAAAATGATACCCTACTTATAGATTTGATTTTGTCGTACTTCTGGAAAAAATCATAACTACATGAAGAAAATGTATACGTTTAAAATTGTCATATTATGACCCCTATAACTTTTTTATTTTTCCATGTACGGGGCGGCATGACGACTAAATCTTTTGCGCCGTGATCTGAAGTTTTTAGCGGTACCATTTTTGTATTGATCGGATTTTTTGATCGTTTATTCATTTTTTCATGATATAAAAAGTGACCAAAAATAAGCTATTTTGGACTTTTTGCGCGTACGCCATTGACCGTGCGGTTTAATCAACGATAAATTTTTATAATACCGCACGCAGCGATATCACATATATTTTATTTACACTTTTTTTTATGGGAAAAGGGGGGTGATTTAAACTTTTATTAGGGAAGGGGTTAAATGATCTTTAATAACTTTTTTTTTCCACTTTTTTTTTGCAGTGTTATAGCTCCCATAGGGGGCTATAACACTGCACACACTGGTCTTTTACAATGATCAATGGTTTCTCATAGGAAACCATTGATCGATGATTCTGCCACTTGACTGCTCATGCCTGGATCTCAGGCAATGAGCAGTCATTTGGCGATTGGACAGCGAGGAGGAAGGTAGGGGACCCTCCTGCTGTCCTGTAAGCTGTTCGGGATGCCGTGATTTCGTTGCGGCGATCCCGAACAGCCCCCTGAGCTAATTGGCATTCGTTTACTTTCACTTTAGACGCACCGTTCAACTTTGAACGCCTCATGTAAAGGGTTAATAGCTTGTGGCTATTAGCCATGGATCCCGACCCGCTATGACGCGGGCCTACGGCGTGGCCCCACATTATAGAAAGGGAGTGGGCGAAGGGCGTACAGGTCCCCAACAGGTTAAAGGACAGGAGCATCAAGAGTTACACCATAAATGACCACAGAAATAGCTGGAATATGTTAGAATACATTTTCAATCATTTGCAGTAGGGATCGACCGATTATCGGTATGGCCGATATTATCGGCCGATAATCACGATTTTGGGCATTATCGGTATCGGCAATTACCTTGCCGATAAGCCGATAATGCCCCGCACCGCCCCCACCGCACCGCGACCGCCACCCCCCCCGACCCGCCGCGCAGCACCCCCCCCCACCGTGATGCTGGGCGGTATACCGGTATGGATTTTTGCCCAAACCGCTATACCGGTCGGGCCCCTCCCCCACCCTCCGAGTCAATAAAAAAAAATTAACTTACTCGTAATGGGGGTGGTCCGGGCCATCCATCCTTCCTTCCTGTAGTGTCCGGGGGCGTTCCGGGTGAAGAGTGAACCGGTCCGGGCTTTCCTTCTTCTCCGGCAGTCATCTTCTCCACTCCGGGAAGGCTCCGGCCTCGTACACTGCATAGACGCCACTACGCCGTGACGTCAGGGGCGTCACTGCGCAGCGGCATCTATGCAGTGTACTAGGCCGGAGCCTGCCCGGAGTGGAGAAGATGACCGCCGGAGAAGAAGGACAGCCCGGACCGGTTCACTCTTCACCTGGAACGCCCCCGGACACTACAGGAAGAAAGAATGGATGGCCCGGACCACCCTGACAGGTAGGGGGAGAGAAGTGGGTGGCGTCAGCGGCCTATGGCACTGCAAAAGCCACTGCAGATCATTGATTTAAAGCGCCCGCTTTAAATCAATGATCTGCAGCGGTGTCGCAGGGGGTTAAATAGCCGATAACTTATACTGATATTCCGGTATAAGTTATCGGCTATCGGCCCTAACCTGCACCGATTATCGGTATCGGCCCTAAAAAACCGATATCGGTCGATCCCTAATTTGCAGTGATAAGTGTTTGTTGGTAAATAACAGAACTGAAATGATTTTCCAAAATAAGGTTTGACATTTTACATTTTTATTGTTTAAGAAAAATGTCATTGACCTGATTTGTAGAGCACAATGAGTATTCACTATGGTCAAAGCTCTGGCACAATTATGTGCCGACATTTATCAATGTGTTTAGGGTGAAAAAAAAAAAAAGGAGATTTTTTTTTTTAACACTTACCGTAAAATCTCTCTCTCGAAGCATCCATTGGGGGACACAGACCGTGGGTGTATGCTGCTGTCTCTAAGGAGGTGTGACACTATGGTAATAAAAAAAGTCAGCTCCTCCCAGCAGGATATACCCGCCTTCAGGCTCTGAGCTAGTCAGTTTAAGTTCCAGAGCAATAGGAGGAGACCAATAGGTCAAAGAAAAACCTAAAACTGTCCAAGGACCAGAAGAACAAACATAACTGAACACACCCTCAGACAGAGAACCAAAGGGAAAAAAAAAAAGGGCGGGAGCTGTGTCCCCCAATGGATCCTTCGCGAAAGAGATTTTCTCTTCGGCTCCATTGGGGGACACAGACCATGGGACGTACCAAAGCCGTCCCTTGGGTGGGCAGATAAGTAATCAGGCAGACGGCCGATCCACTGCCGCCTGCAACACTTTACGCCCCAGATTAGCATCAGCCAATGCGAAAGTATGAACTCGGTAAAACCTCGAGAAAGTGTGCAAAGACGACCAGGTAGCCGCCTTGCAAATCTGCGAGGCCGAGGCTCTATTCTGGAGAGCCCAGGATGCCCCAACAGAACGTGTGGAATGAGCCACAACCCTGAAAGGAGGAATCTTCCCCTTACAGCAATAGGCTTCCAAAATGGCGGACCGAATCCACAGAGAAATAGTGGCCTTGGAAGCAGGTTGACCCTTGCGACGACCCTCCGCAAGGACGAAAAAGGATTCACACTGACGAAACGAAGAAGTGATGAAGAGATAAGACTGAACAGCCCAAACTATGTCCAGCTTGTGTAGTAAGTGCTCCTTAGGATGAGAAGGAGCCGGGCAAAAAGACGGGAAGACAATGTCCTCGTTGAGATGAAAGGCCGAGACCACCTTAGGTAGAAAGGAAGGATCCGGACGGAAAACGACCTTGTCCTGGTGGATCATCAGAAACAGAGAACGGCAGGAAAGAGCTGGAAATTCAGGCACCCTCCGGATGGAGGTGATAGCCACAAGAAACGCCACTTTCCAAGAAAAGAAGCGGAGAGACACCTCTCTAAGGGGCTCAAAGGGTGCACCCTGGAGAGCACTCAGAACCAAATTCAAGTCCCAAGGAGGAGAAGGTGAGCGATAAGGAGGAACAGCGTGCGCCACTCCTTGCAGCAAGGTCCGGACATGAGAATTAGATGCCAGGGGCCGCTGGAAAGGAACAGCAAGGTCCGAAACCTGACCTTTAAGGGAACTGAAACAATCCCAGTTCCAACCCCGACTGCAAAAAGGAGAGAAGACGGGGAACCGAGAAGGTCACCGGGGAGAAGTCTTGAGCTTCACACCAACGAAAATAAGACCGCCAAGTACGGTGGTAAATTACTGCGGAGGAGGGCTTATGAGCCTTGAGCATGGTGCGAATTACTTGGGAAGAGAACCCGTGGGCCCTCAAAACCGTGGTCTCAACCGACACGCCGTCAAATGCAGCGACTGTAAATTGGGGTGGCAAAGAGGACCCTGAGAGAGTAGATCCGGGCTGAGCGGAAGGCGCAGAGGGACGTCATCCAGGAGCCTGACTACGTCGGCGTACCATGACCTTCGGGGCCAATCTGGAGCTACCAGAATGGCGGGAACGTTCTCTGCCTTGAGCTTCCTCAGCACCCTTGGAAGGAGCGGAAGAGGAGGGAACAGATACGGTAGGGCGAACCCCGCCCAAGGAATCACTATCGCATCCACGGCCAAAGACTTTGACACAAACGAAAGAATTTTCCGATTGTGCCGGGACGCGAAGAGGTCCACGTCCGGAATGCCCCAGAGGTCGCAGAGCTGCGTGAAGACCTCCGGATGAAGCGACCACTCGCCGGGGTCGGGTGACGACCGCTTCCCTGTTGAGCACTCCCGGAATGTGAATCACCGAAATGGCCGGAACCTTGCTCTCCGCCCAGGTGAGAATTTTGGTCACCTTGGCCATGGCAGCCGAGCTGCGAGTGCCGCCCTGTCGATTTATGTACGCCACGGCCGTGGCGTTGTCCAACTGAACGCGGACAGGACGGGACTCCTAATGAAGATGACAAAGAAGAATCGCCCGTAATTCCAATATGTTTATCGGAAGAAGGGTCTCCTGGGGAGACCAGAGTCCCTGGACCGTCCAATCCCTGAACAGGCCGCCCCAGCCCGACAGGCTGGCATCCGTTGTGACTACCTGCCAGTGAAGGGGAAGAAACGACCGCCGTTGGAGAAGAAGGGGGGAGCGGAGCAACCAGAGCAGAGAATGACGGACCCTGAGAGGGAGAACAATCTGACGATCAAGGGACAGAGGAGACTTGTTCCACCGAGAGAGAATCGCCAGTTGAAGGGGGCGGTAATGAAACTGGGCAAAGGGTACGGCCTCCATAGTTGCCACCATCCGACCCAGGACTTCCACACAAGTGCGGATGGAGACTGATACCTGAGTCCGCAGGGAGCGGACCCCCACCCGGAGAGCCAGACGTTTGTCTGGCGGAAGACAAATCCGGGCAGAGACCGTGTCGAATCGAAGTCCCAGAAAGGTTAGAGACTGGGCAGGCCGGCGGACTGACTTGTCCCGGTTGACCATCCACCCGAAGCGAGTCAGAGTGTAGAGAGTGACGTCCAAATTCTCCAGAGTCTGGGCTCTGGTTGGAGCCTTGATGAGAAGGTCGTCCAGATAGGGTATCACCGAGATTCCCCTCGACCGTAATAGGCCCACCACTGGTGCAAGGATCTTTGTAAAGAACGGAGGAGCCGTGGCTAGACCGAAGGGGAGGGCTATGAATTGAAAGTGCCCCTCTGGAACCGCAAAGTGGAGATACCGATGATGGCCCGGAAATATTGGCAAATGGAGGTAGGCATCCTTGATGTCCACCGATGAAAGGAACTCCCCTTGTTCCAGGGACGCCTCCACCGAGCGGAGAGATTCCATCCGGAAGTGGCGGATGAGAAGATGACGGTTGAAACGCTTGAGGTCTAGGATTGGTCGCACAGAACCGTCCTTCTTGGGGACCACAAAAAGATTTGAATAGAAACCTCGAAAACGTTCCCCTGGAGGGACGGGGACTATCACCCCCTGGAGAAGCAGAGACTAGAGAGTCGCTCGAAATTGCTTCGCCAGAGGAGGAGAACGGGGGGCCCGGGATCGAAAAAAAGCGATCCCTTGGAAGGGAGGCGGATTCGATCCTGTAACCGTTGAACACCACGTCCCTGACCCAAGAGTCCTGAATGTGTGAGGTCCAGATGTCTCAGAAAAACAAGAGACGACCTCCCACCCGAAAAGAAACCGTGGGTGGGGGCCTCACTTCATGCAGAAGTGGGTTTGCGGTTGCCTGATTTGGGCGCAAAACGGCCAGAGCGATTGGGGAACAGAGCGGGCGGCCAGAATGCCAGCAGAGGCTGCCGGCGAAAGTGAAAGTAAGTCGGCGCTGAAGCGCCCGGCTCGTAGCAGCGCCGCGGCTGTCAGCCGCGTATAAGGCGCTGCAGGCACAAGGAAAGTAAACCGGTGCTGAGAATGCCCGAAGCAGCGCCGCGGCTGACAGCCACATATAAGGCGTTGGAGTAGTGCACCAAAACACACACACATATGAAAGTGTCCCATACCACATGCCCCATAAGTAAGGTGCCTAATAAAATATGCCCCCTCAGGTGCCACTGCTCCCCCAGCATAAGAGCAGCCCCTGTATATCAAGCCCCATAAACTGAAGGTGGGCCACAACAGGGGGTCTCCAGAGGTTGCGAGTCCTTACCTATGGAGAAAAAGGGGGAAGTACTTACCTCAGTCAGAAGAACTTACCTAATGGAGGCTTCAGTGAAGTCTTCAGTCAGCTTTTTGTCCCTGCATCACGCCTAGCAGCATACACTCACGGTCTGTCCCCCAATGGAGCCGATAGAGAAAGACCAATTTTCCCATAGAAGCCAATCACAGCTCAGCTTTCATTTTACAGGAGCAATTTGGGAAATTAAAGGTCTGTTATTGGTTGATATGAGCAAATTAGACTGTTTTGTCTGGGACAAATTCATTCAGTACAAGATTATTATACATTAAAAGACTGGGGGCATACAATGGCATCATATGTAAAAGCAATGCAAAGCTTTGGGGAAAGGATTTCTATAGATTTCTAGACAATTATGCAATATTTTTTACATTATACAATACCTACCGATTGCCATAAAGTTGAGGTTTTCATGAACTGTGATGCATGATACAACTGTCGGCTTATTACCGGGAATTGCAGGAAAGATTCTGGTGCACAGCGGATTTCCTCCATCACGCTTTTCCAGGTTCCAAACTTTGACCTTAGAAAAAGTAAAGAAATGTTGAAACTGGTAAAGTTAGCAGCAACCAGGATTAGACATGTCTCTCCAAAGCTCTGTGCATTAAAACAGTTGGAAAGGCTTGGGGGTAGATGGCTTTTCCTGTTGGAGAACCAAATATTTGTAAACTTAAAACCTATTAATAAAAATATTAATTCAAAAGTAAAAAATAAATCTAGAAACATCCTATTTTATCACAAGGCCACAACATAACAAAATGTGAAATAATGTATGGGTTTAATAACTTTCCAAATGCATTGTATATGCCAACTCAAACATTGTCAATTACCAGCTTTTTTATTATTAATTTAGGAGTATAGGGTATTTATAAAGCTACTTAACTTCATATACAGAGTAATTATTTATGTAAACAATTAAATAGTGTTGAAAAGCATACAACATTAACAATGTTTGAATGCGACAAAGCTGTAAGAAATTGTCATCCCAGGAATAATTATTAGGGTACATTCACACGCGCGGATTTTCGCAGCGTATTTAGCTGCGGATGCGCTGGTGAAGGCCCTGCTGTATGCTGGCTTTATATGTGCCTGCTGGTAGCGGCAATACACCGCTATGAGCAGACACAGTGCAGCGATGTGCGCGGCATACTCGCACATCGCAGCTACTCTCCCTGCTCTGAGCTAGGCAGAGAGCTCCCGCAATGTGCGAGTATACTGAGACTCGCACATCGCAGTGTGTCTGCTGGTAGCGGCGTATTGCCACTACGAGCAGGCACATGTAAAGCCAGCATAGAGCGGGCCTTCACCAGCAGATTTGCAGCGTAAAATACGTGTGAACGTACCCTTAGGCTCCACTTGGTTTTTTTTCTGGCAGTTTTTGGAATACTGCCACTGCAGTTTTTGAGCCAAAGCCAGAAGTGTATTCAAAAGGAATAGGACATATTAAGGAAGGATTTACACTTCTCCTCCCTTATGGATACACTTCTGACTTTAGCCCAAAAACTGCCAGAAAAAAAAAAAAAAAAACAGGTGGAAACTTAGTCTTAGAAGTATGGAGCTGTGCCTGATAAACAATGAAGGTGGCAAGGGGCTGGCTGTACTGAGGCCCCTAAAACAGCTTATCCACAGGGGGTCCCCAGTGTAACATTTCCCAGTGATCTAATTAATACTCGTGCACAATCCACAAAATATGGAATGTTTAACAAAAAATACATTTTATTTCAGACAGCAAAACAAAAACATAGAAGAAAAAAAACTTTACAATGAATATGCGCAACCAAGTGTGCTATATGAAAGTGAGGCATAGGTGATATAAGGCACTGCATACCTAACCACACCCTCTTTCTTTGCTGCTACCGCAGGATAAGTACACACACACACACACACATATATATGTATATACCGTATTTATCGGGGTATATCACGCAACGGCCTATAACACGCACCCTCATTTTACCAAGGATATTTGGGTAAAAAAAGTTTTTTCTACCCAAATATCCATGGTAAAATGAGGGTGCGTGTGTGCGCGTGTATACCCCGATACACCGCCAGGAAAGGCAGGGGGAGAGAGGCCGTCGCTGCCCGCATCTCTCCCACTGCCTTTCCTGGGGTCTAGAGCCCTGCTGCCGGCCTTTCTCTCCCCCTGGCTATTGGCGCCGCTGCCCGTTCTGTCCCCCTGACTATCGGTGCCGGCATCCCATTGCCGGTGCAGATAGCCAGGGGGAGAGAAGCGGCGCCGACAGCCAGGGGGAGAGAAGGGGCAGCGGCACCCATTGCCGGGCCGCTGCCCCCCCCCCATCCCCGGTGGCATAATTACCTGTTGCCGGGGTCGGGTCCGCACTGCTGCAGGCCTCTGGCGTGCGTCCCCTGCGTCGTTGCTATGCACGGCGCGGCGCACTGACGTCATGCGCCACGCAGCGCATAGCAACGACGCAGGGGACGCACGCCGGAGGCCTGCAGCAGCGCGGACCCGACCCCGGCAACAGGTAATTATGCCACCGGGGATGGGGGGAGGCAACGGGGCAGCGGCGCCGGCAATGGGTGCCGCTGCCTCTTCTCTCCCCCTGGCTGTCGGCGCCGCTTCTCTCCCCCTGGCTATCGGCGCCGGCAATGGGGCGCCGGCACCGATAGTCAGGGGGACAGAACAGGCAGCGGCGCCGATAGCCAGGGGGAGAGAAGGGCCGGCAGCAGCGCTCTAGACCCCAAGAAAGGCAGGGGGAGAGAAGCGGGCAGCGACAGCCTCTCTCCCCCTGCCTTTCCTGGGGGTGTATCGGCGTATAACACGCACATAGACTTTAGGCTAAAAATTTTAGCCTAAAAAGTGCGTGTTATACTCCGATAAATACGGTATATACACCGTATATATATTCGTAAATATTCTATTCTCGTCTTTTCTGACCATTTATTTTCATAAAAATCCTATTTACTTTATTTTCTTGGCATATTTAATTCCATTTTCCTAATATTCATTTATTTTCATTTTCTGTTTTGTTCACTTCATTACTTCTACATCTTTAGTTTTTCCCTCCTTTTATCTGTTTTTCCTCCTCCCCCCCTTCATTGGTGTATGTTCGCCACTTTCTTTCATTCTTACCGTGTTCTCTCCTTCCTCCGTGTCACCATTATACTGTGATGCGCTTTTACTTAAACTCTCACGAGTTTTCAGTTCAATTGGAGATCAATTGGACTGTTCCCGCCCTCCCCTCTCCTCAGACGCGGCATTTTTAGACTTCAGTCTCTTCACGTAACCTCCGTGTATTCCTTCATATTTCCTGTCACTGACTGGCTTAACTGCGGCTTGAGCTGTATATTTCCGACCGCAATTTCTAAAATCTGCTGCCCCCTTATGTCCTTTTTAGGGTGGTGCAGCTATAAATATATATAATTTTTTCCTCATTATTATATATTATCCATTCCTAACTATATATAACAGTTTACTAACTAGTAATTAATTATATATTAATTGGTTATTACCTAATTCATAATATGTACAATACATCATACTTCATCATTTTACAAAATACAAATATGTCTTCTGAACAAACTTCTACTAAAGATTGTGAATATGTGTCTACTGAGCAGATACAAGATATTGTTGACCAATCTGTGTCAATGTCAGAACAAAAGGCAGTTAATTCTGCAATGGTTACTATGCATGAGTCTGTGACGAAGTCGGTTGCTATGGCAATCTCTCAGTCTTTCGCTCATAAAGCAGCCCAAAGCGCTAAACATACAAAAAAATACTCCTGTAAAGAGGCATTCTGATTATGAAGGCCATAACCCTCAGAAACACAGAAAATCTATTCCTACTGAGGTGTGCCAGGAAACTGAAGAAGGCATGCGTCCTTATTGCAGCCATACTGCAGATGCTCCTTCATTGCATCTTTCACCCTCCATTCGTGAGGAAGTAAATAAAGTACAGATTAGTAAAGCCTCTCATCAGTCAAAACCGAATTCTTTTCAGGAATGCTCTGAGGACACTTCTGCAAAGGATTCTATTTCCTCAGATTCTGATGACGCCCTCCTATTACCCAATTGATTCGGAGGGCAGTGATACAAATTTCGATGAAATTGATACTGGGAATGCCACTATCATATTTGATAGCACAGGCATCCCCTTTTTCGATCCCTCCCACATCAGGCATCCTAGGTTGGGAGAGTGGATCAATATTTATCCCACTGGATTAAAAAAGGGCTTGATAAAAAGTCCCGTAACAAACTTAGAGCAGAGTACCCTAGGCCTACTCTTCCCGCTAATGATGCAGCAGCTCCTGAACTTGACCCCATTTTGATCAAGTATCTGCAAAAATCAGGGAAAAACCCTAAGAAGGGTGTTGACTATGCCTTCAGGACATGTCAGGATAAGGTCCTCGACCTCCTGGGCCCCCTTACAAAAATTTTGGAGCTATCTGAAGAGGCCTCTGTGTCAGATACTCCTATTGATGTTAACACCCTAAAGGGTTGGTCTCAAAGAGCATTCACTAGCATTGCCTAAGAGGCATATATCTCCAATGAACGGACACGGTCAATTTTAATGAAGTTGGATCCCCAGTTGGCCCATTTAGCCACTTCTGAGTCCTTCACACCTACTGAGGGTCTCCTGTTTGGGGATAATTTCATAAAAGAAATCTCCAAATATGTCGGCCTATTTTCGTCTTTAGAAAAGGCACAGGCCTCATTAAAAAAAAGGTATTTTCAAATAAAATTTGTGAAGGCTGGGAAAAATCGGGCCATTTTCCCAGCCGAGCCCCACAGTTCAGATCACAGTTTTGAGGCCCCCCTCAACAAGACAGACAATCCTACAGTGTTTCTGTTCCCCAACTCCAGCCTTTCTTCCCCTACCGAGGACAGCCCTGGAGCGCAAGGGGTCAAAGAGGTGCCAACCGGTCAAGACCTTCCTCAGGTAAGTCTCCATCATCCTTCTTTTCAATTTCCAGTGGGCGGAAGGATCATTCATTTCTTCCACAATTGGGAAATGATATCCTCCGACCAGTGGATTCTCAACACTGTACTGGGTTATCAGATAGAAGTCCTATCCAATCTCTTCCAGGATCTCCTACCGAACCCAATATATTTTTCCAAAGTAGACCAAATGTTGGTGCAATCAGAGATCTATGTGCGAAAAACGCTATTGTTCAAGTACCTCTAAACTACAGGTTTTGTAAGCAATCTGTTTCTAGTAAAAAAGAAAGACGGCGGCCACAGACCTGTCATAAACTTGAGACTTCTACTTCAGCAGCTAATAAGTACAGGAAGGATTAAGATTTTTTAACCCCTTGGGGACCGAGCCCATTATTACCCTAAGGACCAGAGCGTTTTTTGCACATCTGACCACTGTCACTTTAAACATTAATAACTCTGGAATGCTTTTACTTATCATTCTGATTCCGAGATTGTTTTTTCGTGACATATTCTACTTTAACATAGTGGTAAATTTTTGTGGCAACTTGCATCATTTCTTGGTGAAAAATCCCAAAATTTGATTAAAAATTTGAAAATTTTGCATTTTCCTAACTTTGAAGCTCTCTGCTTGTAAGGAAAATGGATATTCAAAATACTTTTTTTTTTAAATTCACATATACAATATGTCTACTTTATGTTTGCATCATAAAATTGACGTGTTTTTACTTTTGGAAGACACCAGAGGGCTTCAAAGTTCAGCAGCAATTTTCCAATTTTTCACTAAATTTTCAAACTCACTATTTTTCAGGGACCAGTTCAGGTTTGAAGTGGATTTGAAGGGTCTTCATATTAGAAATACCCCATAAAAGACCCCATTATAAAAACTGCACCCCCCAAAGTATTCAAAATGACATTCAGTCAGTGTTTTAACCCTTTAGGTGTTTCACAGGAGTAGCAGCAAAGTGAAGGAGGAAATTCACAATCTTCATTTTTTACACTTGCATGTTCTTACAGACCCAATTTTTGAATTTTTACAATAGGTAAAAGGAGAAGTGTAAAGTGTTCGGCGGGCGCAGTAGAGGGCTCAGAAGGGAAGGAGCGACAAGGGGATTTTGGAGAGTACGTTTTTCTGAAATGGTTTTTGGGGGGCATGTCGCATTTAGGAAGCCCCTATGGTGCCAGGACAGCAAAAAAAACAAAACACATGGCATACCATTTTGGAAACGAGACCCCTTGAGGAACGTAACAAGGAATAAAGTGAGCCTTAATACCCCACAGGGGTTTTATGAGTTTTGCATATGTAAAAAAAAAAATTTTATTTTTTTTTCACTAAAATGTTGGTTTTCCCCCAAATTTCCCATTTTTGCAAGGGATAATAGCAGAAAAGACCCCCAAAAATTTGTAACCCCATCTCTTCTGAGTATGGAGGTACCCCTTGAGTGGACCTGAAGTGCACTACGGGTGAACTACAATGCTCAGAAGAGGAGTCATATTTGGCTTTTTGAGAGCAAATTTTGCTCGGGGGGCATGTCGCATTTAAGAAGCCCCTATGGTGCCAGGACAGCAAAAAAAAACCCACATGGCATACTATGTTGGAAACTAGACCCCTTGAGGAACGTTACGAGGGGTACAGTGAGCATTTACACCCCACTGGTGTTTGACAGATCTTTGGAACAGTGGGCTGTGCAAATGAAAAATTACATTTTTCATTTTCACAGATCACTTTTCCAAAGCTCTGTCAGACGCCTGCGGGGTGTAAAGTCTCACTTCACCCCTCATTACATTCCGTTAGGGGTGTAGTTTCCAAAATGGGGTCACGTGGTGTTTTTTTTTTGCTTTTGTCAGAACCGCTGTAACAATCAGCCACCCCTGTGAAAATCACCTCAAATGTACATGGTGCACTCTCTCTTCTGAGCCTTGTTGTGCGCCCGCAGAGCACTTTGCGCCCACATATGGGGTATCTCCGTACTCGGGAGAAATTGCGTTACAAATTTTGTGGGGCTTTTTTCCCTTTTACCGCTTGTGAAAATGAAAAGTATGCGGCAACACCAGCATGTTATTGTAAAAAATTTGATTTTCTTACACTAACATGCTGGTGTAGACCCCAACTTCACATTTTCATAAGGGGTTAAAGGAGAAAAAGCCCCTCAAAATTTGTGAGGCAATTTCTCCTGAGTACGGCCATACCCCATATGTGGCCCTAAACTGTTGCCTTGAAATACGACAGGGCTCCAAAGTGAGACAGCGCCATGTGCATTTAAGGCCTAAATTAGTGATTTGCATAGGGGTGGACATAGGGGTATTCTACACCAGTGATTCCCAAACAGGGTTCCTCCAGCTGTTGCAAAACTCCCAGCATGCTAGGACAGTCAATGGCTGTCCTACAATAGTGGGAGTTGTTGTTTTGCAACAGCTGGAGGCTCTGTTTTGGAAACACTGCCGTACCAGACGGTTTTCATTTTTATTGGGTAGAGGGGCCTGGTAGGGGTATATGTATATGTAGTGTTTTTTACTTTTTATTTTGTGTTAGTGTAGTGTTTTTAGGGTACAGTCACATGGGCAGGCTGGGAGTTGTAGTTTTGCAACA
Organism: Hyla sarda; assembly: GCF_029499605.1. Taxonomy (NCBI): domain Eukaryota; kingdom Metazoa; phylum Chordata; class Amphibia; order Anura; family Hylidae; genus Hyla; species Hyla sarda. The sequence continues at coordinate 70,907,442 of NC_079198.1, read as the reverse complement.
ACTGGAGAGACACTACACTAATTTTTTCTATGAAAAAATGTGCATCCAGCTGTTGCAAAGCTACAACTCCCAGCATGATCAGACTACCAAAGGGCATCATAACTCCCAGTGCATGCTGGGAGTTATAGTTTTGCAACAGCTGGTGGCACACGGGTTGGGAAACACTGAGTTAGGAAACAGACAATGTTTCCCAACCAGTTTCTCTCCAGTTGTTGCGAAACTACAACTCCCAGCCTGCTGAGACTGTCCAGGCATGCTGGGAAGGCTGAGATGTGTAGTTTACAACATGTGGAAGAGCACAGATTGAAGATCATTATACAGTGGTCTTCAAACTGAGGCCCACCAGATGTTGCAAAACTACAACTCCCAGCCTGCCCAGACAGCCAAAGGCTGCCTAGGCATGCTGGGAGTTGTAGTTTTCAAACTGTTAGCAGCAACAGTAAAGATCACCGAATCTTCACTGTTGCTACTAACAACGCCGCCGACGTCCACTTACCCACCAACGATCCGCGGCCGTAGCCGCTCCTCCGGTCCCCCCCGCAGCTGCTCCTCCAGAGATCCAGGTACCACGGTCCCTCTGCCGCCATCTTCTTTCTTCCCCTGGTCTCCCCGCACGCCTAGGGGCGGGGAGACCAGGGGAAGTTAACCCTGACCCCGGCCTGCGATAGGCCATTCACAAGAGAACGGCCTATCACAGGTGATAGGGTGCCACCTTGCTCCTATCAGTTAGGATGATCGGGGATGTCTATGACAACCCCGATCATCGCCATTTTACGGGCTGGTCGGGTCACAATAGACCCGATTAGCCCGGAATAGCCGCAAATCGTAGGTGCGATTTCACCTGCGATTTGTGGTGATTGCCGACATTTTTGGGGGTCTCAGGACCCCCCTCGGCGATGTCAGGGAATGCCTGCTGAATGATTACAGCAGGCATTCCCCTCAGATCACTGCCAGGCGCCGCGGCAGTGATCTGTTTTTGCTAGGACGTTTGAGAACGTCCTCTGTCCTTAACTACTCTAGACCGAGGACGTTCTCAAACGTCCTATGTCCCCAACAGGTTAATAGAAGTAATTTCCAAATCTGTTTAACTTTCTGGCACCAGTTCATTTAAAAAAATAAAAGTTTTTCACCGGAGTACCCCTTTATTATTCGGAAAGAAATTCGGTCCATCCTCAACAAGGACAAAATTTCTCTTTGATCAATAGCTCAAATTGTGGGTCTCTTATCCACAATTCCATTCAAGCTATCTTTCCAGTCCCATTACATTACAGGGCTCTTCAAAAAAAAAAAAATCTGTCATCTAAGAGAAGGTCTAGGATACTCAGACGAACTTTGCCTGTCTTCAGAAACCAAGGAAGAACTCCTATGGTGGCTTCAATACATTCAGGAATGAGAATGGAGAGAGCCGACACCTGACCCTTAAGGGAACTGAGAGAAAATCTAAATCCACGTCCCTAAACTAAAAAAAATACGGACAACTAAGCTAAAACTGATAGCTCAGAGTCTTTAGGCGGGGTATATCCTGCCGGGAGGGGCCGGCTTTCTTTTGTTGCCTAGTGTCAAGCCTCCTATAGGCAGCAGCATATACCCACGGTCTCTTTGTCCCCCAATGGAGCCGAACCAAAAAATTGGTTATAACTTCCTAGTCTGTACTTAATATTACAACAAAAAATAAAAAAGGACTCTTGAATTTACTTACCACTGGATTAACCCCCTCCTCATCCTCGCCTACAGAGACAAGGATGTTGTGTTGCTTTAGCTGATGAAGGTGGGTGACTCTGAGTTTATAAGCCTGAAAAGAGGTGAGCTGTAGGGACCGAGGCAAGAACCAGATCTGTCCTGTCATATCTGATTCTCAGTTAAGGATACAGACAATTGACTCCATATAGGTGCCCAGCATGTCCATCTCCAAGACAGAAAAAAAAATCCATAAAAGAGGTTTTTCCATGAAGTTCAGTTATCACATTTCCATATTACAGGTGACAGATACACAATATGGACAAAACTATTGTCCCCAACCTCCTTACTATTGCATTGAGGTGTTGCATTCAGACCATTGCCACAAGTGTATAAAATCCAGCCCTTTCCAATGCAGTCTGCCTTTACAATTTTTGTGAAAGACTAGGACGTTCTAAAGAGTCATGAACTCCAGCGTGGTACTATAATAGGACAACACCTCTGCAACAAGTCAGTTCATGAAATTTCTTCTCTTCTATATATCGTACCATCATAAAATACCCAATACACTCTATTAGATCTTCCACAATCAGCTGTGTTTACAAACCACAGCAACATACCCACGAAGCGGAGACTATATAAAGTTACAAAGCGTGATGATGTGCATAGTGCAGAAGAGTTGCCAACACTCTGCTAACTCGAGGACTTCAGAATCCAATTCTCATCTGGTATTAAAATCAGCAGAAAAATATAAGCGTGCTCTGAAGGTATATACCAGTGTTTCCCAACCAGGGTGCCTCCAGCTGTTGCAAAACTACAACTCCCAGCATGCCCGGACAGCCTTTGGCTGCCCGAGCATGCTGGGAGTTGTAGTTTTGCAACAGCCGGAGGCACCCAGGTTGGGAAACATTGGTACATACTAGGGCCGCACGATATGGGGAAAATGTGCGATTGCGCTTTTGGGCCTAAAAATTGTGATTTCGATATGCGATGCGATATAATAAAAAAAATGGTGAAATCCATTTCATGTCCAATCGCCCCCATTTCACACCTACCTACCCATTTTATGCCCACTCCCCCTCATCACATTCACATGTCACACCTACCTACCCATTTCCCATCTCCCCCTTGTCACATTCTTGTACTGCAGCAATACACTAGGTTTCCCGGGCAGTTTTCAAATCTTCTGCGGGAAACCTAGTGTGTTTGCTGCCGCAAAAGACCTTTAGCCAATCACTGGCTTGACATGTGACACCACTGCGGCCAGTGATTGGCTGAAAAGGGAAAGGTCCTACTAGTTGAATGGTGAAAAGAGGACACCCTGGAGCGCATGGAGGGGAACGGCATCTGCAGGGACCGGGAGTAGGTGAGCAGAAGTTTGTTTTTGTTTTTCTCCCTGCGCCATTTTACTTCAGCTCAGTGTTGTTCTATCAGGATGCCTCCAGCTGTTGTGAAACTACTACTCCCAGCATGCCCGGACAGCTTTTGTCGGTCCGGGCATGCTGAGAATTGTAGTTTTGCAACAACTAGAGGCACCCTGGTTGGGAAACACTGACTTTTAGTGCTGTATTTATGGCATATAACACACACAAACCCATTTTAACAGGGAAATTTAAGTAAAAAAAAAAATGTAATATGAATGACTTGGACTAAATGCCACATCATCCCCCCCAAATTTGATTTCTTCTGCTCCTCAGTTTGGTCCCGTCCCCTCCAGTGTCACATCATTCCTCCCCTTTTATCAGTCCCTGTGCCACATTTACCCCTCCCATCGCCTCCTCCCCCCCCCATGTCTTATAATCCCCCCCCTCATCATTTCCCCCTTGTGTCATCATCATGTTCCTCCTATGCCATTCTTCCCATGCCTCATCACTTCCCCCTCCCTGCTTTTTAGATATATTTTATTTTCCCCAACTCCCCCCTCCTTCATCACTTCCCCCTCCCTGCTTTTTATATATTTTTATTTTCCCTACCTCCCCCCTCCCTGCTTTATATATATTTTTATTTTCCCTACCTCCCCCCTCCCTGCTTTTTATATATTTTTATTTCCCCCCCTGCTTTTTATATATTTTTTTATATTCCATACCTCCCCCCTTCCTCATCACTCCTCCCCCCTGCTTTTTATATATATTTTTTTTATTTTTCCCTACCTCCCTCATCACTCCCCCCCCCTTGCTTTTTATATATATATTTTTTTTATTTTTCCCTACCTCCCCCCTCACTCTCCCACCCTGCTTTATATATATATATATATATATATATATATATATATATATATATATATATATTTTATTTTCCCTACCTCCCCCCTCCCTCATGACTTCCCCCTTTCTCCTGCTTTTTATATTTTTTTTTTACTTTCCTTACTTGGCTGCTCTTCGGCAGGCTAGGTCAGGCGGGGGGTCTTGCGGGCTGCGTGGTCAGTGAAACAGATGAGTGACGTCCTCTCTCGGCTCCTCTGCGCGGCATCAGTGACGTCACTTTTCATTTCCTGCAGTCGCCGCACTCCGAACTCTGACTCGCAGGAAATGAAAAGTGATGTCACTGATGCCGCGCAGAGGAGACGGGAGAGGACGTAATTCATCTGCTTCATGACCACACAGCCCACAAGACCCGCCGTCTGACCTGGCCTGCCGAAGCGCAGCCAGGTAAGGAAAAAATAAAACTATAAAAAGCAGGGGAAAAGGGGGAATGATGAGGGAGGGGGAGGTAAGGAAAATTAAAAGCGCAGCGGGGAGGAGCCGCCGCTGGTCACTGATTTAAAGTAGCCACGGCTGGGCTGCTAATACTTCACAAGCAGCCGCTACTGTGGCCGCTTTAAATCAGTGACCAGAAGATTTATCGGCATATAACACACAGGCAGGGGTGCGGGTCATATGCCAATAAATACGGGTATTTACATTTGTTTTTACCTGCTCTGGCCACCCAGCCACGGGAGCCGGCCCGAGCAGATAATCCCATGTTTTCCTGGGGGGCCGTATTGCTATATTGCAAAAAGCAAAAATCGTGATTTGATTGCTATTGCGATATATCATGCAGCCCTAGTACATACCCTGTAGACGAGCACCCCGTCCCTACAGAATTGCATTCACTGTAATGGAGACTGACGGATCCAGAAACCAATTCATTCCTTTTTCCTGTCAAGGGGGCTTTTTACTGGAGGGCACAGCACTATCTTCTTCTCCAGTGAATGTGGAGATCTGTCCCACACTTTCAGGATGGGAATAATGCTGACATCATGGTACTGCCAGAATGCATGACATCATCAATCCTGTTTACTGAACCTGCAAAATCAACATGGTGGATGAGGAAGTTACTTAGGGTCCATGCACACTGCGGAATCTCAGCCTGGAAAAACCCTGAACAGAGATTCTAAGGGCAGCCGTCGCTGGCTGATTTAGTTCGTGCGAGGATATCGTCCACATAAGGGATTATGGAAACTCCTTGATGTCTTGGGAAGTATATCAATTCTACCATGACACTGCTAAACAAACATGGTGATTAACCCCTTAAAGGGGTACTCCGGTGGAATTTTTTATTTATTTATTTTTTAAATCATCTGGTGCCAGAAAGTTAAAAAGATTTGTAAAGGACTTCTATTAAAAAAAAACTTTACCCTTCCAGTACTTTTTAGCAGCTGTATGCTACAGAGGAAATTCTTTTCTTATTGAATTTCTTTTTTGTCTTGTCCACAGTGCTATCTGCTGACACATCTGTCTGTGTCAGGAACTGTCCAGAGTAGCATAGGTTTGCAATGGGAATTTTCTCCTGTTCTGGACAGTTCCTGATATGGGCATCAGGTGTCAGCAGAGTACTGTGGTCAACACAAAAAAGAAATTCAAAAAGAAAAAAAAAATTCAGGTTTGGAGCAATCAAATGCCAATCAGACAGCCAGGAAGAAGGTAAGGCACCTCCCACTGTTCTCTAAGCTGTTCGGGATACGGCGGTACCTATCAGATCCACTAAGCTAGCCAATATGGATTTCTCCCGTTTTAGATGCCGCGATCAACTTTGTTTGATTGTGGCGTCTAAAGGGTTAATACCAGACATCAGGCCGATCGGCGATGTCTAGTATTAGCCGTGGGTCCTGGTTGCTGATAGCAACCAGGACCCCACAGATACGAAACGTAAATATATGCCCGTGGTCGTTAAGTGGTTAAAGGGGTACTCCACTGAGAAAAAAAATTGAAATCAACTGGTGCCAGAAAGTTAAACAGATTTCTAAATTATCCCATAAAGCAAAGAAAGTATGCTCGGCACTACTGTATTCACGCTATATGGTGTAAAATTACCGGGTTTTAGTATCCCGGAATCCCGGTCTGACGAAGCGCTTTGGTGCCAAACGGTCCGTCACCGAGAGGGCACCCCCGTCCGCACACCCCTGCTTGTATCCCCTGAAGACTACATGAATAAAGTCTAATCGCAACAAGAAGCCTGATATGGCGAGTGCTCCGCTTTTTCTACCTTCATTGTTTGGAGGAGATTTCTAAATTACTTCTATAAAAAAATCTTAATCCTTTTAGAACTTATCAGCTGCTGTATGATCCACAGGAAGTTCTTTTCTTTATGCATTTCCTTTCTTTCTGACCACAGTGCTCTCTGCTGACACCTCATTTTAGGAAGTAGGAGCAATTTCCTATAAAAAAAAACCTTTCCTGCTCTGGACACTTCCTTACATGGACAGAGGTGTCAGCAGAGAGCACTGTGGTCAGACAGAAAGGAAATTCAAAAAGAAAATTACTTCCTGTGGATAATACAGCAGCTAATAAGTACTGGAAGCATTAAGATTTTTTTTAATAGAAGCAATTTACACATCTGTTTAACTTTCTGGCACCAGTTGATTTAAAAATATATATATTAGGGTTTGGCCGATATTATCGGCCGATATTCACGATTTTGGACGTTATTGGTATTGGCAATTACCTTGCCGATAATGCCCCGCCCCCACGCACCGCACCCCCCACCACCGCACCGCGCCGGGTCATTATAAAACCGGGAATGGGGGAGGCAATGGGGTAGCGGCGGCGGTGGTCTCTGGCCAGTGGTGCGGTGTCATGGTGATAGGACTCAGGAGGTCCCCAGGACCGTCAGGGTGAGAGAAGCGGGTGGCGGCGGTGGTCTCTGGCACCGCAACAGCCGCTGAAGTTCATTTATTTAAAGCGCCCGCTTTAAATCAATGATCTGCAGAAGTGTCGCCGGGGGGGATAAATAGCCAATAACTTATACCGATATTCCGATATAAGTTATCGGCTCTAACCTCCACAGAGTATCGGACCTAAAAAAATCGATATCGGTCGATCCCTAATATATATATTTTCCAGTGGAGTAACTGTTTTAGCTTTTCCAAAAGACTTGAATTGGTACTGGAACATCTGTTGCCCTAGTTCAGAGGTCTCCAAACTGTGGACCCCCAGCTGTTGCAAAACTTCCAGCATGCCCGGACAGCCAAGTTGTAGTTCTGCAACATCTGAAAGTCCACAGTTTGGAAACTAATGAACTAGTTAAAAATGCAAACTCAGGTATTTCTGCTGTGCTGGGAGGATTAGAAGATGGAAATATGCATAAGGGTGCATTCACACCACATTTTGTGCATACGGGTGCCGGATCCGTATGTACAAAACCCGTATGCGGTTTCCTGAACGGACCTAAAACCGTAGTTTACTACGGTTTTAGGTCCGGTCCAAAACCGCATACGGCTCGAAACTGAGCCGACCGGAGTCACCGTTTGACTCCGGTCAGGTCATTAAAGTAAATGGGAGTCACGGAATGATCCGGCCAGGGTACAGGAGTGCCCGGTTTGCCCCTCCCCCCGCCGGATCCGGCACCCGTATGTACAAAACGTGGTGTGAATGCAGCCTTACTATGGATGCTCTCTTCTGAATTTTAGGTTTTATGGTTTCCCTTTTGAACTTCTTGTATCACACAAACTTTTAGGTTTAAAATCATTTTGAGGGTGCTGTTGAGCTTTTGTACTGAGAAAAGGGTGGAGTAATGCCCTTGTCCTAGTTGCTCTGGAGGTACCAGGAGAATTATATTCAGGAGGAGGAGATCTAGGATTCAATCCAGTCTCTGAACAGTTACAAGAAATCTTGGGAGGAGGGAGGGGAATCTATTTGGTGGCATTCGCACTTGGTGTCACCCTCTGCGATCGTGAGTTATAACCCTGTGAAGTGTGCTGCAGCACACCTCACTCACCGGCTGTCACTCAAACCTGACTTCTATGGAGTGAAAAGGTCGGATGTAGTGGCCGGGTGGGGAGTGAAGCGCACGCTGTTGTGCACTTCACTGGCGAGTAACTTGCAGTGCCAGTGGGTCTCAGCACTAAGACCCGACGTGATCTAAACTCATGACCTGTCTGGGTAACATGTCAAAAGTTTATTCAAATGACAATGATGCCTTAAAGGGAATCTGTCACCAGTGTCACCTGCACTAACTTGCTGGTACAGGGTAACAGTGTGGGTGACGTTAATTCCAGTGCTGTTTACCATATATGCTTATGTTGCCCTGTACCCCAAGTTATGTCCTTAAATCTGCAAATATGCAAATTAAGCATTTCCGTGCACGGAAGCCATTCCCAGCCCCTCGGTTCACTCTGGCTCCACCCACTTATCACATGATCATCCTTACAGGTCCTTTAGCCACATTCTCTTCTATCCTGCTCTGCCCCACATGTACTGGTCACATGATTGTGACATCATCACAGGTCCTACACCTCCAGCATGTAACAGATACAGAGCAGGTCCAGATCGGGCAGTCACTGCTGTTATGTGCGGAGATCTCAGCTCCAGGACCTGCTCTGTATCTGCTACATGCTTTGGATAGGGGATAAGTTGTCCACCATGATAGTTCTCCTTTAACTAATTTAAAGGCAGCAGTTTGTTTCTTGTTTAAATCAGAATTCTCCTTTACCTCTTTTTATAACACTACAGTATTGAAAAAACTATAGTTATATGGATAAACAAAAAGGCACATAGACATCAGGTGCTACAGTGGGAGTGCCACATCTGGTGAAAAGTGAATGTGACATTATTAAAGGGTAGCTCCCACCATCTTTTTTCTGTCCCTGCCTATTGCCCATCTATTCCTAACCCCCTCCCTGCTTTTAATTATTATTTTTTTTTATACTATATTAAAAATGCTTTTTTGTCTGCCCGGTAGTGAGCTCACTACCAGGCAGACTTCCCCAGCAGGCACGATGTCGCTGATGCCTGCTGGGGGGTGCCCACTTCCGCCCTTAGTTCATCTATACAGTCTATTGGCTGCCAGGGCATGCTGGGAGTTGTAGTAGTGAAACAGCTGGAGGCACCCTGTGTTGAAAACAATAAGTCAGGGCCATGGGCACCGCACCGCCCCCCCCCCCCCCCCCCGTGTTGAAACCCTGCTCTCCCCCAAACCTCCGTGTTAAAACCCTGCTCTCCCCCAAACCTCCGTGTTAAAACCCTGATCCCCCTAAACATATCTCCCCTAAACAAACATACATGCCGCAGAGTCCTGCAGCAGCAGCGGCGACATGTGAGGGAGGAGTGGCCAGGGAGCCAATGTGCTCGCTCCTGCCTGTCTGTTTGACAGGCAGGGAGCAAGCGCAGGCTGAATGAATTCGGACCGATTGCCCGGCCGGCATCGGTCCGAATTCAGGCGTGACGTCACGCCAGCCTGCAGTTATCAAACGTAAATTAAAAGTTTTAATAAAAAAAAAATTATGAAAATATATTAGAGATATGTTGTAGTACATATCTACTACAACATATAACAAAAAATGTTGATGGCAGTGCCCATTTAATGGTATCAGATCCCTGACCTGCAGGAAGTGGTCACCCCAATGTGCAGCTTTCATCTGGGGGCAACAACCATATTGGGGGCCCTGTAAGAAGCCAGGACACTGGATTAAGGCAGTGTTTCCCATGCACTGTGCCTCCAGCTGTTGCAAAACTACATCTACCAGCATGCCCATGCTGGGAGTTGTATTTTTGCAATAGCTGGAGCCATACTGGTTGGGAAACACTGGAGTAATGTATAGAGCAGTGTTTCCCAACCAGGGCGCCTCCAGCTGTTGCAAAACTACAAATCCCAGCATGCCCAGACAGCCTTCAGCTGTCTGGGCATGCTGGGAGTTGTAGTTTTGCAACAGCTGTAGGCACCCTGGTTGGGAAACATTGGTATAGAGTAAAGACATGGGCAGGATAGCAGGTATTGACAGACATCATGATGCCCAGCACATTACACTGGGTGGAGGAAGTGTTCTGGGGACAGCACTTCACCTCACACCAGGGAGTATAACCCGCAGCATGCAGAGTCAGCCACAGACCGGTGCATACTGGGAGGAGTAGTTCTATACACGGAAAAGGATATCCCCAAACAGCAGACTACCGCGGCCGGAATCGCACACAGTCAGCCCGGGTGGCAGTGTGAGAGGTTTCCCGCCCTCCCCAGGAAGCCGGACCGGCTCTTTCTCAAAGAAAACAAATCGCCTCCACTGCAGATACGCCGCCATTTCACAGTCTTCCGTACTGCCCGGTCACATGACATGTGAGGACGAGCACGTGATGGGTTGAACTGTCAAACGTCGCCGCTGCTTCCGCCCCTACTAAGCGTCCCGCCCACAGCCATGTTCCTTGTGGGCAATATGCCCGAATGTTAATTATATCCTGAAGATTACCCTAATTCTTTAGTGTTGTGTGGATCCATATTAGAGCTCTAGAGCAGTGTTTCCCAACCAGTGTGCTTCCAGCTGTTGGAAGACTACAGCTCCCAGCATACCCAGACCGCCAAAGGCCTCTTATTTTATATCTACAGTGTCCATTTTAGAACATGTCAGCCGTAACTATGTACAGCCTCATCCCTCCGAACAATCTCTGTCAGGTGTCAGCCACAACCCCCTCATCCAAAACTCTGTCATCCCTCAGACGAAAAACTTTCCTGCCGTGTAGCAGATCCGAGTCAGCATTGGCTCCCTGCTATACGGGTTCTGCTGTACAAACTCTGTAGTACATGTAGTGTCTGTAGTACACACATGCAAGTTTCACAGTTTCGACTCTGCTATACATGCTGTGCAGCATAGGCTCTGCTATGCGGCAGGAAGTTGCGTCTGAGGGGGAATCGTCTGAGGGATGATGGCGTTTTGGACGAAGGAGTGTTGGATGAGGGAGCTGTGGTTGACGACTGACCGAAGATTGGTCCAAGGGAGGAGGCGGGATGCTGTTTCGCCTGACAAGGGCGGAGTTGTGGCTGTGACAACTGACGGCGATTGGTCCGAGGGTGGAGGCAGGATGCTGTTTCGACTGATGCAGAACGGAGTTACGGCTGACAACTGACGATGTCCTAAAATGGACGCCATATATATCATACCTAAATATGATATAAGGTGGCTCTCAGAATAAGGGGAAATGAATGGTCGACATCCTCACATCATAATCATAAAGTAGCACATTATATTTGCCTCTCCTTATTCCTGTAGTTCTCCTCGCTTTAGTCTCAGCAGATGGTGTCAAGACTTTGTGTACAGCAGTGGCACCTGAGAGTAAGTTCAACATCCAGCAAGTAAACTAACGGCCCAGATGGTACTAATACCTAAAGGTCAGTGCCGGTCTTTAATTTATACTGGCAATGATAGTTGATAGTAATTTTCCTGAAAAAGTATCTCTTATCAGGGTTGATATACTCCTCAGCAATTTATGATACATAGTTGTGATTTATTCCATCTTAAATCTGTATAATGCAACTCAGTTGTTCACTTATTTTACATTAATATTTTCTCCAGCAAGCAATGGTTTCTCCAGCAAGAGCAGAGAAGAACAGTGCCCCATCCCTCCGTTACTTACTGCTTAGGGACGATGGCCCTTTTTATAGTCTGGTTTTAAGACTATAAAATGTTTCCGACTAATCCCCTAAGCAGTAAAGACATGGGAAAGCCTTCTTCCAACATGCCTGGCATCATTGCTTGTTAAAGCATAGTATGTAGCACAGTGTTAGGGCTCTTTTACACTACTGCTAAGCACTGTAAGGGGTATTTCCATTATAAAATGACGCAATAGATGAAGATCCCTGGGGCTCCGGTTCACGTGGTAAAAAGGTGTGTTAGAGCGCTCACTCCTGTAGAATAGCTTGACTGGGATCGTGGCAGTATAGAAAGAAGTAGCCGGACACGGTTGAGTTTAAGAGATAATAACCGGATTTTATTAGGGTAGAGCACAGATAACGCGTTTCGAGGGGTGGGACCCCCTCTTCGTCAGATCCAATGATCATTGCATCCTCCAGACGTCCAGGAATCCCAGGACGTCACGGTGTGAGCTGCACCCCCTGATCTCATTCTTCCCTTTGAAACGGGATACAAGCGCAATATGGTGTTATGCTCACTGCACAACTCCAGAAGGTGAGCAAGTTTTTTTTCACCTCTTTCCCTTCTTTTTATCTGGATACTTTTACGGCACATTGTTGCGCTTCCCTTTTGTGTTTCCAATTTTTCTGCATATCAAGCATTATAAAATGACAGAAGTTTAGCGAGAAATATACTGCATGTCCACTACCTCAATGTCCACTACCTCTTCCAAAATAATTAACACCCGACGGACCCCATGCCAAAACAATGGGACCCATTGGTGCCTGCTGTGCTCCAACCTGTTCAGGGTCCATTAAGCACACAAAAAAAAGCCTTAACGGGACAAAGTTTAGTGGTAGTGTGAACCTAGCCTTACCAGTGTTCTGTTACCAGTGCTCTGCTTATATAGGCAGCCAAGGATACCCTAGCCCCCCTAACCCACCAGCAACTGGGGAGATACAGTGGGGATGAAAAGTTTGGGCACCCCAGGTAAAAATTTGCATTAATGTTCATAAAGAAGCCAAGGAAAGATGGAAAAATCGCCAAAAGGCATCAAATTACAGATTAGACATTCTTATAATATGTTGTGGTAACCACGAGTGAAACCCGTTACCGCCACTACGCTGGGGTTAGCTACTTGGTTCTTGGGGGGTTATGAACCCAGGGTCGGATGGTATTAACCCTTAATGTCACGTGACGCCACTGTAGTCTTGGTATCTCCCGGGATACTACAGGTCCGGGGAACTCTGTCTCCCCACAGACTAGCAAGGAAAGAATTGACTCCACACTAGGTTGCAGTTTAACGGAGGCTTTACTAACTTGAAGATAGGTGGTACAATCTCCACAGCGCTCAACCAAAGTCTCCCAAAGGTTTAACAGACAGTCTCTAGAGGACCACACAGCTTGCAGTGCTTGGACTTGATATTGCATATATATGCTTGGCTCTTACGGCCGGACTAGGAGTTTTAGGTCTGCGCTATATTAGGCTTGAGATTAAAGTCACTTACTGAAGTGTCGGTAGATTTGTGGCTTTTCGCCGGAAGATAATGAATTGTCCTTTAGGAATTCTCTGATCAAGGCTGAAGTAAAGGCTTGCTATTAGTTGGGGTTACTTCATGCTTTTCTTATCTCTCTCTCTCATCTTTGCTCTCACTCCTCTGCGGATTCTTTACTCTGCACTCTTAACTCAACTCCTTTACTCCTCTACTCTCCTACTCTCCTTCACACAGGAAATGCCACCCCTAATAAGGGCAGGCTAAACTAAAGCCCATTGGCCAAGCAGCTGTGGATCATAGAGTTGTCTGTATCCCCTTTAGGATTTACAATAAAGTTACATGCAAGTGATAACATAATATAACACCTTACACAAAAGTTTAGTCTAGCCCTCAGTCCTCCACTCTCACATACCCTGACTAAGCATGAGGTTACATAGTTACATAGTACGGTCGAAAAAAGACATATGTCCATCAAGTTCAACCAGATGTCCATCAAGTTCAACCAGGTTGCTAGGTAACATACTTAAAGCTACAGACACCTAATAACGGATTGCTAAGTTATAACAGTGCAAATACACATTAGAAATGGTTGAGTCCCTGCAGGGGAGCCCCCAGGACACTGGAGGTTTCAATCTGACAGGGCCTAAAATACCTTGACACAATGTACCTGTACTGGGACACCACAAACCCCACCACTAAACAGAAGTCGTCCTCAACGGTAAAGGTACTGTCGGATTGAAGAGCGAAGTGGCCTTGGGGCCATAAGAAGTCCTGAGGCATTTTATGCACAAACGTCCATTTCAGGCTTTGGAGAAATAAAAACATAATAAGTCCTGAGGCATTTTACACACAAACGTCCATGTCAGGCTTTTAGAGGTAAGATACAAAACATTATTGGTGTAGGATACGTGGTTATTTGGGTCACAGACAGAATATATACCTATTATATCTGATCAAAGTGTTTCGAACAGGATTTTTTTTTCTTTAGTTGGACCTCTAACATAACCTTCAGACTATACCTATGTGTATAAACTATTTATATTTATAGTTATAACTAGGATATTATTGTCATTATATGCTTTGCTTAATCACCTGTATAATAAGTAGGTGTAAATGGGATAGCATTTATCCAAGTATACTAACAGACTGGTTTAGTAGACTGATTACCCAGAGTATTGAAGGGTTCTTAGTAATAAGATTTAGCTATTTTACTATTTATAACCTGTACACATGTATATACATTTGTAAAGACCTTTCTATGTACTTTCTATAAGTGGACTATGTATATGATACACAATTGACATGTCTAACTAGACAATTTTGTAGCTGAATATACAGACTTATATAACTTTACTGTACATTATATCACCTTATATTATGTACATTAAATACATTAGATACATTTCTTATACTAATAGGTGCGGATTGGGCTGCCAGAGGCTCTCTACTCAATCCCTTGGCTACTGGGGCCCTTGGGCGATCAAGCACTTCTCCCCAGAACACATTTTATGCTAGACATTTTTATGTATACATGTAATACAAAGCTAGCCTTTTTTATATAACCCTTTTTCTTTACTGTAGTGCTTATGTTCGGGACAGTATACTTACTGGCCAGGTAGGTTCCTGTGCACAAACAGGGTTAAGAGGCTTTGAGCTGACAATGGTTTACCCATTAGATACACTTGTAGTGAATTATCAATGAAGTATACTTGAGGTGTATACTGACTTATGTGTATGAAGTTTATCTACATATGTTTATGTACATGTTTTTAGACTAATCCCTATATCTTGCTGGGGGTTGTCCAAAATTAGAACGTGTGGATCTACGCAACACCATCTCTGAATTTTCTGGAACAACAATTTCTTCTTGAGGATTTGATTCTGCTGGACTGGCAACATCGCTTTCGTTCTCGGCAACTGGGACAGGTGATGATTCCTGATTCACAGAGCCTTCTCCCACATTGGAAGGTTCAGATGAAATTGAGGCAGGTGGATGGATGACTGGAGTAAACTCTGAGGCTTCTGGTGCCAAGACTGGGGTTGATGGGGTAGCCTTGGCTGGCACGTAGCCGAAGAAGACAGTCTGATCTGAAGGGAAGAAAGGATCATCTTCAAACATTAAGAGCGGTCTCTCAGGCTCAACCGTTCTTGCTGGCTAGACTTGTGCTGGCTGAACTGGAAGTGGAAGATTTGGGGTTGCAGAAGAAGGCGGCAATAAAGGCAAATACCCTTTATGACACATCTTGATCCGGTTCCGGTGAACAACTTGCGGCTCATACCCTACTTTTTGGACTGTGTAGACATTGGTGTCTGGGTAGGGTACGGCGATCACCGTATAAGGTTCCGTTTCCCAAATGGAGTCCAATTTATGAGTCCTGGGGAATTTCTTCAACCAAACTTTGTCACCAATCTGCAATGGCTGGGCAGAGGCATGGCTGTTATAGTCCTGTTGCTGTCTATAGTGTGCCTCACCCATTTTTTTTGTTGACAATCTCTTTTGCTTCTTGAATCCTTTTCTGGTGTTCAGAGACCCATTTATTGTTATAAATTTCCAAAATTCGGGCATCAATCGAGGCCACTCTTCAGGTCGAGATACAGATGCAGCTCTCAGCATGTGGATGAACACCTGGTTGATTCTTTCACAAAGTCCATTCCCTTGCGGGTGATAAGCAGTGGTTCTGAGTTTCTTACACGCATGGAACTGGCACAATTCCTGGAATAGTTGGGCCTCAAAGGCCGGTCCTCGGTCAGACAAGACAGTCTCAGGACATCAGAGTATCTGTACCCAATGGGTGTAGAACATCTGGGCTGTGGTCTTGGCCGTTAGATCTTTGACTGGCACAACCACTACCCACTTGGAGTAGTGATCCACCATGGTGAAGGCATACAAATAGCCGGACCGGGTAGGCGATAGCTTGACATGATCCAACATGACCAATTGGTTAGGCCTCTCACTCTGGATGGAATGGAGGGGTGCTCGGGCATCCTTGCGGCCATTCTTGGTGATACTGCAAACTGCCCACTCACTGCACCATTTTTCAACATCACTTCTCATCCCAATCCAGTAGAACCGGCATCGGACGGTGGCTTCTGTCTTGTGAACCCCAAAGTGTCCTGACTGATCGTGGTAGGCATTCAGAACCATTGCAGCATCTCTCCGAGGAATCAGGATCTAATGTAGCCTTTCGCCAGACACAGGGTCCAAGAAGTTCCTGTACACCATTCTCTTTTGTACAAACAGCCTCTTTCTCTGGCGCCACAGACGCTTCAATTCATAGTCACTCTGACTCCGGCGTAAACGGGGAGGTACCCTTCTGGTCAATAAGTACTCTAACAGATCCCCCATGGTCTGACTTTCTTCTTGTAAGGTCCTCTAGGTATACAAGTCCTCCTGGACTGTTTTAGACCTAGACTCCCTCCCCTCGAGGGTGGTTGCAACATCTTGGTTCACGAACCTCTGATAGAATGGGGGCATCTCCACATCTTCCCACCTGTCCTCCACTGAGGGATCTTCGCCGGGAGTCATTCGAGATAGCACATCCGCATTGACATTGGATTTGCCACTTCGATATTTAATAGAGAAGTCATAGTTGGCCAGCCTTGAGGCCCATCTTTGTTCCAGAGCCCCTAGTTTGGCGGTGTTCTGTGAGCCAGGGGGTTGTTATCGGTATAAACAGTGAACGAGGTTGCTGCCAAGTAGTCCTTGAAATTTTCGGTGACCGCCCACACGAGGGCCAGGAGCTCCAACTTGAATGAACTGTAATTGGAATCATTCCTCTCGGCTCCTCGCAGGTTCCGGCTGGCGTAAGCTATCACTTGTTCATGTCCCCCTTGCATCTAGGATAACACCGCCCCTGGTCCTTCAAAACTGGCATCTGTATACAGTCGGAAAGGCCGGATAGGCCAGGATGGGGGGCTCTGTCAATAGATGTTTCAGGGCTTTAGCCCATTCCACAGGTAGCTTCCCATTATAATTCTCTTTCGCTGTGCCTCGCAAGAGAGAGGTCAACGGCTCGGCAATTTGGGCAAAATGAGGGATAAAGCGGCGATAATACCCCGCAAATCCTAGGAAGCTCCTGATATCCTTGACATTGCGTGGGGTAGGCCAATTCTTGACGACTTCCACTTTAGCTGGGTCAGGTTGAACCCCTTCAGCACTGACGACATGGCCCAGGTAATGTACTTGTGGCTTGAGTAAGTGACACTTGGAGGGCTTAACTTTTAAACCATGCTGGATCAATACTTGAAATACATCAGACAGGCGAGTCAAATGTTCCTGGTAAGACTTGGAAAACACGATCACATCATCAAGATAGAGTAGGACACTCTGAAAGTTAAGGTGCCCTAGGCATCGTTCCATCACCCGTTGGAAGGTAGCCGGAGCGTTGCATAGCCCAAAGGGCATGCTCTTGAATTCAAACAGACCCATGGGGGTTACAAAGGCTGTCTTTTCTCTATCTTCTACGACCATGGGCACTTGCCAGTACCCGCTGGTCAAATCCAACGTGGAGAAGTAGGCTGCAGAACCCAATGCAGTGAGTGACTCCTCAATCCGGGGGAGAGGGTATGCGTCTTTATGGGTGATATCATTCAATTTTCTGTAATCGACACAGAAACGGATGGTCCCATCTTTCTTCTTGACCAACACCATGGGAGCGGCCCAGGGACTCTGACTTTCTTGGATCACATCCGCGTCCTTCATGTCGGTTAACAGCTTCTTGACTGTTTGTTACATACCCAGTGTGACGGGCCGATGCCTTTCTTTGATGGGAGGTTTATCACCAGTCAAGATTCGATGTTTGATCATAGAAGTTCGTCCAAAATCGGTTGGATGTTTGCTGAAGCCATATTGATACCTCTTCGCCACTTCAATGACCCCTTCGACTTATTCCGGTGGGGTAAGGGAGCCTCCTAATTGTAGCATGGCGCCACCAAGGTTCTGGAGAACTTTCAGTATAACTTGGTGTAGTTTGTGCAATCTGTTATTGAGCCACCTTTCGTGAAGAGAGAATATCACTGGAGTCCAAGAAGAGGAGTTGGGCCACTGGGGTGTATTTTGGCAACACAGTGGCTGCACCGGACAGATTGGCCAACCGAACTGGGACTCGTCCATTTATCACTGTCACTATACCAAGGGAACATCTTCAGACTGTAGAGGTTCTAACAAGGCCTGATAATCTTGATTCCTTATGCCAGGACGCGCTCGACACCATAAAATTGTTTCTGTATTTGGCTGTAGGGTCACTGACCTCATGTCCTGGATCCGGACTTTACAGATCTCTCCTTTTTGGTTCACAAACTTCTGCTCCGCCCGCAGAATTTTGAGATGGTGCTGCGCAGTCCTTTGTCCTGAAGGAGACATGTAAGGGAGAGAGGCGTGCAAAGCATCTACAATATCAGTGAAGCAATGTCTCATGATGTTCATCCCTAGAATGAACTCTGTGGCCCCTGGTGCCGTCACATCAGTAACAATTATTCCTTGCCCCCTAAGTTTGTGACCTCTCAACTGAATAGTGGGCTCCCAGTACCCATGTCTGGGAATTGGTTTCCCTTCTCCTGCCATGACACTAAAATCCATACCGTCTGGCTCACACAAGGAATCAACATTCCAAGATTTATAAAATAGGCCCTTAGAGATGGTAGACACCTGCAAGCCTGTGTCAATCAGTGCCTGCAGCTGGATACCATCTATAGTAACATTTACATAGGGGCAGGATGCAATGTACAATGATTGTCCTGAGTGGGGTTGCTCTTTTGCTGGACCTGTGATTCGTTTTCCTGAGGGCCGGCCCTCGACCTCAGGGAATGCCCGTTTAAAGCCCAGCACTGCATCTTCCAATGCCCGGGTTTGTTGCAATAATCACAAAAAGGCCGACTAGAAGAGACTGGGTGAGAGCCACTGGAACGTGAAGGAGGAGCAGGGGTAGGTCTCTTAGTCACTGGGGGCTCTCTATTGACCTTAGTGGCTTGATTAGCTAGCTCCTTTACCACTTGAGTGAGCTGGGCAATGTCCTGCTTGATCCCTTGGATTTCAGAAATTGTGGTGGGGGTTGGAGTGTCAGCCACGGGTGTGGGGGTTGTTGGTAACATTGGCGTAGAGCTAGCTGCCGCACCCATGGGCTCTGATCTATGGTCAGGACTTTTCTCCGGGTCTGACCCCTGCTCTATGACTTGAAGCTTAAACGCAGAGAAAGACATATTGGGGTTCTGCACAGCCAACATCTTTAACTGGGCATTGTCCCATTTATTTTGGACCCCTTCAATAAATCTGTCCAGCAAAAGTTTATTACCCTGATCGGGGGTTATGCTGTCTAATTTTTGAACTGCCTCCAGGGCATTTTGTAAGGCTACTACGTATGCCCTTAGTGTCTCACCTGGCTTTTGGCGCCTCTCATATAGTCGGAGGCGGACCTCTGAGGGGGAGTGGGACTCAAATACCTGGTGCAATCCCTCGAAGATCTGTTCTACTGTAGTCCTCTCAGAAGTGGGCCAGGTGTGAACTTTTTCACGTGCAGGTCCCTGCAATTTCCCCATGAGTAACAGCACCTGTTGGTTAGGGGGGAGAGAATAAAGAGAAAAGATGCTCTGGAAGCTCTCTTGGAAATCTTTGAGCAAAAAGGGATCCCCTCTGTAGTTAGGAAGTACAGGCTTTCCCAGGTAGAACGGAGGAGCCCCGCCATCATGGCGTCGTACTGGAGGGGAGGAGGGCAGCAGTCTCCGACCTTCTGAAACAGGAAATGATCTGGCTGAGGATGGCCCTGCAAGAGGTGATGCAATAGGGAGGGACCTAGCCTGGGGTGATCCCGGCGGGATAGCCTGCACAGGAGCCGCAAGAGGATCTGGCACATCACCTGCGTCCGGTGATCTTGGATCTGACATCTTGTCGACTTGATTGAGTGCGCTGTCGCTTTAAGGAATTTTGAGAGCGCCGTCCTTGAGTGCGTTGTCTTTGAGTGCGCCGTCGTTGAGTGCGCCGTCTCTTTAAGCTGGCTGGATGCTGCGGGAGTGTCTGCGTGCCGTGTGGTGCTGCCCAGGGTTAATGCTGGGGGTATCAGAGGCTTCCGTACCCAGCCTGCGCTGCCGCGGCCACTTGCTGGTCTTTTGCAGCTTGGGTGATGATCGCCGGACGCCAGGGACGTGCACAGACATTTTGAAGGGCAGGGGGTTCAAGTAAAAAAAGAGGGCACTTTTCATAATTTAAAAAACGTCTGCCAGACTTAATGGGCAGATGTGCTGCGGCCCAGGGACACAGTGGACTCCCGCCGGGCCTCCTCGACATTCCTATCCCCCATAAAAGTTGGTGTTTTTGTAAAATTGAGTCAAGAACAGTTTCTCTGAGGTCTGCCATGTGTATATACACTTTGGCTGTGTGACAGCTGCCCTATAATATACTGTATTATAGAGGAGATTCGTCAAAACCTGTGCAGAGAAAGAGCGGTGCAGTTGTCCATAGCAACCAATCAGATTGTTTTGCAGAAGGATTTTCCTCTGCAAAGGTTTTAATAAATCTCCCCCTATATATCCCCGGTCTGACCTCTATATGACAGAACCCATCACCAATCACCCATCACCAATCACCCAGCACCCATCACCAATAACCCAGCACCAATCACCCATCACCAATCACCCAGCACCCATCCCCAATCACCCAGCACCAATCACCCAGCACCAATCACCCATCCCCAATCACCCATCCCCAATAACCCATCATCCATCCCCAATCACCTAGCACCAATCACCCAGCACCCATCACCAATCACCCATCCCCAATCACCTAGCACCAATCACCCAGCACCAATCACCCAGCACCAATCACCCATCCCCCATCACCCAGCACCAATCACCCAGCAACAATCACCCAGCACCAATAACCCATCCCCAATAACCCAGCACCCATCCCCCATCCCCAATAACCCAGTATCCACCTTATGCAGGAATCTCCACACAGCTCTGGTTCTTACACTGAAGAGATGGACACCACACTAATATATACTTACATGCTACAATATACAAGAGTTGGCAAAAAAAAAAAAAATTATAAATATACAAAGACGGCCGGGTATAGCACAGCATACAGGATGGAGGCAGGGAAGCTCCGCCTCCATTGCGCACAAGACTGACTTTGCATATTAGCAATGTGGGGCAATACCTAGAAAATGGAAAGACCAATTTTTGTATACATGCACTGTAACTTAGTGTATTGGGTTTAGTGCGAGTAAACAGCCTGTCAGTTTCCCTTTAATTATATACCGTACCCCCCTTAATGAACTATATACTGTGCCACCATTCATCTATTAATTCCCTATATACTGTGCCACCATTCATCTATTAATTCCCTATATACTGTGCCACCATTCATCTATTAATTCCCTATATACTGTGCCAACATTCATCTATTAATTCCCTATATACTGTGCCAACATTCATCTATTAATTCCCTATATACTGTGCCACCATTAATGAACTATATACTGTGCCACCATTCATCTATTAATTCCCTATAAACTGTGCCACCATTCATCTATTAATTCCCTATATACTGTGCCACCATTCATTTATTAATTCCCTATATACTGTGCCACCATTCATCTATTAATTCCCTATATACTGTGCCACCATTCATTTATTAATTCCCTATATACTGTGCCACCATTCATCTATTAATTCCCTATATACTGTGCCACCATTAATGAACTATATACTGTGCCACTATTATTTAACTATACTGTGCCACCACTAAGGGTGCGTTCACACGTGCGTATTTTCTGCTGCAGATCTGCTGCAGATTTGCTTTAGCAGATTTCTCTTCCCATTGTCAATTTGAAGCAATATCTGCAGCAGCAAAATCTGCAGCAAAAATAGGCACATGTGAAATATAATGTTCCAATATAATGAAATATATACTGTGCTTCCATAAATTCCCTATATACTGTGCTTACATTCCTCCAATAATTCCCTAATAATGTGCTTCATACAATACATACAAACACATAACATAAAGGCATATACAGTACATAGGTAATATACACACATACAAAGAGACACTTTGACACATACATACAGGTACAAATATACATTAAGAAACATAAATACAAAGACACACATATAACATGGAATATATACTAAAAGATATAGCCAATAAGCACATCATACATACAGGTACACACATACAATCACTCACAGATATATACACATATACACTTGTATATATATATATATATATATATATATATATATATATATATATACACACACACACACACACACATACATACACACATACAAAGATTCACTTGCTCATATATATACACACATACATACACACACATACATACACACATACAAAGATTCACTTGCTCATATATATAGGCATATACATAGAGATACACAGACACACACACACATACATACATGCATACACACATACATACATATACATACACACATACATACATACATTCACTTGCTCATATATATATACATACATGCATACATACACACATATATACACACATACACACATACATACATGCATACATGCATACATACACATACATAGATTCACTTGCTCACATATAATATAGGCATATACATAGAGATAGACACACACACACATACATACATACAAAGATTCACTTGCTCATATATATAGGCATATACATAGACAGTGGCGTTGCGACCCGGGTGCGGGGGGTGCGGCCCGCACCGGGTGACACCAACCTAATGGGGTGACACCAAGACGCTCCGCAGCACCCACACCCCCTCCCCAGCTACACTGACACCCCCCTATGTGCCCGACCGGCCTCCCATCCGTCAGCACCCCCCCCCCCTGTGCTGTGTGTGCGGTGCGCCAGTCCGTTAGCAACCCCCCCCCCTTTCAGTGCGCCCATCCGTCATCACGCCCCCCCCCCCCTCACCTTCACCAGTACTGTGCCCGGCCTCCGCTCCCACGTCTGCGCCGGCCTGACGTCACACCGCATGGCCGCGCAGGGGGACGTCAGTTACGTCACTCGCATTGCGCCCGGTGAGAAGGATCGCTGCGCTGGATGGGTGAGTGTGTGTGTCTGTCTCTATCTATGTTTGTGTGACTCTGTGTGTCTGTGTGTGACTGTGTGTTTGTGTGACTCTGTGTGTGACTCTGTGTGTGTTTGTGTGACTCTGTGTGTGACTCTGTGTGTGTTTGTGTGACTCTGTGTGTGACTCTGTGTGTGTTTGTGTGACTCTGTGTGTGACTCTGTGTGTGTGTGTGTGACTCTGTGTGTGACTCTGTGTGTGTGTGTGACTCTGTGTGTGACTCTGTGTGTGTGTGACTCTGTGTGTGACTCTGTGTGTGTGTGACTCTGTGTGTCTGTCTGTGAGTGTGTGTCTCTCTGACTGTGTGTTTGTGTGTGTGTCTCTCTGTGTTGTATGTGTTTTTTTTTGTGTGTGTGTGCATGTGTGTGTGTGTGGGGGGAGACTTTGACGCATTGTGGGGAACCTGCGGCCTAATGTGGTGAGTCTATGCTACCTAATGTGGGAAGTCTATGCTACCTAATGTGGGGAGTCTATGCTACCTAATGTGCGGAGTCTATGCTACCTAATGTGCGGAGTCTATGCTACCTAATGTGCGGAGTCTATGCTACCTAATGTGGGGAGTCTATGCTAGCTAATGTGGGGAATCTGTGCTACCGAATGTGGGGAAACTGCTACCTAATGTGGGGAAATTGCTACCTAATGTGGGGTAACTGGTACCTACCTAATGTGGGGAAACTGGTACCAAATGTGGGGAATCTATGCTGCCTAATGTGGGGAAAAGATGCTACCTAATGTGGGGAAACTGCTACCTACCTAATGTGGGGGAACTGCTGCCTACCTAATGCTCCCCCCCTGGCAGTAGCACCCTCATCATCCGCCAGCAACTACACCCCCCCCCCCCCAGCAGCAGCACCTCCATCAGCAGATCCTGATGGTGGATGATGGCGGTGCTCCTGCCAGGAGGATGATCATGCCGATGGATGATGGGGGTGATACTGCCAGGGGGGATGGCCAGTAGCACCCTCATCATCCTTCAGCAACACCCCCCCCCCAGTAGTAGCACCCCGATCATCCACTAGCAACACCACCAATACCCCCCTCCTGTGGTAATAGCATCAGCTAACGGATGTTGAGGGGTGTTACTGCGGTTGTGGTCTTATATTCAGAGGGTGCACTGTATGGCAACGTTATATTCAGAGGGCGCAGTTTGTGGTAGTATTATATTCAGAGGGCGCAGTTTGTGGTAGTATTATATTCAGAGGGCGCAGTGGGTGGTAGTATTATATTCAGAGGGCGCAGTGGGTGGTAGTATTATATTCAGAGGGCGCAGTTTGTGGTAGTATTATATTCAGAGGGCGCAGTTTGTGGTAGTTTTATTAGAGATGAGCGAACTTACAGTAAATTCGATTCGTCATGAACTTCTCGGCTCGGCAGTTGATGACTTATCCTGCATAAATTAGTTCAGCTTTCCGGTGCTCCGGTGGGCTGGAAAAGGTGGATACATTCATAGGAAAGATTCTCCTAGGACAATATCCACCTTTTCCAGCCCACGGGAGCACCGGAAAGCTGAACTAATTTATGCAGGAAAAGCCATCAACTGCCGAGCCGAGAAGTTTGTGACGAGTTGAATTTACTGTAGTTTGCTCATCTCTAAGTATTATATTCAGAGGGCGCAGTGGGTGGTAGTGATATATTCAGAGTGTACAGTATGTGTTGGTATTATATTCAGAGGGTACAGTATGTGATAGTATTATATTCAGGGGTACAGTATGTGGCAGATTTATATTCAGAGTGTACAGTATGTGTTGGTATTATATTCAGAATGTACAGTGTGTGGTAGTATTATATTCAGTGGGTACAGTGTGTGGCGGTATATTCAGGGGTACAGTATGTGGTAGATTTATATTCAGAGTGTACGGTATGTGTTGGTATTATATTCAGAATGTACAGTGTGTGGTAGTATTATATTCAGTGGGTACGGTGTATGGAAGGTTTATAATCAAAGAGTATAGTGTATAGTAGTATTATATTTAGAGGATACAGTGTCTGGCAGGTTTATAATAATTATTGTTTTCATATAGAGGATGAGAATCCGCTGACATAGTGAGGAGACGTCTGGGCGTCACATTCTACAGACAGAAGTTTTAGCTGGACCAGGCGGTATGTACCATCTGAATTAGATAAGGGAAGACTATAGAGAAGATGTCACCTGTAGTCACTGATATCATTGTGTATTCTCCTCACTATAGAGAAGACGTCACCTGTAGTCACTGATATCATTGTGTATTCTCCTCACTATAGAGAAGACGTCACCTGTAGTCACTGATATCATTGTACATTCTCCTCTCTATAGAGAACACGTCACCTGTAGTCACTGATATCATTGTACATTCTCCTCTCTATGTCCTATCAGAGCTGTAGTCGCTTGTCAGTTCTACAGTTATGGTCAGTGAAACTACAACTCCCAGCATAACCTCACCACTGCTCAAAGGGATACTCTACTGGAAAACATTTTTTTTTAATTAACTGGTGCTACAAAGTTAAACAGATTTGTAAATTACTTCTATTTAAAAATCTTAATCCTTCCAGTACTTATTAGCTGCTGTATAAGTGATTCACAGGAAGTTATTTTCTTTTTTAATTTCTTTTCTGTCTGACCACAGTGCTCTTTGCTGACACCTTTGTCCATGTCAAGAACTGTCCATAGTAGGAGCAAATCCCCATAGCAAACCTATCCTGCTCTGGACAGTTCCTGACATGGACAGAGGTGTCAGCAAATAGCACTGTGGTCAGATTGGAAAGAACTTCACAACTTCCTGTGGAGCATACACCAGCTTATAAGTACTGTAAGTATTAAGATTTTAAATAGAAGTAATTTAAAAATCTGTTTAACTTTCTGGCACCAGTTGATATAAAAGTAAATGTTTTCCAGTGGAGTACCCCTTTAAGTAATTCTGGGAGCTGTATATTTAAATGGTGAAAACTTCTTTAACATTTTCCTATTCTGTGGCAACTGGTATATCTGATTATTATACTGGAATTTCTCACAATGCGCTACACCAGTGGTGTCTGTCACAACAGGCTAAAAACTTACTGGGGGGAGGGGGGGAGGGGGGGGGGGGTATGGGGGTGACACCATTTTCTACCGCACCGGGTGACACCAACCCTAGCAACGCCACTGTACATAGAGATAGACACACACACACACATACATACATATACACACACACACATACATAGATTCACTTGCTCATGCATACACACACATACACACACACACACACATACATACATACATACACACATACATACATACACACACATACATACATACATACATACACATACATAGATTCACTTGCTCACATATATAGGCATATACATAGAGATAGACACATACACACACATATGTATACATACACACATATATACATACATAAGCACATATACACACACACTGACATACAATCCCTCACATATATTTACAGTTACTTACAGTAAGGGCTGCATAGGCTAAAGTCTGTGGCCGGACATGCTGTGGGCGGGGCTTCTCTCTGCCTCCTCTGCTCCTGTCTCCTCCGTGTGGAGAGAAGCATAGAAATGGCAGATAATGACAGGGTGAGTGGCGCCCCCTTGCTGCAGAGAGGGCACAGCACCCTCCATTAAGCCCCATACAAATCTCCCCAGCAATGGATCCTTTTTACTTCACCTGTCACCCTGAGTCTGCAGCTCCTTTTGTGAGGGCACTAGAGGGGCAGGTGAGGAATAGGGCAGGGGCTAGGGTTTCGTTTTCACGCCTTACAATTTATGGTAAAAATGACATGTGTTCTTTATTCTGAGGGTCAATACGATTAAAATGATACCCATTATTACGTACTTTTCTATTATTGTTGAGCTTTAAAAAAATCACAAACTTTTTAACCAAATTAGTACGTTTATAATCCCTTTATTTTGATGACCTCTAACTTTTTTATTTTTCCGTATAAGCGGCGGTATGAGGGCTCATTTTTTGCGCCATGATCTGTACTTTTTTTTTGATACCACATTTGCATATAAAAAACTTTTAATACATTTTTTATAATTTTTTTAAATAAAATGTATGAAAAAAGTAGCAATTTTGGATTTTTTTCCGTTCATGCCGTTCACCGTACGGGATCATTAACATTTTATTTTAATAGTTTGGACATTTACACACACGGCGATACCAAATATGTGTATAAAATTTATTTTTTACGCGTTTTGGGGGTAAAATAGGAAAAAACGGACGTTTTACTTTTTTATTGGGGGAGGGGATTTTTCCCATAGGGGACTATTCATAGCAATACCATGATTGCTAATACTGATCTGTTCTATGTATAGGACATAGAACAGATCAGTGTTATCGGCGATCTTCTGCTCTGGTCTGCTCGATCTCAGACCAGAGCAGGAGACGCCGGGAGCCGGAAGGAGGAAGGTGAGGGGACCTCCGTGCGGCGTTCTGAATGATCAGATCCTCGCAGCAGCGCTGCAGGCGATCCGATCATTCATTGAAATCGCGAACTGCCGCAGATGCCGGGATCTGTATTGATCCCGGCACCTGAGGAGTTAATGGCGGACGCCCGAGAGATCGCGATCAGATCGCGAGAGATCGCGATCAGCAGCCGGGATCAGCCGCGCATGACACGGGCATCGCTCCGATGCCCGCGGTTATGCTCAGGACGTAAGTACCACCGCACCAGGACGTACATTTACGTCCTGCGTCCTTAAGGGGTTAAAGGTGACCGTCCAACATGCTTAGTTCTAACAGAATTTACAATAGACTAGGGCAGTGTTTCCCATCCAGTGTGCCTCCAGCTGTTGCAAAACTACAACTCCCAGAATGCCCGGACAGCCAAAGGCTGCTGGATGTTGTAGTTTTGCAACAGCTGGAGGAACAGTAATGGGAAACCCTGCAATAGATTGAGGCTTGACTGGCGGCTGCCGTGAGACTTTTTACAGGGACTCCTGCCGAAGGACAGATCTCCTGCTCCCGTACAGCGAGTGGTACTTTACATGTACAGAATAAGCAGTGATGCTCACCTCAAGGCCACCAGGGCTAGGATAAGATATTTTTTGTATACCCCAGTATGAAGATAGGAGCCCCCCTCTTATACACCCCCAGTATGTATATAGGAGCCCCTTCCTCTTGTACACCCCCATATGGCGTCATGAACGTACATTGGATTGTTTTCGCAGCCCTTTGCTTCCAGAAGTTGTTGGCTGCACATCCCCTATTGCACAGGGGAATGTGGAGCTGACAAACAATGGTTTTTCAAACTGTCAAAAAGAAATGGTCAGCTAATGAACAATCGAGTGAACATTTTCCGGCTGATTGCTCACCCTATTAGGCTTTGTTCGCACGGCGGGATATCCGCAATTTTGCACTAATTTTGTTTTCGTCAGAATTATGGTGGAATTTTGTCGGAAATCTGTGTTGTCAATTCTGCTTATTAAAGATTATTAGAATTGGGGTTACAGTGGTCCCTCAACATACGATGGCAATCCGTTCCAAATGAACCATCGTTTGTTGAAACCATTGTATGTTGAGGGATCCGTGCAATGTAAAGTATAGCAAGTATAGCTGTACTCACCTGTCCCCGCCGCTCCGGACTCGTCACCGCTGCCCTGGATGTCGCCCTCCATCGCTGTCGCCGCGTTCCGTGGTGTCCCCAACGCTCTGGACGTCTCTGCTTCCCCGGGATCCTCGCTCTCCGCTCTCCATCGCCGTCATCACGTCACTACGCACGCACGCCGTTCCTATTGGATGACGGGACAGCGTGCGCGCGAAGTGATGACGACGATGGAGAGCGCCGGCGATGGAGGGGATAGTGAAGATGAAACTCCGGAGCCCCGAGGATAGGTAGGAGACCATAACCGGAGCACACGGGGCACCGTAAACGGCTATCCGGCAGCAGCTGAAGCAGTCAGTGCTGCCGGATAGCTGTTTATGCGATGAACATGAGCTGTGCCACTATGCTCCCATGTACTGTGCCACTATGCTCCCATGTACTGTGCCACTATGCCCCCATCTACTGTGCCACATTCCCCATGTACTGTGCCACTATTCCCCCATAATTGGTGCCACTATGACCCCCCCTAAAACTGTGCCACTATGCCCCCATAAGATGTGCCATTGTGCCCCTATGAACTGTACCACTATGGCCCCATTTACTGTGCCACTATGCCCCTTTGAACTGTGCCCCTATGCCCGCATGTACTGTGCCACTATATCCCCATATATTGTGCCACTATTCCCCATGAACTGTGCCACCATGGCCCCATGAAATATGCAACTATGCCTCTATGACCTATACCACAATGCCCCCTATGACCTGTGCTCCTATGCCCCATGCACTGTGCCACTATGCCCCTATGAGCTGTGCAGTTAAATCATCATGCCACCTGTATAACAAAAGAAGCGCTGGGCCGCCGGGCAGGGAACAGAGTGTCTTGAAGACACCGATATAAATGAATGAGGGGAGAGCTGGCTAGCGGTCTGGATGTTTGGCAGTCGCAGTCTGGATCTGGACCACGATCCACCAGTTGGGTACCACTGCTATACATTATATCTGGTGCTGAGTGTGCAGCAGATTTACAGGAATAGTTGTAATAGGAACACATTGCTAATTAAACTTACATAGAAAACTGAGAGTGTTTTATCTACTATATTTAGTACTAGCTGAAAACCCGGCATTGCCCGGTTTTTCCTTCCTAATCCTTGTTGGGGAGGAAAATAAACAAAGGAGGAAGCTTTTGACTTCATATTCCGTCCTCATGTATTGTTGTCATATCCCAACCCCATATCCTGTCCTCATATCCTGACCTCCTATCCCGTCATCATATCCCAACCTCATATCTCGTCCTCATATCCCGACCTCCTATCCCGAACTCTTATCCCAACCTCCTATCCCATCCTCCTATCCCGACCTCCTATCCCGACCTCCTATCCCGACCTCCTATCCTGACCTCCTATCTCAACCTCCTATCCTGACCTCCTATCCCGTCCTCCTATCCTGTCCTCCTATCTCGACCTCCTATCCCGACTGTCACGATGCCGGCTGGCAGGAGGTGGATCCTCTGTGCCAGAGAGGTATTGGCGTGGACCGTGCTAGTGGACCGGTTCTAAGTTACTACTGGTATTCACCAGAGCCCGCCGCAAAGCGGGATGGTCTTGCAGCGGCGGTAGTAACCAGGTCGTATCCACTAGCAACGGCTCAACCTCTCTGACTGCTGAAGATAGGCGCGGTACAAGGGAGTAGACAAGAGCAAGGTCGGACGTAGCAGAAGGTCGGGGCAGGCAGCAAGGATCGTAGTCAGGGGCAACGGCAAGAGGTCTGGAACACAGGCTAGGAACACACAAGGAAACGCTTTCACTGGCACGATGGCAACAAGATCCGGCGAGGGAGTGCAGGGGAAGTGAGGTATATATAGGGAGTGCACAGGTGAACACACTAATTAGAACAACTGCACCAATCAGGGGCGCAGTGGCCCTTTAAATCACAGAGACCCGGCGCGCGCGCGCCCTAGGGAGCGGGGCCGCGCGCGCCGGGACAGGACCGACGGAGAGCGAGTCAGGTACGGGAGCCGGGGTGCGCATCGCGAGCGGGCGCCACCCGCATCGCGAATCGCATCCCGGCTGGAGGCGGTATCGCAGCGCACCCGGTCAGTGGATCTGACCGGGGCGCTGCCGTAGCGAGGATGTTGCGAGCGCTCCGGGGAGGAGCGGGGACCCGGAGCGCTCGGCGTAACACCGACCTCCTATCCTGTCGTCCTATCCCGTTCTCCTATACCGTCCTCCTATCTTAACCTCCTATCTCGACCTCCTATCCCATCCTCCTATCTCGACCTCCTATCCCGACCTCCTATCCTGACCTCCTATCTCGACCTCCTATCTCGACCTCCTATCCCGACCTCCTATCTCGACCTCCTATCCTGTCCTCCTATCCCGATCTCCTATCCCGTCCTCCTATCTCAACCCCTATCCAGTCCTCCTATCTCCACCTCTTATCCCGACTTCCTATCCCGACCTCCTATCTCAACCTCCTATCCCGTCCTCCTATCCCATCCTCCTATCTAGACCTCCTATCCCGACCTCCTATCTCGACCTCTTATCCCGTCCTCCTATCCTGTCCTCCTATCTCCACCTCATATCCGGTCCTCATATCCCGACCTCCTAACTCGACCTCCTATCCTGACCATCCCGTCCTCCTATCTTGACCTCCCATCCGTCCTCATATTCCGACCTGTAATATGTGTACCAGGTATTGATATATCTCGAGCAGTACAGAAGTTATGTGAGAACATACATTTCCCATTGATTTGCATGGGACTTTAAACAAAACCCCTGACCCTCACAGATGGGGGTAGTTAAGGGTTAAATTAACTATCCTATATTTTAAGTGGACATATAAGTAACATGTGACCAAGTATTATCAAAATATCTCCAGCCGTTTGGAAGTTATGCAGTAACATATATTTCCCATAGACTTGTATAGGATTTTAAACATAAACCCCGCCCCTGGCAAATGTAGGTAAGTAAGTGTTACATCACCTATCCTATGTTTGTTGTTGACATATAAGTAACATGTGTGCCAAGTTTCATGTTAATATCTTTAGCCGTTTGGAAGTTTTTGTGGAACATACATACACACACACACACACACGTTGAGTTTTATATAAATAGATTACTATACAGAGATTTATATACAGTATACCGACTATACGACCACTGTGCCAATATATACCACTTCTAGTTCCACCACCTACCCCCCCCCATGAATTATTATTGTCTTTGTTCACTTTAGACCATGACCAGGGGTATGCGACCTATACTAGGACACTAGGGGCATCTCCAGCCCTTACTAATGGAGGTGCCCAATGTCCTTGACACCTTGAGCTTGTATCCCAAGGAACATAATAGGTGCCTGAACCCATATAGTTCACCATTTGTCTCCTAACTGTGGACCTCCTGATATTGCAAAACTCCAACTCCCAACAAGCCTTGCTGGGAGTTGTAATTTTGCAACATCTAGAGGTCCATAGTTTGGAGACCACTTGGTCCATCATAAGGTCCCTTAAACTGCAGAGGGTACCAACCAACCTAAGGCCAACTCTAGATGTCTTTCATGATGCTCACATCACATTGTATAAGGTAGAGCAAGTTTATAGGGCCACTGCCTGGCATGTGCCACCTGAGGTCCATGGCCGATGACATCACCTGCACACGGCCAACTGCTGTTTACTTTCTGCTGGCGACCGACGTGACTGGACAGAGGTCTACAGGCTGAAGGAGAACTGCGGAGATGGCGTCTACTGGACATGGAGAAGATGGCGAGGAGGTGAAGAGGAAGAAAGAAGACAAGAGGAAGGGGGAAGAGGAAGGTGAAGATGGAGTCAAGAGGAGGAGAGGAGATGATGATGGAGGATCAGAGGATGAGGAGCCAACACCTGGGATGGCGTCCACTGGACATGGAGAAGATGGCGAGGAAGAGGGAAGAGGAAGGCAAGGATGGAGTCAAGAGAAGGAGAGGAGACGACAATGGAGGATCAGAGGATGAGGAGCCAACACCTGGGATGGCGTCCACTGGACATGGAGAAGATGGCGAGGAGGAGAAAAGGAAGAGCGGAGGCAAGAGGAAGAGGGAAGAGGAAGGCGAGGATGGAGTCAAGAGGAGGAGAGGAGACAGCGATGGAGGATCGGAGGATGAGGAGACAACACCTGGAAGCAGCCAAGGAACATTGGGCACCTACGCCATACTAACGGTCAGCAGCTACCATCTCCACCAGCTCCTGGATATGTGTTGTAGGGGGAGATGGGGGAGGGGGGTGGTGCAGTGTTGTGGTTAGTTGGTTTTTCTGGTACTTGTAGTCCCACAATGTATATTTTCCTGATGGCTTTAGTTTTTATGCAGACCCATATAAGACTCCCTGAAGGGCCTACACTTGGTACTAGGTGTGAACGGATCCCTTGGGGCGCGTCCATGTACTGTGTTCTGGTAGATGGTAGATGGAAGTCGGGGTGCCCAAGATGGTAGAAAACCAGATGCAGGGAGAAGAGGAGAAGATACAATGGGGTCTTTACTTCTGGAGCAGGGTGTAAACGGTACATACATGGGGAGATTTATTAAGACCTGTGCAGAGGAAGAGCAGTGTAGTTGCCCATAGCAACCACTTTCAAAAGGCCTCTGAAAAATGAAAGAAGCCATCTGGTTGCTATGGGAACTGCACTGCTCTTCCTCTACACAGGTCTTTATAATGGGCACGGGAATAAGCAATAATATAAAGTTGATTTATAAAAGTGCATATGTGCTAATATTATATCGCTTGTAATGAATAATAAAATCTCTTCACGTGTAATGTCTATAGGACTCATATAAACACAATAATAAAGTGCAAGTGCAACAAAAGAGTTCCCCCAATGGGATTACGGTTCTCTATTCATTATTGTCTATTTTTGCCGTATATCACTGTATGCTCTGTTGTATTTGCTTTTTTTTGCACATTTTCTTTCTTTTCTGCATTACTTGGAGGTCAGATGGTACTTATTACATATATTTGCCTTTGTTTTCCCTGCCCCTGGTTGAACCCTTTTGTAGTCCAATGAAATTGAGCTAACTGGCCTGGATATTCCTGACGGTGGACTGAGGAAAACCTGTAGGATCCCAACACCATTTACTTTGTATAGCCCCTCCCCACACCACTTACTTTATATGGCCCCTCCCCACACCACATACTTTATATGGCCCCTCCCCACACCACTTACTTTATATGGCCCCTCCCCACACCACTTACTTTATATGACCCCTCCCCACACCACTTACTTTATATGGCCCATCCCCACACCACTTACTTTATATGGCCCATCCCCACACCACTTACTTTATATGGCCCATCCCTACACCACTTACTTTATATGGCCCATCCCCACACCACTTACTTTATATGGCCCATCCCCACACCACTCACTTTATATGGCCCATCCCCACACCACTTACTTTATATGACCCCTCCCCACACCACTTACTTTATATGGCCCATCCCCACACCACTTACTTTATATGACCTATCTCCACACCACTTACTTTATATGGCCCATCCCTACACCACTTACTTTATATGGCCCATCCCCACACCACTTACTTTATATGACCTATCCCCACACCACTTACTTTATATGACCCCTCCCCACACCACTTACTTTATATGGCCCATCCCCACACCACTTACTTTATATGGCCCATCCCCACACCACTTACTTTATATGACCCCTCCCCACACCACTTACTTTATATGACCTATCTCCACACCACTTACTTTATATGGCCCATCCCTACACCACTTACTTTATATGGCCCATCCCCACACCACTTACTTTATATGGCCCATCCCCATATCACTTACTTTATATGGCCCATCCCCACACCACTTACTTTATATGACCGATCCCCACACCACTTACTTTATATGACCCCTCCCCACACCACTTACTTTATATGGCCTATCCCCACACCACTTACTTTATATGACCTATCCCCACACCACTTACTTTATTTGGCCCATCCCCACACCACTTACTTTATATGGCCCATCCCCACACCACTTACTTTATATGACCGATCCCCACACCACTTACTTTATATGGCCCAACCCCACACCACTCACTTTATATGACCCATCCCCACACCAGGGCCGGATTAAGAGCATCATGGGCCTGGTGCTGAGAATTTTTCTGGGCCTTTTTATGAAAATATTTACATAATATATAAAATGAAAGCGCAAAGCAATTTTATTACTCGGCCGCACAAATAGATTAGTGACTTCAGCACTGATGGGACACAGTCAGAAGAATACACAATGATTTAAGTGACTTAAAGGCAGGGCTGGACTGGGACCAAAAATAGGCCCGGGCATTTTAAAATAAGCAGCCCATTTTTATGGTGGGCGTCAGACTGCTGGGACCCCAACCAATCCCCTCGGTTCAAGTGGCTCTCCAGCTGTTGCTAAGCTGTAACTCCCATCATGTCTGAAGAGACTCAGGAATTAAGGAAGTTGCTGTTTTGATACAGCTGGAGAGCCACATAATGGTGTACAGTGTCACCCATCATCACTGCGGAACTTACAAGTGACTTCAGCTGATGGGACAGTCAGGAGAATACATAATGATATCAGTGACCTGAGTGATGTCTTCTCTGTTGTCTTTCCTTTCCGTCTTTATCTGGGCCAGACGCCAGGAATTCCTCCAGCTCCATCTTCTCTGCAGAGTCTGACGCCCGGACATCATTGGCTCCACACATTGTCAGCAGATCTCTGTATAAAGCCAATGGGGGAGATTTATCAAAACCTGTGCAGAGGAAGAGTGGTGCAGCCTGCTTCTTTCATTTTTAAAGAGGTCTGTGAAAATGAAAGAAGTGATCTGATTTGTTGCTATGGGCAACTGCACGACTTTTCCTCTACACAAGTTTTGATAAATCTCCCCCAATATTCATTATAACACATTATAATTCTGCCAAATACCGTGCAACCTGAATATAATACTGCCACGCACTGTACCCTCTAAAGATATTATTGCCACACACTGCACCCCCTGAATATAATACTGCTTACCACTGTACCCTCTAAATATATTATTGCAACACACTGTACCCCCTGAAAATAATACTGCCACACACTGTACCCCCTGAATATAATACTGCCTACCACTGTACCCTCTAAATATATCACTGCAACACACTGTACCCCCTGAATATAATACTGCCATACACTGTACCCTCTAAATATATTAGTGCAACACACTGTACCCCCTGAATATAATACTGCCTACCACTGTACCCTCTAAATATATTATTGCAACACACTGTGCTCCCTGAATATAATACTGCCATACACTGTACCCTCAAAATATATTATTGCAACACACTGTGCCCCCTGAATATAATACTATTACAACCTGTACCCCTGAATATAATACTGCCACAAACTGGACCCTCTAAATATATTATTTCCACACACTCTACCCCCAGAATATAATACTGCCATACACTGTACCCCCTGAATATATTACTGCCATGCACTGTACCCTCTAAATATATTATTGCCACATACTGTAGCCCCCTTAATATAATATTGCCATACACTGTACCTCCTGAATAGAATACTGCCACACACTGTACCCTCTAAATATATTAATGCCACACACTGTACCCCTGAATATAATACTGCCACACACTGTACCTGCTGAATATAACACTGCCATACACTGTACCCCCTGAATATAATACTGCCATGCACTGTACCCTCTAAATATATTATTGCCACATACTGTACCCCCTTAATATAATACTGCCATACACTGTACCTCCTGAATAGAATACTGCCACACACTGTACCCTCTAAATATATTAATGTCACACACTGTACCCCTGAATATAATACTGGCACACACTGTACCCCTGAATATAACACTGCCACACACTGTACCCCCTGAATATAATGCTGCTGCATACTGTACCCCCTGAGTTTAATACTGCCACACACTGTACGTCTGAACATAATACTGCCACACATTGTACCC
This sequence comes from Hyla sarda, assembly GCF_029499605.1. Taxonomy (NCBI): domain Eukaryota; kingdom Metazoa; phylum Chordata; class Amphibia; order Anura; family Hylidae; genus Hyla; species Hyla sarda. The sequence goes on along the minus strand of NC_079198.1, from coordinate 70,870,853 downwards.
TCTGAAAATAATGCTGCCACACACTGTACCCCCTCCATATAATACAGCCACACACTGTACCCTCTGAATATAATACTGCCGCACACTGTACCCTCTGAATATAATACTGCCACACACTGTACCCTCTGAATATAATACTGCCACACACTGTACCTCCTGAATATAATACTGCCGCACACTGTACCCTCTGAATATAATACTGCCACACACTGTACCCTCTGAATCTAATACTGCCACACACTGTACCTCCTGAATATCATACTGCCGCACACTGTACCCCTCGAATATAATACTGCCAAACACCGCATACCCTTCATCAACCCCCCCCCACCCTTTGCTTGGTTAGCTAATCACCCCAATGCCCCCTCTGCCACATCCTCACTTTTCTCATCCCCCCATACACCCCACCCATCCTTGGCTCTTCACCCCCGCACTCCATATTATTCCCCCCCATCCTCAGTCTCATCATTGCAACCCCCCCCCCGCACCTCATCCTCAGACTCCTCCTCATCATCATTGCAACCCCCCCACACCCCATTCTCAGTCTCCTCATCATTCCACCCTCCTCCTCCTCATCATTGCCCCCCCACACCCGATCCTCAGTCTCCTCATCATTCCACCCTCCATCTCCTCCTCATCATTGCACCCCCCCAGCATCCCCTCCTCCTCATCATCGCATTCCCCCCCACCCCATCCTCAGTCTCCTAATCATTGCACTCCCCCCAGCTTCCCCTTCTCCTCCTCATTATCATTGCATCCCCCCAAACACCCCATCCTCAGTCTCCTCATCATTGCAACCTCCCCAACACCCCATCCTCAGTCTCGTCATCATTGCAACCCCCCATCCTCAGTCTCCTCATCATTGCAACCCCCCAACACCCCATCCTCAGTCTCCTCATCATTCCACCCTTCTCCTCCTCATTATCATTGCACCCCCCCAGCATCCCCTCCTCCTCATCATCACATCCCCCCCCCACCCCATCCTCAGTCTCCTCATCATTGCACGCCCCCCAGCTTCCCCTCTTCCTCCTCATTATCACTGCATCCCCTCCAACACCCCATCCTCAGTCTCCTCATCATTGCAACCGCCCCCCCAGCACACCCCTCCACCTCATCATCATTGCAAACCCCCCTCCCCCTGGGTCCCGGTCCTCATTCTCCTGCTCATCAATATTACATCACCCCAGCATCCGAACCTCGATCTCTTTACCTTCCTAGAGATTCGCGGTGCTGCAGTGTGAGGATGCGGGGAAGGCTACTGCTCATGTCACTCTCGCATTGCAGGGGTCAGAGGCTGTGACGCGTCAGAGGCTTGGTGCAGACGTGCGTGCCTACGCGGTGCACGTCTACTCCCATAAGCCCCTGTCCTTTCCATGCAACCCGGAAATTATTTTTAAAGAGCCCGCGCCTTTGCAGGTGATAGTGCTGGCAGCGGTGGGCCCAGGCCACGCCTGAGGTCCCGGCCTGTTGCTGCAGCATGTAGCATAGTGTAGTGGCAGGGGGGCCGCTCCTCGGTGGCCTTTTTGGCGGCCAGCTTGGCCTATTTTACTGTAGGGGCCTGGAGCTGCAGCTCCATCAGCCCCTATGTTAATCCAGCCCTGCCCCACACCACTTACTTTATATGGCCGATGTCCACACCACTTACTTACATGGCCCACATGTGATACATCATCCAAGGTGCATCCAGATGAAGTATCCTCCTGACTCTATAGGTGAGTGACTGGACCAGGACCAGACGAAGAAAAGCACCCAGTCCTCTATGAAATAAAGTCCTTGAATTTTGTTCCCTTCAATGCTGCTCTTTTACTCTTTTAGGTATCCATACATGGACCTCTATAGCTTCATTACAATCTTACAGAAACCTACTTGGATCAGGAGATGAGAACCACACTGATACCAACCAACTCAAAGACATGTCAATTCATTTTTCAAATTATTAATAGAGTTGGGAAATAAAGTAAGTGAACCCCCTGGAATTCCCTCTATTTGTGCATTAAAGGGGTACTCCGCTACTAGACGTCTTATCCCCTCTCCAAAGGATAGGGGGTAAGATGTCTGATCGCTGCTGAGGCCCACTGCAATCTTCATGAAGCAGTAGTCTTGACGTCACGCTATGCCCCCTCCATTCATGTCTATGGGGGGGGGGATTGTCGACTGACACGCCCCCTCCCATAGATATGAATTGAGGGGGCATAACGTGACATCACAGGGGGACATGGCAGTGACGTCACGATCACGGGCTCCGGCTCTGAGCGTTCTGAACAAAATGTCCCTTTAACTACTAATAAAATTTGTTCCCCAAAAATGTAAGTGAATTCTTCTGATTCAGAACGAATTACTTGTTATACCTCCGGGATGTTGTCCTGTGACTGACCATGTCCGGCTCTCCTCCTTTTGGACCATCTGTGAACAGATGTTGGAATTCTCTGTGTCCATATGGATCCATATGTCCTGATCCTGGCACAAGTATCTTTACTTGGAGAACTAGACCCGCTGTTTTCGTGGCCCATTCTCATCCTCTTTCTCAATGAGGATACTATTTTTCTTTTGCCTTTTCTACTTTCCCTATTTCACAGGGACTGTAACACTAATCTGGTAATCTTTGTTCCTTGAAGAAAACTGCAATACCATAAAGTGGACTATTCTGCACAGGAATATTCATATATTGAGCAAATTTTTGAAAAATTTGATTCGGTTGATTTGCCGAATTTATTTGCAGTAAATCTGTATAAAAAATGGCTATTTCTGGCCTACAGAGAGCCTCAATAGGGGTGTAGAACACTTTGCCTTACTGTAACACGCATAGGGTGTGTGCTGGGTTAGTGAAATAGTACTGTTATTCAGTATGACATGCAGATTAGAGGTGTCACTATTAGAATCGCTGTCACACCAATGGCCTGAGAGCGTGGCGATGGAAGTGGTGTGACCTGTCCAAGTTGCTGTTGTGGCCCACCTTCTCTTCCCCAAAATTGTGCAGGGCTGGTACTGCCTTCTTCGCAAAGAAATGACTGCTTGGGACTCTTCAGCTCGGCTCAGCACAAGCCATCAGTTCTCTGAAAGGTGCAGAGTCCACCACTTGAAAAGGGAGGGACTGCAGCACCAGCAACTTAAACAGGAGCACATTCAGCTTCTGCGCCATTGGATTGGAGTGGGAGCATAATGTTGTCTCTTGGACATGGCTTCGCCAATGGATTGCTGGCGGAATGACTGACTCGAAGTAGGAAGAGCAGGAGCATCTGGAGCGACATAAGATAGGTATGATACACAGCTCCCTTTGGCTGAGGTGGTGGAGCCTTGGGACCTTGGGAACATTGGGACCCTGGCCACGCTTCACCTTCTGCCGACACATCTTGCATATGGCCATGTTAACCTCCTCCGGATGCTTGATGAAAAACTGCCACACCGCCGAGTAGCTGATTTTCCCACCAACAGTCCCCACTGATTGACTGGTACTGCCACCGACTCCAGAAACCCCTGTTCCACTACCTCCCGAGAAGGTAGGCTGTTGCCTCTGTTCCATTTTCCAAGCCTCAATTCATAGATTGTTTATCTTATGTAATAAATATAAAATTCTACTGTTATATATCTGCATTATAGACAGGTGCAGAGGGAATATACCTGATATTCATTTGGTCGCTTCCCCCTTTACGCATGCGCATGGGTCTTTTTCTGCCAATTAAATTGGTAAATGTTCATATCAATAGGGATGTACATGTAGTTGGCAAACGCCAACCTATTGCCTTTATATATTACATATCCTTATTTTTATTTATTTTGCTTGTGTAAGGAAGCCTGAACATATGCACCAATACATACCACTTTTGTACTTATTGTGCCCCAGCCAATTATTGCGCAAACGCATAAATGATTCCAAGTGCTGTCTGAACGTGCGTGTAATATCTTTGTAACTTTCGTATCTACTGCTTCTGTACGCCTGAATGGCAGGTTTGATACCACATCTCCACTATTAGCTGAATTGCTTTTGATTTCATCACATCGGCATCACCATTACGCACTGAATGCCCCTTGATATCATCACACTGACTGGCGCCATCTTGCGAAGTGGATTCCGGCAGGATTCCGCCACCAAACCTGCCAGGTATCTTATTGGCGAGCAATATGTGAAATATCACTTTATTTAATCTCCATAGAGCATCCAATAGCAGACATATAAAGATGGTAGCTTAGTTGTCCTAAGCCGGTGGTCTCTGGGTGCTATACAGCAGACCCAACACTTAGTCCCCCCCCCCCTTCCATCTATATCAGTTTTTCTCAAGCAGGGTCCTCAAGACCTCCCCAACAGGTCATGTATTCATGATTTCTTTAGTCTTTCACAGGTGATATGACTGTGGTGATGTCTCATTCACTGACCATAATTATATCACCAGTGAAAGACTAAGGAAATCCTGAAAACTTGACCTGTTGGGGGGTCTTGAGGACCGCGCTTGAGAGACACTGATCAATATCAACTTTTTGATGTCTTCTAATGAGCCTCCTCTGTTTGTTTTCCTTTAGGTGGTCCTGGCATCAGTCCCTGGTCAAGACACCTACATGGCCATAAAAATCATCAACAAAAAAGAGGGCAATGAGGATACCATCAAGAGAAAGTTGCGGATACTCCTGGCGGCCCGAGACTGTCCGTTTCTATGCCACCTCTACGCCGCACATCAGTCTTTGGAGCGTGCCTACTTCATCACAGAATATCTGTCTGGCGGCAGTCTGGAGGATTTGATCAGGGTGTGCGGCTATCTGGACATCAACAACATAAGGTTCTACGCAGCAGAGATGGTATGTGGGCTCCAGTTCCTCCATGGACAGAACATCGTCCACAGAGACCTCAAGCCGGAGAACATCATGTTGGATGCAGAAGGCCACATCCGCATCATTGACCTGGGCCTGGCACAAGATGGAGTCACAGCCTCCAGTAGGATCGATGGAGTGACAGGAACATTCTACTACATGGCCCCGGAGGTGCTTCTCGGGAAGGAGTATTGTACAGCAGTTGACTGGTGGAGCCTCGGGATTGTGTTGTGCAGGATGGCAACAGGACGCTTCCCATTTTACATTGGCCACAGCAAGCAGAAGGTTTTCAGAGCCATCACCAGAAAGGAGCCGAAATTTCCACCCGGGCTGGATACTGCTATTGAACATCTCATCACTCAACTGCTACGCAAGAATCCGGACAAGCGCCTGGGGGTGCGAAGAAACATCCGGACGCATCCATTCTTTTCCACCATTGGCTGGGAGGAGCTGGAGGAGAAGAGAGCAGAGCCACCATGGAAGCCGTATAAGACAGTTCTGCAAAATCACCATCTGCAGTGGCCAGAGGACACAGAGACTCCCCATCATGTGACCGGATTCAATTATACGTCACCAAGCTGGGCCCGGTAAGATCCTTCTACTATAAACAGGCCTTAAAGGGGTATTCCAGGCAAAAACATCTTATCCCCTATCGAAAGGATAGGGGATAAGATGTCTGATCGTGGGGGGGCTTGCCGCTGGGACCCCCCACGATCTCCCTGCAGCAGCCCGCATTCTATACGTAGCTGCGCCTGCATTCTATACGTAGCTTCCGAGACCGGGACGTGACACCACACCCCCTCCATTAATTTCTATGGGAGGGGACTTAAGGACCACAACGCCCCCTCCCATAGACATGAATGGAGGGGGCGTGGCGTGACGTCACGTCCCCGTCTTGGAAGTGGTTTCCAAAACTGCAGACGCAGCTACGCATAGAATGCGGGCTGCTGCAGGGAGATCGCGGGGGGTCCCAGCGGCGGGCCCCCCCGCAATCAGACATCTTATCCCCTATCCTTTGGATAGGGGATAAGATGTTTTGGCCTCGAATACCCCTTTAAGAACACATGTAGAGGTGCCAAAACCACACAACAATTTAACCCTACCGGGTTAACAAAACCTATTTTAATCCATGTGTTCATTATAAAACATAACTTTTATAAAATTAAACTAATATTATAAACCGATGAGAAAACACACACACTTAAAAACACAATCGTATTTGCATCTGTAACTGCATAGTCCACACGTGTTGCACTGGGAACCGCAGTTAGGAACCTGAGGAATAGGTAATAGGTAAGTATTTCACCCTAAATTTGTAGTAACCAGTGGAGAAAGAAATATACCACTACTATTGTGCCACTCTCAAAAGGAGGATGTATATTTGGGGTTAGCAACCCTGGATATACATCCTCCTTTTGAGAGTGGCACAAAAGTAGTGGTATATTTCTCTCTCCAATGGTTACCACAAATTTAGCTGGCGAAATACTTACCTGTTACCTATTCCTCAGGTTCCTAACTGTGGTTCCCAGTGCAACACATGTGGACTATGCAGTTACAGTCGCAAATAGGGTTGTGTTTTTAAGTGCGTGTTTTTTCACCGGTTCATAATATTAGTTATATTTAATAAAAGTTATGTTTTATAATGAACACATGGATTAAAAGAGGTTTTGTTAACCCAGGTGGAGTTAAATTGTTGTGCGGTAAGATCCTCCTCACATGTTCTTCACTTCTCCATAGGTATATGAGAAGATCTGGACTCTGAGGACCCCGCGGCTACTGCCCAGAACCTCCGGTCTCTTGACCCCATGCCTCATGTCTCTGCTGCTGTTACCTTGGCTGCCCTAGAACATCATCTCCCACCTCAACATAGACTTGGCATCCTTCAATCCAGGGCTGGCATCCAACATCACTGCAGCCCGAAGATCCTCTATGCCCCAGGAGTGGCCTGTGCTTAGATTCCATCTGGTGAGTTCAGGAACAATAGTCGCATGTTGTGGTCCTGGGATGCTGAGTGATGTCTATTATCCCTGAACTCACCCAAGCACAGGCCGGGTAAGTACCACACCCACCACAACCCACACACACTACAAGATAGGGATAGGTGCACACACAAAGACACATACCACAGATAGGGGACATATATCGGCTCGATCCAGGGATTTATTCTGACCGCCATATTTGGGGTCGGGAAGGAATTTTTTCCCTGATTTGAGGACAATTGGCTCATTCCTTACAGGGGGTTTTCGCCATTCCCCTGGATCAACATAGCCATAAATAGGTTTAGCAAATTAATATCATGAATTACCCTATTAGTAACAAAACAAATTCTAAAAAAATAATAATAAAAAATAATAATAATAAAAAAATTAATATATATATATATATATATATATATATATTTATATATTATCTTAAAATTGTATTTGTCCCAACCATAAACATTAGACTAACACACATGAATAATTAAATAAAATAATAATTTAAATTAATTTACCCCCCTACCTATCACTCAGGTTTGGTACCAGCCTTTGATCCAGGGATTTATTCTGACCGCCATATTTGGGGTCGGAAAGGAATTTTCCCCCATGAAAATAAGGACAATTGGCTCATTCCTTACAGGGGGTTTTCGCCTTCTCCTGGATCAACATAACCGTAAATAGGTATAATATTTAGTGTATGTGTGTATATATATATATATATATATATATATATATATATATATATTTTAATAACATAAAAATTCCCTTTTACAAACAAAAGATATATTAAAAATATATATATTTGCCCTAAACATATACTTTAGACTAGTACACAATTATAATAAAAAAAATTATTTAAAACTAACCTACACCCCTACCACACACATAGATTAGGTATCGGCCTTTGATCCTGGGATTTATTCTGACCGCCATATTTGGGGTCGGGAAGGAATTTTCCCCCCTGGTAATAAGGACAATTGGCTCATTCCTCACAGGGGGTTTTCGCCTTCCTCTGGATCAACACGGTTCAGTACAACAGACCACAGACTTACACATACACATATATATTAGTATAAAGCAAATTTGTTCATCACTGTCCCCCCATCCCTATAAATAAACTCTTTCTTTTACCCCCTACATGGTTGTACTTGTCTTTATTTCCATTGGACGTCCATCTAATAAATGTTGTGTTCACGCTGCTAGTAGCCTCCAGGGCCGCCGTCAGGGGGGGTACAGCCAGTACTCCAGTAAGGGGCCCGAGCTCCCAGGGAGGTCCGGCCCCCCACTGCAGCAGCCTCAGTAAAGAATTAGCAGACCAGTTCATGCTCCCGGGGGCGGTCAGGCACTCAGGCACTGACCAAGCCTGAGAAGGGGCCCGCCACTGCCAGCATCATTTTTATTTTTTAACATTGCGGGCCCATTAAATACTGCTCAGGGGCCGCGGCCATGCCGGGAAATGTGCACGGACGTTCAGGCCCCTCATGCTCCCCTGCCGTGCAGCCCTAGTGGAGCAGGCTTTTGCTTTATTTCCTGCTCCACTACATAACCTGACACCCACCAGCGCAGCTGGGAAACTAAAGACTTCCCCTGCCCATCGCTGGTGCCTCTCATCTGGGTAAGTAACTTTCTGGGGTGGGGTGGTGGGGTGTTAGAGGTTAGTGGCCAATTCCAGTGTTTCTCCAGCAGGGTGCCCACAGCTGTTGCAAAACTACCACTACCAGCATGCCTTTGGCTGTGTGAGCTGCTATTGTAGTTTTGCAACAGCTGGAGGCACCATACTGGAGAAACACTGATCTATCATCTATCTCTTATCTATCTATCTATTTCATATTTATCTATCTATCTATCCAATATTTATCTATCTATCTCATATCTATCTATCTCATATCTATCTATCTCATATGTATCTACCTATCTCATATCTATTTAATTATCTTCAAAAAGAAAATATTTGCAGCACTCAAAATAAGGTTATGGTGAAAAAAAGTGTAGCTTTATTCCATCCAAATAAAGCGACGTTTCGGCTGACTCACTCAGCCACTGGTAGTGCTGTTTCTTAACATTGGATATTTAATTATCTATCTATCGCATATCTATCTATCTATCTATCTATCGCATATCTATCTATCTCATATCTATTATCTATCTCATATCTATCTATCTCATATCTATCTATCTATTTATCTATCTCATATCTATCTATTTATCTATCTATCTCATATCTATCTATCTATCTATCTATCTATCTATCTCATATCTATCTATCTCATATGTATCTATCTATCTATCTCATATCTATCTATCTATCTCATATCTATCTCTATTTATCTATCTATAAACAGGAGAACACTGCTAGCACAAAGATACAGATAAAACATGAAATGCTATATTGCTACATGTATACCAGGTCCATGCATTAGTTTGTTATCAGTATGTGCTGGCCAACTTATCCTTTTTTGTGTTATACATATGGGGGTGGGGGGGGTGGGGTTGCTACCTCCATGTTGGTTCTTGCACCCCACCCATCTTATAAGGTGCTGGATGTTCCAGACTTTACAAGCCATGTAACTGATTGTACAGGGGCACATTCACAGTGTAGGGTCCGTCTCAATGAGGTCACCTTGTCGCGGTGGAATGGTCCAAACTATTTGGGTGCCAAATTGGGAGTGAAGAACCTCAATTTTTTTTGCATTGTAGCAATTTAGCATTTCATGTTTTATCTGTATCTTTGTGCTAGCAGTGTGCTGCTGTATTCTCCTGTTTATGTATATTCAGCCTAGGATCGTGCACCTCTATGCCAGGTCCATGCATTAGTTGATATCAGTGGGGGACATGTATCAAAGAATTGACACAGTTTTTGTTTGTAAATTCTTGCACAAAATTTAGCGCAAGCTGTTTTTTGCGTCTTTTTTTGCATACATTCTGATAGAGTATTTCCTCCTGATGTCGTGATTTGGGGTACCTTGGAGTGACACCTATAGTGTGCACGGATTTATTAACTGCGTACTTTTCCTTTACACCTCAAAATTTTCCGCAAGTACCTTTTTTTTAACGCAAATATAAGCCGTCTTGGACTGCACTTAGCGAGATGCTCTAAATCATCGATGTAATTTTTCAGAGCAGATTGCGGCGATTACTCTGCTTCTGCGTCTAGTCAGATTATCTCTGTTATACTTAAAGTCTTTGCATGTACCTTTTAAAAACAATGTAATGATTCTGGACACTTGTGATCACCCTGCTGTGGGAGTTTATAGGACTACAACTCCCGTCATGGACAGACTCTGCCCATGATGGGAGTTGTAGTCCGGGGGCTGAGGTGCAGATCGCACCGGGTCATTCTGAAGAGACCAGCTGAGAACCGCATTTCTTAACTTAAAAAGCCGGCGGCACATGCGGCTCCACTGCGCTGCCCACGGCTCCTGTATACACTGTCATAATTCTTAATTCCCACTGCATGGATACAGGAGCTCTGATTGGTCAATAGCTATCCATAAATCAAATACGTAAGAATAAGTATAAGTGGTCCTACGTAAACCACTAGATTTAGAAGACAAGTCCATCCAGCATTGGAAACAACAAAATAGAGAGTATCTTTCTCAGGATGTGCTATAAAACGTAACCTTTAATTATTATTACTAAGTTAAAAAGGTAAATTACTTAGTGTTGTTAATATGACATTTCACAATGGCAAAAAAAGAAGTTAGGTATGCACTGGCTAAGTGCGACTGGGCCCAGCCACACACAGTCCCGCACATAAACTGTTAAAAAACAGTGTCAGAAACTCTAAATATACTGCCAACGCGTTTCTACCACCAGTCTTGGTGGTGTCATCAGGGAGGTATATGCAAAAGACAAACGTAACTTCACATAGAAATGGAGCCCACTTAGGTCAAGTAAGTGGGGCTGTTTAAATCAAGACAACTATATGATGCTGTGGACACGATTATAGCCACAACGAGTCGCAAGAATCGGAGGCAATTTCAAGGCAGCCTCCAAAAGTTGCAGAATAATATGAAACAATTAGCCCATGGACCCAAACGACAGAATCATATGCAAAATATATGGCTAAATCTGCGCTGTGACAGTCCTGTAAGGGAAAAGAAATTGTAATTCCTCATATGTAGGAATATGTCCCAAGGCTCAATTGTTCAGATGCCGCTGATATTGTGCATCACCTGCAAAATAAAACAAAAGAATCCCACTCACAAAAGTGTCCTGTGGAGAGAATTTTCTATAGATCTGTACGGTGACAGACTATAGTACTCACGGTTACTGCAGTTAAACAGTTGTCCGGCGTGAGACACCTGCATCCAGCAGGGAGCCGGGAATTACCAGCTCTCTCGCAGGTTCCAGCGAGCGTGTGGCGTCTGACGTCACATCCGCTCATGGCCGCGGCTAAGTATGCGCTAGGCCCCGCCCCCGGTCGACGCAACCACCGAGGGCGTGTGCAGTAGCGCACGTCAGAGCCGATGCCTAATCACTTAGCGGCACGGAGCGCTGATGTGGACAGATGACTAAGACCTACCTGTCAAATACCTTAATATCTGTCCACATCAGTGCTCCGAGCCGCTAAGTGATTAGGCATCGGCTCTGACGTGCACAACTGCACACGCCCTCGGTGGTTGCGTCGACCGGGGGCGGGGCCTAGCGCATACTTAGCCGCGGTCATGAGCGGATGTGACATCAGACGCCAAACGCTCACTGGAACCTGCGAGAGAGCTGGTAATTCCCGGCTCCCTGCTGGATGCAGGTGTCTCACGCCGGACAACTGTTTAACTGCAGTAACCGTGAGTACTATAGTCTGTCACCGTACAGATCTATAGAAAATTCTCTCCACAGGACACTTTTGTGAGTGGGATTCTTTTGCTTTATTTTGCAGGTGATGCACAATATCAGCAGCATCTTAACAATTGAGCCTTGGGACATATTCATACATATGAGGAATTACAATTTCTTTTCCCTTACAGGACTGTCTTAGCGCAGATTTAGCCATATATTTTGCATATGATTCTGTCATTTGGGTCCATGGGCTAATAGTTTCATATTATTCGGCATCTTTTGGAGGCTGCTTGAAATTGCCTCCGATTCTTGCGACTCGTTGTGGCTATAATCGTGTTCACAGCATCATATAGTTGTCTTGATTTAAACAGCCCCACTTACTTGACCTCAGTGGGCTCCGTTTCTATGTGAAGTTATGTTTGTCTTTTGCATATACCTTCCTGATGACACCACCAAGACTGGTGGTAGAAACGTGTTGGGGGTATATTTAGAGTTTCTGACACTGTTTTTTAACAGTTTATGTGCGGGACTGTGTGTGGCTGGGCCCAGCCGCACTTAGCCAGTGCATACCTAACTTCTTTTTTTGCCATTGTGCAATGTCATATTAATAACACTAAGTAATTTACCTTTTTAACTTAGTAATAATAATTAAAGGTTACGTTTTATAGCACATCCTGAGAAAGATACTCTCTATTTTGTTGTTTTCAATAGCAATCCACCAATCAGAGCTCCCTTCTCCCGGCGGGGATTATGAATTGTAAGAACTGTATATAGGAGCTGGTGGGCAGTGCAGTGTAGCAGCATGTACCGCTGGCTTGTATAGTTAATAAATGCGGATCGCAGCAGGTCTTTGGAGAATGATCTGCTGCGATCTGCCCCTCTGCCCTTGGACTACTACTCCTATCATGAGTCTGTCCCATGATGGGAGTAGTTGTAGTACCGCAGCACTGCTGAGGGATGGCACTTGCACATCCCCTGGCTGCGGGACTTTATAGGACTACTACTCCCATCATGGACAGATTCTGTCCATGATAGGAGTTGTAGTCCAGGGGCTGAGGTGCAGATCGCACCGGGTCATTCTGCAGAGACCCGCTGCGATCCGCATTTAAGTTAGGAAGCCGGGCGGTACATGCGTCTACATCGCGCTGCCCGCGGCTTCTATATACACTGACATAATTCAGAATCCCCGCCGCCGGGAGAGGGGTGCCCTGATTGGTCAATAGCTGTTCTCCAATCAGAGCTCCCGTGTTCCGGAGGCGATTATGAATTATGACAGTGTATATAGAAGCCGCAATCTAGACGCATGTACTGCCGCTTTGTATAGCTAATAAATGCAGATCGCAGTGGATCTCGAGAGAATGATCTGCTGCGATACACATTTAAGTTAACAAGCCGGGCGGTACATGCGTCTATATACACTGACATAATTCATAATCCCCGCTGCCGGAACATGGGAGCTCTGATTGGAGAATACCTATTGACCAATCAGAGCTCCCCTCTCTTGGGGGGGGGGATTATGAATTATTTCAGTGTATATAGAAGCCGTGGGCAGCGCAGTGTAGACGCATGTACCGCCCGGCTTGTTAACTTAAATGTGGATCTCAGCGGGTCTCTGCAGAATGACCCGGTGCGATCTGCACCTCAGCCCCTGGACTACAACTCCCATCATGGACAGAGTCTGTCCATGATGGGAGTAGTAGTCCTAAAAGTCCCGCAGCCGGGGGATGTGCAAATACCATCCCTCAGCAGCGCTGCTGTACTACAACTACTCCCATCATGGGACAGACCGTGTCCCATGATAGGAGTATTAGTCCAAGGGCAGAGGGACAGATCTCTGTTCACATTATGCGTTTTGCATAATGGGAACAGAGCAGTGTGTTCCCAAACAGGGAGACTCCAGCTGTTGCTTAACTACTGCCCTCCATGATGGGAGTTGTAGTTTAGAAAAAAACTGGAGGCTCCCTGTTTAGGAACACGCTGCGCTCTTTCCAGGGGAGAGTGCAAAAAATTTACTAACCCATATTTCTTGTTTTTCTTTTCTTATCATTTCAGGCAGAGGATTACGTCATATTCGGTGGACTGCGACAATGAACAGTGTTTTTTTTTATTTCAATAAAATGGTTAACAAGGGCTGTGGGGGAGTGATTTTTTTTATTAATATGTCGTGTTTTTTATAATTGAATTTTCAGGCTTAGTAGTGGAAGCCATCTTATAGACGGAATACATTACTAAGCCAGGGCTTTGTGTTAGCCCCAAAATCAGCTAGCGCTAAGAGCCGGTGCCAACAGGCCCGGAGCGTCAACAATGGCGCTCCTCGGTCTAGGCAGTAACAGGCTGGCATTATTTAGGCTGGGGAGGGCCAGTAACAATGGTCCTTGCCCACCCTGGTAATGTCAGGCTGTTGCTGCTTGGTTGGTATCTGGCTGATACTAAACATAAAGGGAACCCTATGCATTTTTTCTTTATAAATAAAAGAAGAAAAAAAAAAGTGTGGTTCCCTAATTTTTTCAGCATCGGCCAGATACCAACCATGCAGCAACAGTCTGATGTATCCAGAGTGGGCGAGGACCATTGTTACTGGCCCTCACCAGCTTAAATAACGCCAGCCTGTTACCACCTAGGCAAAGGAACTCCATTTTGACGCTCCAGGCTTGTTGGTACCGGCTCTTCCCGGCACCCCTGTGGCGGTGGGTACTGGGTTAATAATTGGAGGTTATTGTTAGCTGTTTTGGGGGCTACTGCTAAGCCCCGGTTTAGTAATGGATTCTGTCTACAAGACAGCTTCCACTACTAAGCCTGAAAACTCAATTGTGATCGGGGCTTACACATTCGTACTCGTGATAACAATGATATATACTTACTTGTTATGTACACATTATGACTTAACCTATCGGTCTGAGATGTTCCCAATGACCGCGACGGAGGCCATACCTTAAGAGGGCATGCCCTGTAATGGATGAAATGAAGAATAAAAGAGGAAAAAGAAAGGGAGGGTTGGGAGGGGTCCGCAAACATCAGGAACGGCCCACTGATAGGAGGTAGGGGCGTTATATACCCCTGCCCCCGCCCACAACCCTATGTGCCGCCTGACGTGCGAGGGGGGGTGGAGATGTTACCGCCCCTCTCACAAATACAGCCTAACTAGGCTTCACACTTGTGATCGGGGCTTACACATTCGTACTCGTGATAACAATGATATATACTTACTTGTTATGTACACATTATGACTTAACCTATCGGTCTGAGATGTGCCCAATGACCGCGACGGAGGCCATACCTTAAGAGGGCAAAAAGTAAATCTAGTAGGGAATTAAATGTAATCAAGGACTAAAGCCCCTACCTTAGCACTGACCAAGATAAAGCTCTGATATTGAGATGGAATTGGTGAAGCGAACTGACTGGCCGAGGAATCGATGCCTGGAAACTGAAGAGTGTTGTAGTCATGCCCACCCCTGACCGAAACCAGAGTTGGCACTTGAGCAAGGTCAGGCCAAACCCCCAGCCGATGTCCGCTGTAGCATGCTGCCTAATATCAGTGCAGGAGTGAAACACTGTGACCTATCAGGCCTGATGAATCCTATCATGTTCCTGCTAATAAGTGGCCAAATATATAACTGTTAGCATATAGGCACAACCACCACCCCCCGATTACCCTTGGCGTTGAACAGCCTAATTTCCTGTAGATCAAACAATATCTGAGCACCTTACCTGAAAACTAAGCTAACCCAATGCCCCATTCCTAACACCAATGCCTCATGAATGGTGTTCCACTGTGAGTGACCCACTAGCTATCCTGTCTGTAATTTGCCTACCCAAATGTACCTGCAGACACTACCGCTCTGTGCCTGAGCAGTCGTGCCCACAAGCTGGACAATTGTGCAAATGATAATGCCGGTGAAGCAGGCGCTAATAGGGCCGTGGACCGTGTGAATGTGCTCTGCTGGAAACATGTTGGTGACAACCTGTGTGGTGTATCCCCTGGCAGACGTGTTGTCACACATGGTGACCCCATGTGTGTGGCGAGTTGCTTTTGCTCACCCGTGGTCTATTGCATTGCGACTGTGTCAGTAGTGTAGACCCGCGTGAGCCTTACCCTGCGGACGTGGCAGGCATGAAAGGTAACAAACCTAATTCGGAATGTTGCTCTGAAGACGTGTCAGTAACAATAACCTGCGTGGCAACTCCCCCTGCAGAGGTGGCAGGCATAACAGGTAAGCAGCCACCTATGTGTCGTGATGTTATTGCTCTGAAGACGTGTCAGTAATGATAACCTGCATGGAGCCTCCCCCTGCAGACGTGGCAGGCATAACGGGAAAATAACCACCTGTGTGGCGTAATGTTATTGCTCTGAAGACGTGTCAGTAACAATAACCTGTGTGGTACCTCCCCCTGCAGACGTGGCTGGCATACTGGGTAAAGAAACCACCTATGTGTCGTAACGTTATAGCTCTGAAAACGTGTCAGTAAACAATTGTAGCGTGGTACCTCCCCTGCAGATGTGGCAGGCATACCTGGTAAACAACCACCTATGTGGCATGATGTTATTGCTCTGAAGAGGTGTAAGTAACAAAAACCTGCGTGGTACATCCCCCTGCAGACGTGGCAGGCCTAACAAGTAAACAACCATCTATGCGTCGTGAAGTTATTGCTCTGAAGACGTGTCAGTAACAATAACCTGCATGGTGCCTCCTCCTGCAGACGTGGCAGGCATAACGGGAAAACCACCACCTGTTTGGTGTGATGTTATTGCTCTGAAGACGTGTCAGTAACAATAACCTGCATGGTGCCTCCCCCTGCAGACGTGGCAGACATAACGGGAAAACAACCACCTGTGTGTCGTAATGTTATTGCTCTGAAGACGTGTCAGTAACAATAACCTGCGTGGTACCTCCCCCTGCAGACGTGGCAGGCATAACGGGTAAAGAAACCACCTATGTGTCATAACGTTATTGCTCTGAAGACGTGTCAGTAACTTACCTGCGTGGCGCATCCCCCTACAGACGTGGTAGGCATAACAGGAAAACAACCACCTATGTGTCATAATGTACTTGCTCTGAAGACGTGTCAGTAACAAATAACCTGCGTGCTGCCTCTCCCTGCAGACGTGGCAGGCATAACAGGTAATCCACCTGTGTCGTGATGTTATTGCTCTGAAGAACGTGTCGGTAACAATAACCTGCATGGTGCCTCCTCCTGCAGACGTGGCAGACATGACAGGTTAAACCACCTGTGTGTCGTGATGTTATTGCTCAGAAGGCGTGGTAGTCATGGGAACTATAACGTAGTCCGAGCGTGGGCACCGCGAAGTTAAGAGCGTGTGAGTCGTGTGATGGTATGCGCGTATGTGTACTATTACTGCATGCACTGCATGGAAGCACCCATAATGTACAATGAAACTATGAGTATATATACTCAACCAAGCACTACCAGCTCGCCAATGCCATGCACCTTCACATGGCACTGACACCATGAGCGTCTGAACAGCCCGAAAGCCCGAGGCGCGTGAAACACAGAGAAACAAAGCACCACACATGCACAACCAGTCCCTCGTCAAGAGTGCATGTGTGTCATGAAAAGCAATGGATGTCTGACCAACGAGAGTGCATGATCAGCAAAGAACCGTGAGCGTATGCCACCGTAAGAGCTAAGGACAAATGCAACGGTATGGATGCTGATGAGCGTATGTGCAGTACGAATGGCAAAAAACGTAATGTCAATGCCAAGAGCATGTGGCCGTGTAAATGCCATGAGCAGATGAGCGGTATAGATACCATTGCGTATGATCAAATATAAAATCCATTGCATGTGGACAGTATAACTGCGTGTATGAACCGTGTGCAAGCCATGAGCAAATGACAGTAAAAAATGCTAATAGCGTGTGAAAACAGTGTGGTTAACAAACACAGTGATTATGCCATGAACATATGTACATGCGATGAGCGCATGGCCACTATAGATACTGAGCTTATGACCAGCATAGCGCCCATGCAGTGAATGCAACGGTATTGATGCCGACACATGACCAGTATGTGTGTTGTGATCATATGAAAGGTGCAAAACGCCATGTGCATATGACAGCAAACCTGTGGGTGTGTGCACAGTATGAATATTGTGGGCATGCGATCCGTATGAATACCAAGCGTATGGGCAGTATTAATGTCATGAGTGTATGCAGTGTAACTGGTGCGAGTATAGCTGCCGTGGCTTATGACCAGCATGAATGCCACAATCATGTAGATGTCCTGAGCGTACCAACAGAAATGAAATGCCATGAGCATAATGCATGAAATAATCGCCAGAGCGCATGGACCCGTGTAAAAACCACCGCAACTGCCCAGTGAAAAATGCCACGGCACATGAACAGTGTAGAGCTATGAACGTCTGGACAAATGCGTACGGTGTGGACGCTTTGAGCGTGTGGACATGTCAAGAGCGTATGAAATAGTGTGAATGCTATGATGTGTGTACGGAAACCAAGAGCGTATACCCGGTGTGAATGCCGTGAGCGTGTGAACGCTATACAGCGATGCGTATGTGAACCGAGTAAAATTCGTGAGCGTGTGCAACAGTGTACAAACCCATGGGTAAGAAACCATGGGTGTATGAACAGTATAAATGCTGTTAGCGCATGGACAGTGTAAATGCCGTGAACGTGTGAAGAGTATGGAAAGCCATGAGCATGTGAACAGTATGCATGCCAACCATTGATGTGCCACCATATAGAATGAACATGAGAAATGTAGATGCCAGAATGTGTAGACGCATGAGTGACATGAGTGTGGACAGTGTGAACTGCTGTGCGTATGGGAATACAACTAACAGAGATTAAATGGAATGAAAGAGATTGCCAAGTATGAATGCTATGGCGTATGGCCAGATGACTATTGTGTGCCATGCGTGTGAACCATAGACATACTATGGATGTACTAGCAGTGTACCCTGCGTGATGCGTCAAGTAATGGAGGTGCCAGCAGTGAGATGGTATGGATGCCATGGTTGTATGAGCAAAACGTGTGGTGGGCGACAATGATCGCGTAAACGCCATGACATACCAATCTGTGATTTGTAAGAAAACGCTATGAGCGTGTGACCAAGTAATAATTGAAACTGGTATGCTGCTGTGCGTGACCAATAAAAGTGAAAGCGCAGCACCAATGTCCTAAAATTAGCAACCCATAAGTGCATGAGCTGCACAGAGATGAGGGCACCGGCCCATGCAAACAACTGGAAGTGTGTGTGATGCAAAACTTTTTTTTTTTTTTTTTTTCTTTTTTTTCCCTTTTCCGCATGGAACTATGGAAAGCAGACGTGTTCTAAACCTGGCATGATATGACATGGCATGATACAGGAGCGATGTCTGGTTGTCCCGTCTCTCACTCCACCGCGCTGGGGGAGCAGGAGTGGGAGCCCACTACAGAGCCCCGGCAACCAGAGATGCACCGCCAGGCATCCCGGCCACGCGGTGTAAAACACGCCCAACCGCAGCGCCCGAGAATACATTGATATGTATAGGAGAGTTGGGCAGGTTAAGTGTAGTTGTAGAGCAGGGGTGAATTTGTAAGGCAAATGCGGGGATACAGTTCACAGAAAACAATTCAACGGTTGCAACAAATTCATGATAAAGAGACCCCAAAAGTAACATTTGCCCGATATTGACAATGAGACACCCAAATTAGAGAGGAGCTACCCTGAAATGTACGTTGTGCACCATACCATCTGATTATACAACAGTTAGCAGCCTGGCTCGAGAGGCTTATACAGCAGACATTACCACGTACGGCCCGGCCGCATTATATACCAGCAGACAGCACTGTCTCCCCTGCGCACCGAGGTTGGCAACTGCCGACAGCTGAGGAAAGGAAGCTCGTGCTCACAAACACGGAGCGTGGTGGGGGTAACTTAAATTGCCTTGTAGCACGCTGCCTCAGACAGAACCACCGTAGCCTGGCCGTACTCCTTCAGCAGTTCCCCCCCAGTGTAACTGCGCTGATGCTGTGGGGTCCCATCTGACAGAAGCTGCGCGTAGCCTCTGCCTCCCGGAACCCCTGTCACCCATGCCGCACCTGCTATGCCAGCAATCTCCCTATACATTACCACCACCGGAACAGCGAAGCTTCGGTAGTCGGACTGCCGGAGCTCCAAATATTGGCGGGAGATTTGAAGTCTGTATTCCCTGCCAGGCACGGCAACGTCCGCAAACGTCAGGAACGGCCCACTGATAGGAGGTAGGGGCGTTATATACCCCTGCCCCCGCCCACAACCCTATGTGCCGCCTGACGTGCGAGGGGGGTGGAGATGTTACAAATACAAATACAGCCTAACTAGGCTTCACACTTATAAAAAACACAAGACATTGAAAAAAATTTTTATTTAAAAAAAAAAACACTCCCCCACAGCCCTCGTTAACCCTTTTATTGACATTTAAAAAAAAAACACTGTTCATCGTCGCAGTCCACCAAATCTGACATAGCCCTCCGATTTCACATATAAAAAAAATTTCGAAGAAAAAAAACCAACAAAAAGTTTAGTAAATTTTTTTGTTTCCACACACCAGCAAAAACACAAGTAAAAAACGCAAGAAAAACTGACAAAACACAGGAAAAAGCTGGGACAGTTTTTTCTGGTGTTTTTTTGCTGTGTAAAGGGGTAGAACTGTGTCTACAATAGACAAATAATGATACATGTCCCCCAGTATGTTCTGGCCTATTTATCTATCTATCTATCTATCTGTCTATCTCATGTCTATATATTTATCTAAATCCCCAAAAAATTGCTCCAATGGCACTCCAAGTAATTAAAGCAAAAGATAGTGTTTATTGACCCATGGTCAGCAGTGGATGCAACGTTTCAGCAGCATCTCGCCGTCTTTCTCAAGCTTGACAAAGGTGGCGAGATGCCGCTGAAACGTCGCATCCACTGCTGACCAGGGGTCAATAAACACTATCTTTTGCTTTAATTACTTGGAGTGTCATTGGAGCAATTTGTTTGGGATTTGGATGTCTACAGGTTAGAACACAAGGGAACCTTTTAAAACTCAACTTTTATTGTATTACTTGCACAATATTAAATATTTGTGAAGAAAAACCGCCAGAGTTCATAGTATAGTCTCTTATTGTGCACCATATATCTCTTGTCTCCTTTTATGTGCGTTTTTTGACCATAAATGGATGTGCAAATGTGCGTTTTAGTTGTCCAAGTGTTTCCTCAAAGAGAATACTGATGTCCATATATTTGTAATTGTCACCATCGGGCATGAAAATGTGCTACTATTTCTGGTCACAAATGTGCTTGTATGTCCAGACTTAATTATTGCATATAGTCCAGCATATTATGTGCAATAGTGCTGTGCCTGGTATATATTGCTGCTGACTTTATACATGCGTAAATCAAACAATGTTCCTGTTCGCATTTCTCTTAGTCCACTCAGCATATGAAATCCATTCTATATTTCAATTCATTTGTATTCCATATAGATAACCCATAAATTAATATTGCACTTTGGTTTTTTGCACTTATATTATTGCACTTTAAACATATATTGCACTTCCTCTATTGCACAAATTCAGGTATTGCACATGCTCCACATTTCATTTATTGCACATTTTGCACTTAGCTTTCCAAATCAAGGTGCTCATGTTTAGTAGTTCTGGTCGGTTTTCACATGGTGCTCTCCCGTCCTACGCGTTTCCTCCATTTAGAATTCTTCAGGGACTTGTGCGAGCAGACTTGTCAATCCATCTGGTGCGTGTGGCTCTGATGGCGGCCATACTCATATTGAAATTTGCGCCTTCTTTTATATCTAAAGACTCCTCCTCCTATCTGTTACGTAACATTACTTATCCTATTGGCAACTACCATCATCGCCGTCAGGACTTTATTTCACAGGTACGTACAGGGAGGGGTATGCGGTCCAACTCAGGAGACTCCACGCCTCGTTCTGAGCTCCGTGTCTGTGCACCAATCATCGTGGCTGTGTCCTTACCAGGTAGGTGTTCTCCGTGTTTGTTAACTCTTAGCTTCCCAGTCTTTTTCGTTCGTTATTGTTATATTGATACTTTGTATATTTTCATTATTTTTTCTTCACAGTTTGGTTAATCGTTATATCTTACTTTGATGTTTTATTCAATGTAACTTGCATAAGATATATAATCATTCAGTCCTCCTGGTTTGAGGGCTTCCAATCTAAAAGTCCAATAGGCTTCCCTCTGTAGGAGGGTTTTGTCCCAATCCCCTCCTCTTTTTGGTGGGGGGACCACCTCAATGATCCGTGCTTTCAGGTTTATTACCTCACTTCGATAATGACTGGCAAAATGTATGCCCACCGGTGTCTCTCTTTCATTGGCAATGTCTCCAATATGTTCTTGCAGTCCCTTGTGGAATGTTCTAAAAGTTTTCCCAACATAGTTTTTGGGGCATGGGCAAGTTAATAGGTATGTCACCCCTTTAGTTTCACAGTTCGCAAAGTGATGAATGTCATATTCAGTTTTTGTAACTGCACTGGAGATTTTTTTTCCTTTCTGAACATATTTGCAGACACTGTATTTTCCGCATGTGAACATTTCTTGAGGTTTCGTAAACCAATTTTTTCCAGTCTTTTCAGGTTCAAAAGAGCTTTTAATTAGTTGGTCCTTCAAATTCTTTCCTCGCCTATAGGTTATTAGAGGTTGTTCTGATATAATTTGTGACAGTGTAGTGTCCAACTTTAGTATATTCCAGTATTTTTGAAAAATGTATTTTATATTTGGGGCTTGTTCATCAAACGTGTCTATTATTCTAGAGACATTATCCCCCACTGTTTGCTGTTTGCGGGATTAGTAACTGTGACCTCTGTGATCTCATTGCTCTATGATAGGCTGTTTTTAATACTTTGTTGGGATAACCTCTGCTCCTCAACCTCATACGTAACTCATTGGCTTGAATTTGGAACTCACCTATACTGGAACAATTCCTGCGCAAGCGCAGGTATTGACCAGCGGGAATCCCCTGCTTCAGTGGGCGCGGATGGCAGCTCTCCCACCGAAGCAGGGAATTCGTGGCAGTTTCTTTACGATGCGTCCTTGTCTGAATACTACCTTCGTCAGTGAGTGTAATCTCTAGATCCAAGAACATCAATGTGTTCTTGCTAATTGTGCTAGTAAATTTCAGACCCAAGTTATTACAATTGAGGAAGTCTACAAAGCTGTTAAATGCCTCTTGTGTGGATGTCCATACGATCAGGACGTTGTCTATGTACCTGAGCAACAATTGTATGTGGTCAGTCCAAGACGACGCCTGATCGGAGAACACCACCTGGTCCTCCCAAGAGCCAAGGTACAGATTAGCGACTTGGATGTCTATACCTGATCTGCGACTGGGACCAAGTTACTATCCACGGGCACCCACCATCTTTACTTATTGCAAGGTTGTGCTGCTTCCACCACTTGTTCCTATCTATCTATCTATCTATCTATCTCATATCTATCTATCTATTTATCTATCACATATCTATCCAGCTATCTCATTTCTATCTATCTATTATCTATCTATCTCATATCTATCTCATATCTATCTCATATCTATCTATCTAATATTTATCTATCTATCTCATATCTATCTATCTATCTATCTATATATCTATCTATCTCATATCTATTTATCTATCTATCTATCTATCTCATATCCAGGGCCGCCATCAGGGGGGTACAACCAGCACGCCAGTATGGGGCACGGACCCCCTGGGAGGCCCGGCTAGGCCCGACACTTTTTTTTTTATGTCTTGGGAGTCAGTGTCACTCACTGAGCGCTTGGGGGGGTCCTCACTATACACTGACTGACCGTACTATTTACAGTCAGTCAGTCAAACAGTCCCGCTGCGCTGCTCCACATACCTCCGGGCCGGCGGCCTCTGCCTGGTGGCTGCCGGGAGGTACTAGCGCAGCACGTCCGCTGAGCTATGATATAGCACGTTGGCCCTGACGTCAGAAGAGAGTGGCGCCGAGAAGAAAAGCCTGAACGGGGGAGCAGCTAGGAAGAGGCGTGGCTGGCTAGCCGGGAAGGTAGCTACAGCAGGTTGCCTTTAGTTCTTCGATTACTGCTCCGCTGTAGGCAGTGGTCCGGGGTTTACAACAACATATGGGGGCCCAGGGGCCTATATATATATATATATATATATATATATATATATATATATATATATATATATAGGGACACAGGGGCCTATAGCAACTAATGGGTGCACAGGGGACTATAACAACTAATGGGGGCACAAGGGCTTATAACAACTAATGGGGGCATAGGGGCCTATAACTACTTATGGGGGCACAGGGGCCTATAATTTCTTATGGGGGCACAGGGGCCTATAATTTCTTATGGGGGCACAGGGGCCTATAACTATTTATGGGGGCACAGGGGCTTATAACTACGAATGGGGCACAGAGGCCCATAACTAATAATGGGGACACAGGGGCCTATAACTACTAATGGGGGCACTGAGGCCCATAACTACTAATGGGGACACAGGGGTTGATAACTGCTTATGGGGGCACAGGGGCCTATAACTGCTTATGGGGACACAGGGGCCTATAACTACTAATGGGGGCACAGAGGGCCATAAATACTAATGGGAACACAGGGGCCTATAACAACTTATGTGGGCACAGGGGCCTATAACTGCTTCTGGGGGCACAGAGGCCCATAACTAGTAATGGGAGCACAGGAGCCTATATATATATATATATATATATATATATATATATATATGTGTGGTGTCCCGGTACCATACCTTGTACCATAACTTGTGTGCTAAGTCCCCAAAGTCAGAGTTCCTATGTACCGGTGGGATCACCTCTTGTCACCTCTTCCTTCTTTAATTTTATTATGTTTGATGTGAATAAATTGTATATATTTTATTATATGTATAGTACTTCCAGGACCTTAGGTCACATGACTAATAAGTCTAATGTTAAGTTAAGCTTAAGGCCCTTCAGGGCACGTGATGTGGTCACATGATATACCATAATGCTTTGTGAAAGGACTGACAGCTGGTGGGAACCAATAAGCTCTAAATCTGCCCCTCTCCATATAGGTGCGCAGTAACCAATCTCTCGCGCTCTTTCCCTCGCACAAATCTAAAGACAGAACTAGGCCTGAAGCCTATCACTGCTGCAACTTACTAACCATGAGTTTACCAAATCCAAATCCCGTTAATCCTGCGTGACTGCTGGACCTAAACAATTCCCCTAAATCCAGCGGAACAGCGTGATTCCAGACTCAGATCTTATATACTACAAGGTCCCAACCCACTGTGAGGAACTTACAGACTACTCTTCTGTATAGACTGTTTGCCGTTATCAACCTGCATAAAAGCTGCAGTAAAGTTATCTACAGTTTACTAAACCTCCTGTTGTGGACAATCCTTTATTCCTCTCTATCGTTCCTGGAACGGGTGGCGGTAGGAAATATATATACTGAGGAAGAACCCACACCCTGGCGTCACATTAAGGGTTAATCCAACACCCTTTCATCACTGCACAGCTACACCACCTACACCCCCAGGGCCGTTTGATGGAATTTGGGGACCCCAAGCAAAATGGACATGGAGCCCCCCCCCCCCCTGATGTTCACGCACGTCACGCTCTAGGGCCGGCATCAGGACCTAGTAACGCCGGCCCTTGAATTCTGGGAGCACGACGTGAGCGAACGTCAATACGAGGCCCCCACATTAGGTGCAGCACAGTTCCCCCTACATTAGGTGCAGCACAGTTCCCCCCATGTTAGGTGCAGCAGAGTTCCCCCCACGTCAGGTGCAGCAGAGTTCCCCCCACGTTAGGTGCAGCAGAGTTCCCCCACGTTAGGTGCAGCAGAGTTCCCTCCACGTTACGTGCAGCAGAGTTCCCCCCACTTTAGGTGCAGCAGAGTTCCCTCCACATTAGGTGCAGCAGAGTTCCCCCCCACAGTAGGTGCAGCAGAGTTCCCCCCACATTAGATGCAGCAGAGTTCCCCCACGTTAGGTGCAGCAGAGTTCCCTCCACGTTACGTGCAGCAGAGTTCCCCCCACATTAGGTGCAGCAGAGTTCCCCCCACATTAGGTGCGGCAGAGTTCCCCCCACATTAGGTGCGGAACAGTTCCCCCCACATTAGGTGTGGCAGAGTTCTCCCCACATTAGGTGCGGCAGAGTTCCCCCCACATTAGGTAGGCAGAGTTCCCCCTACATTAGGTGTGGCAGAGTTCCCTCCACATTAGGTAGGCAGTGTTCCCCCCACATCAGGTGCAGCAGAATTCTCCCCACATTAGGTGCAGCAGAGTTCCCTCCCACATTAGGTGCAGCAGAGTTCCCCCTCATTAGGTGCAGCAGAGTTCCCTCCACATTAGGTGCAGCAGAGTTCCCCCCCACAGTAGGTGCAGCAGAGTTCCCCCCACATTAGGTGCAGCAGAGTTCCCCCCACATTAGATGCAGCTGAGTTCTCCCAGCATAAGGTGCAGTATAGCTCCCCCAAATTAGGTGCAGTTCCCCCACATTAGGTGCAGTATATAGTTCCCCCACAATTAGGTGCAGTATAGTTCCCCCACATTAGGTGCAGTATATAGTTCCCCACATTAGGTGCAGTATATAATTCCCCACATTAGGTGCAGTTTATAGTTCCACACATTAGGTGCAGTATATAGTTCCCCACATTAGGTGCAGTATATAGTTCCCCACATTAGGTGCAATATATATTTCCCCACATTAGGTGAAGAATAGTTCCCCCACATTAGGTGCAGAATAGCTCACGCACATTATGTGCAGTATAGCTTCCCCACATTAGGTGCAGTATAGCTCCCCCACATTAGGTGCAGTATAGCTCCCCCACATTAGGTGCAGTATAGCTATCCCACATTAAGGACAGTATAGTTCCCCACAATAGATGCAGTATAGCTCCCCCACATTATGTGCAGTATAGCTTCCCCACATTACGTGCAGTATAGTCCTCCACATTAGGTGCAGTATAGTTCCCCCCACATTAGGTGCAGTATAGTTCCCCCACATTAGGTGCAGTATAGATCCCCCCACATTAGGTGCAGTATAGTCCCCCACATTAGGTGCAGTATAGTCCCCCACATTATGTGCAGTACAGTTCCCCACATTAGGTGCAGTATATAGTCTCCCACATTAGGTGCAGTATATAGTCCCCCACATTAGGCGCAATATAGTTCCCCACATTAGGTGCAGTACAGTTCCCACATTAGGTTCAGTATAGTCCCCCCACATTAGGTGCAGTATAGTTCCCCCACATTAGGTGCAGTACATAGTCCCCCCACATTAGGTGCAGTACATAGTCCCCCACATTAGGTGCAGTATACAGTCCCCCATATTAGGTGCAGTACAGTTCCCCCACATTAGGTGCAGTATAGTTCCCCCACATTAGGTGCAGTATATAGTCCCCCACATTAGGTGCAGTATAGTTCCCCCACACTAGGTGCAGTATAGATCCCCCACATTAGATGCAGTATGTTCCCCCCACAGACATACAGTCTTTAGCCATATACAGTGTATGGCTGGAGGCTGTATGCCTGTTTTACTGCCCCACTTCAGTATTCCGACCACCACTCCGGGGTCACGATCTAATGCTATGGCCCATAGCCTATGATCATGACCCCGGAGCGGTGGTGGGAATACTGAAGATGACTTACCGCTGCCCGCTGGTCACTTACCTACCATGCGCACGCGTCCTCCTCACTGCTCCGCTCTGTTGCCATGGGCGCATGCACGGGACGTCAGTGACGTCCCTGCGTGCGCTACTTCCCGTCAGCCGGTGTGTTTTTAAAGTTAACGCGGGGCCGGCAGCCGCACAGCGGTAACCGGGGCATCCTTGTGTCCCGAAAAGATTTTTCGTGACACAGGGATGTCCTTAATAGTGATGGGGGGGAATTGCCCCGTCACTACAGGACGGCCAAGCATTGCTTGGTTCGCCTGTCCTGTAGCAACAGCTTTTATGGTAATACAACAAGTGAGGGTTTGTTACAATGTATCAGTGCAAGTCAGAGCTAAGACTGAATGGAGGATTGCCTAGATTGAATACACAGTGGAGGACACTTCATGGAGTAATAGATCTTCAGATGCTTCATGGACGCTCCTGTTATGAGATCATCCACAACAGAAGAGCATCAGAGCAGTATTCGTGAAGAAGGAAAATTCCTGGTAGAGAAGTGTCCAGTCTACTGGACAAGCAGGATGACAACCAATATGGCCGCCATTACAGTCCCCACCCCAGAAGTGGTCTCCCAGCTCTCACACACTCCTAGAAAGTGAATCTTTCTATGGTCTATTCACACGGCAGAATTTCTGCTTGCGGAATTCCACCTCAAATTAAAGCCCATAGACTTCTATGGGATTCCGCACTCCCATTCACACTTCTGAATTTCCGTTTGCGCAAGTGGAAATTCCGCCATGTGAACAGACCCTATCTGTGTAAAGACACAATGATATCTAAGAATGGTCTCACGTATTGGAGCGGTGGTTACATGTGTACTAGGAGCTGCCAAAGATCGCCAAGCTTTTCCAATGGGAGATTCAGCACCTCATTCTTGAGAGGCAGGAGGGGGATGCATTAGGACCCGTGTGATTATAAACTTCTGCTCCATCCTGTATAAGTGTTGTGGGCTGGAATACCCCTTTAGGGTAGGGTCACATGTACAGGGGCGGATCCAGAGTCGAGTCTCGGGAGGGGCACTATTAGAGTATTTTGTGTTGGCGGACAGAAAACAAGGTGTTGCTTACGGAACTTACAATATTATTAAATGTATCATACAGTCCTAACCTTGTTTAAGACTCTTAGGCCATGTTCACATGTCAGAATAATTATCAAATATACCAATTGCCACAGAATGGGAAAGTGCTAAAGAAGTTTTTACCATTTAAAACTACAGCACCCAGTATGACCTAAGTAGTGGTAAGGGGATGCTGGGAGTTGTTGTTTCACCCATCATTACTGCAGAACTTCTTCAGTGACTACAGCTCTGATGTGACACACACAGGAGGATACAGTATGATATCAGTGACTACAGGTGGCGTCTTCTCTATAGTCTTTCCTTATCTAATTCAGATGTACTTACCACGGTACTTGTTCCAGCTAAATGCTCTCTCTGCAGAACTTGATGCCCAGACGTCTCCTCACTATGTCAGCGGATTCTGATCCTCTATATGAAAACAATAATTATTATAATACTGCCAAACACTGTATTCTTCGAATATAATACTGGCACATACCTTCTGAATATAATTCTGACACACTGTACCTCCTGAATATACAACACACTGTACCCTCTGAATATAATACCGCCACACACCGTACCCTCTGAATATAATACTATCACACACCGTACCCTCTGAATATAATACTACCACACACTGCGCCATCTAAATATAATACTACCACACACTGTGCCCTCTGAATATAACACTACCACACACTGTGCCCTCTAAATTTAATACTAGCAAACACTGCACTCTCTGAATATAATACTACCACACACTGCACTCTCTGAATATAATACTACCACACTGTGCCCTCTAAATTTAATACTACCACACACTGCACTCTCTGAATAGAATACTACCACACACTGCACTCTCTGAATATAATACTACCACACACTGTGCCCTCTAAATTTAAAGGACAACTGTAGTGGTCAAAAATCCCTGCCCAAATGTTCCCCAAACAAAAGTTATACAATTCAGTCAATTAGTTCTATTTACCTATATGCAGCCGTTTCTGAGATATTAGAGTTGCCAGCATAGCCCAGTAGTCCTGCGTCCGTCCCCTATTCATTACATTGCAGCCGCCATCTTGGGGACGGAGATCTCTTCCTCCCAGCAGTGTTTGTGCTCCCCCTAGCCTCCGTCAGGTCCTCCCTCTTATGCATATGCATGAGCGGGTGCTTTCTGAGGCAGCCATAGGCTCATCCTCAGAAACGCCCCTATCTGTAAGATTCAAGCAGGGGGAGAATGAGGACGTCCACAGCTCCTCCCCCCTCCCCTGCTCTGTCTACATTGGACCTCACTTATCACCGGGAGGATTCAAGTTTTCATGGGGGAAAACACAGAGCAAACCACAGAGCAGGGAGGGGAGGACGTGTGTGTGAAGGAGACATATTACACTGCAGGGGCTGGTGGTGTATACAGGGAATAAATATCATACTGGAGATGATTCTGTGTGTGAGGGGGGGGACTACTGAATGACACATGCTGGGAGTTGTAGTCCCTGTTATGTGTGTGTGTATGCCAGTGTTTCCCAACCAGGGAATGCTGGGAGTAGTAGTTTTGCAACATCTGGAGGCACCCTGGTTGGGAAACACTGGTGTATGAACTACAACTCCCAGGAGACTACAGATATACAATAGAGGTGTTTGTGAACTACAACTCCCAGGAGACTACAGAGATACAATAGAGGTGTTGGTGAACTACAACCCCCAGGAGACTACAGAGATACAATATAGGTGTTGGTGAACTACAACACCCAGGAGACTACAGAGATACAATAGAGGTGTTGGTGAACTACAACTCCCAGGAGACTCCTGATACAATAGAGGTGTTGGTGAACTACAACACCCAGGAGACTACAGAGATACAATAGAGGTGCTTGTGAACTACAACTCCCAGGAGTCTCCTGATACAGTAGAGGTGTTGGTGAACTACAACTCCTTTATACACTCAAACAGCAGAAAGCTGACAGGGCATGCTGGGATTTGTAGTCTTGCAACAGCTGGAGGCACCACTGGAATTCCCAGCATGCCCGAACAGCATATAAAATAACTGGGCATGCTTGGAGTTGTAGTTGGGAAAAAGATGGAGGGACCCCTATCAGGACAATTTTATAGGCAAACAATTATGTTTTTTTTTTTTTACCATTTTTACTTTCACTATCCACTCTCCAGTGTCCACACTACAGTGAGCACGGAGGCAGCTGCTTCATCACTGGACAGGAGCCAGCATGGGGAGGGGGAGATGAGCAGAAGGGGAGGGTGTATGCATAGGGGAGGGAGATGTGGGCGTTACAATATAATAATTTGCTCGGGGGGGGATAGAACAGGGGGAGGGCAGCAGCTTACAGGAAGTAAGCACAAGGCATGATGGGAGATGTAGTTTTATTTTCACTTCTCCTCCGTAATTTGTGTGCTGATAACGGGAGAACGACTGGGCCAATTTTGATGGGGGAGACATCGTTGGAAAGGTCTTTCAAAGACCTATTAAATGGGGTAAAAAAAAGTTTTTTTGCCCAGCACTGCAGATGTCCTTTAATACTACCACACACTGCACTCTCTGAATAGAATACTACCACGCACTGCACTCTCTGAATATAATACTACCAAACACTGCACTCTCTGAATATAATACTACCACGCACTGCACTCTCTGAATATAATACTACCACGCACTGCACTCTCTGAATATAATACTACCACACACTGTGCCCTCTAAATTTAATACTACCACACACTGCACCCTCAGTATATAATACTACCACACACTGCACTCTCTGAATATAATACTACCACACACTGTACCCTCTAAATTTAATACTACCACACACTGCACTCTCTGAATATAACTTGCTGTGCAGTGTACCCTCTGAATAAAATACCCAAATGTATTGTGGCCTATAAAAAAACGTACCACCCCAGAAATTCCTCATAATCTACAATATACTTCTGAAATGCAGAACACTCTGTGCCTTCACATATAGTAATAATGCCCCATCTTGTGCCCCTACATGTAATAATTATGACCCGTCCTGTTCCCCCCACATAATAATGCCCTGTGCCCCTAACATATACTGCCCCCTGTGCTGTGCCCTTCACATATAATTCCCCGTTCTTTGCCCCTCACATATAATGCCCCATCATGCGTCCCTCACATATAATGCCCCCTGTGCTGTGCCCCTCACATATAATGCCCCCCGTGCTGTGCCCCTCACATATAATGTCCCCTGTGCTGTTCCCCTCACATATAATGCCCCCTGTGCTGTGCCCCTCACATATAATGCCCCCCATGCTGTGCCCCTCACATATAATGCTCCTGTCATATGCCCCACACATATAATGCCCCCTGTGCTGTGCCCTTCACATATAATGCCCCCGTTCTTTGCCCCTCACATATAATGCCCCCATCATGCACCCCTCACATATAATGCCCCGTGCTGTGCACTTCACATATAATGTCCCCGTTCTTTGCCCCTCACATATAATGCCCCCATCATGCGCCCCTCACATATAATGCCCCCTGTCCTGTCCAGTCAGGGGGAATTATATGTGAGGGGCACAGGACAGGGGGCATTATATGTTTGGGGCACATGACAGGAGCATTATATGTGAGGGGCACAGGACAGGGGGCATTATATGTGAGGGGCGCATGATGGCGCATTATATATGAGGGGCACAGGATGGGGGCATTATATATGAGGGGCGCATGATGGGGGCATTATTTGTGAGGAGCACAGGGGGCATTATATGTGTGGGGCACAGCACAGGGGGCATTATATGTGATGGGCACAGAACAAGGGGCATTATATGTGTGGGTCACAGCACGGGCATTATATGTGAGGGGAACAGCACAGGGGACATTATGTGTGGGGCACAGCACAGGGGGCATTATATGTGTGGGAAACAGCACAGGGGGCATTATATGTGCGGGGCACAGCACAGGGGGAATTATATCATATAATGCCCCCTGTGCTGTGCCCCACATATATAATACCCCCTGTGCTGTGCCCCACACATATAATACCCCCTGTGTTGTGCCCCCCACACATATAATTTATATGTGTAAGCACAGCACAGGGGGCATTATATGTGTGGGGCACAGCACAGGGGGCATTATATGTGTGGGGCACAGCACAGGGGGCATTATATGTGTGGGGCACAGCACAGGGGGAATTATGTGTGGGGCACAGCACAGGGGGCATTATATCATATAATGCCCCCTGTGCTGTGCCCCACACATATAATACCCCCTGTGCTGTGCCCCACACATATAATACCCCCTGTGCTGTACCCCCCACACATATAATTTATATGTGTGGGCACAGCACAGGGAGCATTATATGTGTGGGGCACAGCACAGGGGGCATTATATGTGTGGGGCAC
The DNA here is from genome assembly GCF_029499605.1 of Hyla sarda. Lineage (NCBI taxonomy): Eukaryota > Metazoa > Chordata > Amphibia > Anura > Hylidae > Hyla > Hyla sarda. The sequence continues at coordinate 70,838,195 of NC_079198.1, read as the reverse complement.
AGCACAGGGGGCATTATATGTGTGGGGCACAGCACAGGGGGAATTATGTGTGGGGCACAGCACAGGGGGCATTATATGATATAATGCCCCCGGTGCTGTGCCCCACACATAAAATACCCCCTGTGCTGTGCCTCACACATATAATGCCCCCTGTGCTGTGCCCCACACATATAATTTATATGTGTGGGCACAGCACAGGGGGCATTATATGTGAGGGGCACAGCACAGGGGGCCCCCCTGTCATGTGCTCTTAACATATAGTGCCCCCAGTGCTTTGCCCTGCAGCACCTCACATTAAGAATTCCCCTTTCTCCCCCCCCCCCCCAAAGTTTTTAAATCCCCCTCCCCCTCCGATACAGTGACCTTAACATTGGCACATATTCGGTCCCCCAAATCCCCTGGGCCCTGAGCATACTCTAAGTACTTACAGTATGCCGGCCACGGGGACGGGATTTCCGGGCGCCGGCACGATGATGTGACGTCATCGCGCCGGCCTGCAGAGGATCGCGTCCCCGCAGCTCACACGCTGTGTACTCACAGCCTGTGACAGCCAGGGTTAGTGAATGGTGGAGCGGAAGCTTACAGCTTCGGCTCCACCATTCTAGGGGGCGGGGTGCAGCAATTGCCCCGTTGCCCCCCCCCCCTGGATCCGCCACTGCACATGTAGCACATTGCCAGCATATTTGATGCTGCGGATGTGCTACTTAGTTTGCCTCCTGCTGTGCCCGTGTGTCCTGCTTTGTCTGCTCATAGGAGTAATCCACCGTTATGAACAGACACAGGGATCTGAGAATCAGAGATCCGCCATGTCCGCAAGTACACGCGCAGTGTACTCACAGACATTGCGGCCACTCTCGGCCTTGCTCATGGAACAAGGGGAGTGATCGCAATGTCTATGAGTAAACTGCGTATGCACGTGACTCACAGGTCACTGGGTGTCTGCTCGTATTGGCGTATCGCTGCTATGAGCAGACAAAGCAGGGTACATGGGCACAGCAGGAGGCGCACTCATTAGCGCATCCACCGCGTCAAATAACCTGCAGATGCGCTACGTGTGACCAGGGCCGGCCTTAGGTGTTCAGGCGCCCTGTGCGAGCTAACCTTTTTTTGCGTCTTTTTTTGTGCAAATTTTGATATAATTTTTCATCCCCTTGTCTACAGTTAAGTTTACCATAGAGTACTTTCTACTGCACTTTCTACTTTCTTGCGCAAATATACACCACCTCAGAGGACACATACCAGAAGTATCTATTTTGACACAGTAAGGACTGCTATAGCCCATGATGGAAGTTGTAGTCCATGGGCTGAGATGCAGATTGCACCGGGTCATTCTGCAGAGACCCGCTGCAATTTATTAACTATACAAGCCAGCGGTACATGCGGCTCCACTGTGCTGCCTTCCGCTCCTGTATACACTGTCATAATTCATAATCCCCGCCAACGGGAGAGGGGAGCTCTGATTGGTCAATAGCTATTCACCAATCAGAGCTCCCCTCTCCCGGCGGGGATTATGAATTATAAGAGCTGTATATAGGAGCCGGCAGCAGCGCAGTGTAGATACCTGTACCATTGGCTTGTATAGTTAATAAATGCATGTGATCGACCCCCCTGCCCTTGGACTACTACTCCTACTACTATTCCCCGCTGCCGGGAGAGGGGAGCTCTGATTGGTCAATAGCTATCCACCAATCAGAGCTCCCGTCTCCCGGCGGTGATTATGAATTATTACAGTGCATATAGAAGCCGGCGGCAGCGCAGTGTAGCTGCATGTACCGCCGACTTTTTAACTTAAATGTGGATCGCAGCAGATCATTCTCTGGAGATCTGTTGCGTTCCGCATTTATTAACTATACAAACCGGACTTACATGTGTCTACACTGCGCTGCTGCTGGCTTCTATATACACTGTAATAATTTATAATCCCCGCCGGAACACGGGAGCTCTGATTGGTGGATAGCTATTGACCAATCAGAGCTCCCCTCTCCTGGCGGCAATTATGAATTATTACAGTGTATATAATATAGAAGCCGGCGGCAGCGCAGTGTAGACACATGTAAGGCCGGTTTGTATAGTAAATAAATGCGGATCGCAACAGATCTCCAGAGAATGATCTGCTGCGATCCACATTTAAGTTAAAAAGTCGGCAGTACATGCAGCTACACTGCACTGTCGCCGGCTTCTATATACTCTGTAATAATTCATAATCGCCGCCAGGAGAGGGGAGCTCTCTCCCACCAATCAGAGCTCCCGTGTTCCGGTGGCGGGGATTATGAATTATGTCAGTGTATATAGGAGCACAAGCGCACAGTGTAGCCGCATGTACTGCCGGCTGTTTAACATAAATGTGGATCGCAGCAGATCATTCTCATGCGATCCGCATTTATTAACTATACAAGCCGGCCTTAAATGCCTCTACATCGCCCTGGCCGCCAGCTTGTATATACACTGTCATAATTCATAATCCCCGCCGGAACACGGGAGCTCTGATTGGTGGATAGCTATTGACCAATCAGAGCTCCCCTCTCCCGGTGGCGGGGATTATGAATTATGACTGTATATACAAGCTGGCGGGCAGCACGATGTAGGCGCATGTACCGCCGTCTTGTTATCTTAATAAATGTGGATGGCAGCGGGTCTCTGCAGAATGACCCAGTGCGATCTGCACCTAAGCCCCTGGACTACAACTCCCATCATGGGCAGAGTCTGTCCAAGATGGGAGTAGTAGTCCTAAAAGTCCCGCAACTGGGGGATGTGCAAGTGCCATCCCTCAGCAGCGCTGCGGTACTTCAACTAATCCCATCATGGGACAGACTCTGTCCCATGATAGGAGTAGTAGTCCAAGGGCAGAGGGACAGATCTCTGTTCACATTATGCGTTTTGCATAATGGGAACAGAGCCTTTCTGGCAGTGTGTTCCCAAACAGGGAGACTTCAGCTGTTGCTTAACTACTGCCCCCCATAATGGAAGTTGTAGTTTAGCAACAATTGGAGGCTCCCTGTTTAGGAACACACTGCATTATGTGCACTCTTCCCAGGGGAGAGCAAGATAAATGTACTAACCCATATTTCTTGTTTTAATTTTCTTCTCATTTCAGATACGTGAATGCGGAGGACTACATCAGATTCGGTGGACTGCGACGACTGCGTTTTTTTTTATTTCAATAAAATGGTTAACGAGGGCTGTGGGGGAGAATGTTTTGCTAAATAAATTTTTTTTTTGCTGCTTGGTTGGAATCTGGCTGATACTAAAAATAGAGGAACCCTACGCGTTTTTTTTTTTAAAATAAATAAATAAAAAAAAGTGAGTGGTTCCCCCATTTTTTCAGTATCAGCCAGATGCCAACCAAGCAGCAACAGCCTGACACTACCAGGGTGGGCGAGCACCATTGTTACTGGCCCTCCCCAGCCTAAATAATGCCAGGCTGTTACCGCCTAGGCACAGAAGCGCCATTTTTGACACTCGGGGCCTGTTGGTACTAGCTCTTCCCGGTACCCCTGTGGCAGTGGGTATTGGGGCAATAATTGGGTGTTAGCGCTAGCTTATTTGGGGGCTAACACTAAGCCCCAGATTAGTAATGGATTCTGTCTACAAGACACATTCCACTACTAAAAACACAACACAATGGAAAAAAAACTTTTTATAAAAAAAACACCCCCCCCCCCAAAGCCGTCGTTAACCTTTTTATTGACATTTAAAAAAAAAAAAAGCTGTTCATCGTCGCAATCCACAAAATCTGACATAGTATTCCACATTCACGTATCTAAATTTCGAAGAAAAAAAACAACAAAAAGTTTAGTACATTTTTTGGTTTCCACACACCAGCAAAAACACAAGAAAAACTGACAAAACGCAGGGCTGTGGGGGAGTTTTTTTAAATACATTTTTTTTTCAATGTGTCTTTTTTTTTATAATTGAATTTTCAGGCTTAGTAGTGGAAGCTGTCTTATAGACCTAATGCATTGATAAGCCGGGGCTTAGCATTAGCACCAAAATCAGCTAGCGCTAACCTCCAATTATTACCACGGAACCCACCGCCACAGGGGTGCTTGGAAGAGCCAGTACCCCAGGCCCGGAGCGTCAAAAATGGCGCTCCTGGGCCCAGGCAGTAACAAGCTGGTGTTATTTAGGCTGGGGAGGGCCAGTAACAATGGTCCTAGCCCACCCTGGTAACATCAGGCTTTTGCTGCTTGGTTGGAATCTGACTGATAATAAAAATAGGGGAACCCTATGCGTTTTTTTTTTATAAATAAATTTAAAAAAGTGAGTTGTTCCCCCATTTTTTCAGTATCAGCCAGATGCCAACCAAGCAGCAACAGCCTGACACTACCAGGGTGGGCGAGCACCATTGTTACTGGCCCTCCCCAGCCTAAGTAACGCCAGGCTGTTACCGCCTAGGCCCAGAAGCGCCATTTTTGACACTCCGGGCCTGTTGGTACTAGCTCTTCCAGGAACCCCTGTGGCGGTGGGTACCGGGGTAATAATTGGGGGTTAGCGCTAGCTGATTTGGGGGCTAACGCTAAGCCCCAGCTTAGTAATGGATTCTGTCTACAAGACACATTCCACTACTAAAAACACAACACATTGAAAAAAAAAATTTTATAAAAAAAAAAACACTCCCCCCACAGCCGTCGTTAACCCTTTTATTGACAATTTTAAAAAAAACGCTGTTCATCATCGCAATCCACAGAATCTGACATAGTCCTCCACATTCACGTATCTAAATTTCGAAGAGAAAAAAACAACAAAAAGTTTAGTAAATTTGTTTGTTTCCACACACCAGCAAAAATGCAAGAAAAACTGACAAAACGCAGGGCTGTGGGGGAGTATGTTTTTTAAATAAATTTTTTTTTTCAATGTGTTTTTTTTTTATAATTGAATTTTCAGGCTTAGTAGTGGAAGCTGTCTTATAGACCTAACCATTACTAAGCCGGGGCTTAACATTAACCCCAAAATCTGCTAGCGCTAACCTCCAATTATTACCCCGGAACCCACCACCACAGGGGTGCTGGGAAGAGCCGGTACCCCAGGCCCGGAGTGTCAAAAGTGGCGCTCCTGGGCCCAGGCAGTAACAGGCTGGCGTTATTTAAGCTAAGACACATTCCACTACTAAAAACACAACACATTGAAAAAAAAACTTTTATAAAAAAAAACACTCTCCCCCACAGCCGTCGTTAACCCTTTTATTGACATTTAAAAAAAAAAAGCTGTTCATCTTCGCAATCCACAAAATCTGACATAGTCCTCCGCATTCACATATCTAAATTTCGAAGAAAAAAAACTTTGTTAAATTTTGTTAATTTTTTTGTTTCCACAAAGCAGCAAAAACGCAAGAAAAACTGACAAAATGCAGGAAAAAGCTGGGACAGTTTTTCTGACATTTTTTATGATGGACAAAAATCCTCAATGGAATCCTGGCCTCAAAGCAATAGAACAAAATCCCTATGTCCACTTTTCCTGTGAGGTAGCGAAGGAGTGTACGGTAGAGCGAGAAGGGCGTTTCTATATGCGCACAAGATTTATCAAAGGAGTGCACAGCCTTAGTAAATTCCGAGAAAAAGTGTACAATAGACAAGCAGTGTAAAGGGATAGAACTGTGTCTACAATAGACAAATAATGATAAATCTCCCCCTTAGTGTCCATGGCTGAGGAAAAAAAAAAAAATCTGAAAATTATATATAAAATAAATAATCAATAGCTGTTATCAATAAAGCTACTAAACTAAAACATTAGGGTAACTAACTAACTAGAGAATCCATAGAAAGATGGTCGTGCTAGCGTACACTATAATAATAATAATAATAGTAACAATTATATAACCAATAAATTACACAAGTTATTACAAATTAATGATTTAAAAATGAAAAAAATCACCTCTAGCAGATATTGGCTGCCGTAAGCCGTTCTGGGAGAGTGGGATACTGAGAGCAATGCCGATGGTATTGCACAGTAACCACCTGGCCGTTCCACCCTTGCGTTGCCGTGACCCCGCCTCCGCGTGACGTCACGAAACGTTCTGCGCATGCTACAGGAGAGGTCTGGAGGAGGAGCATGTCCGTCCAACACTGTGCAGCGATATCGCTCACATCAGGGCCGGTTTTAGGCTTAGCGTGGCCCTGGGCAAAATCAAAAGTGGGGCCACAAAAGTCGTAATAGTGCACTAACCAGATTTGCAAATTTTTTGTCACTTCAAATACCATAAAAAAATATCTAAAAAGCAATTGAAAAGTCCCATCAAAACAAAAACGTACCGATAAAAACTACAAATCACAGTGCAAAAAATTACCCTCATACATCCCCATATAAAGAAAAATAAAAGTTATAGGTATCAGAATAGTAATTTATTTTTATTTTTGTATAGTTCCCCCACATTAGGTTGGCAGCATAGTTCCCCCACATTCGGATGGCAGCATAGTTCCCCCACATTAGGTTGAAGTTCCCCCACGTTAGGTTGGCAGTATAGGCCCCCCCACATTAGGTTGGCAGTATAGTTCCCCCCCATTAGGTAGGCAGTATAGTTCCCCCCCATTAGGTTGTACTTCCCCCACATTAGGTAGGCAGTATAGTTCCCCCACATTAAGTTGTAGTTTCCCCACATTAGGTAGGCAGAATAGTTCCCCCACATTAGGTAGGAAGTATAGTTCCCCCACATTTGGATGTAGTTCCCCCACATTAGGTAGGCAGTATAGTTCCCCCACATAAGGTTGTACTTCCCCCACATTAGATAGGCAGCATAGTTCCCCCATATTAAGTTGTAGTTTCCCCACATTAGGTTGTAGTTCCCCCAAATTAGGTAGGCAGTTTAGTTCCCCACATTAGGTTGTAGTTCCCCCACATTAGGCTGGCAGTATAGTTCCCCCACATTAGGTTGTAGCCCCCCCCCATTAGGGTGGCAGTATAGTTTCCCCACATTAGGTGCAGTACAATTCCCCCAAACTATGTGCAGTATAGCTCCCCCACAGAAATACAGCCTTCAGTCATATACAGTGTATGGCTGGAGGCCGAATGCCTGTGTACTACCCCACATCAGTGCTCCGACCACCACTCCTCCGGTCAGGGGTCACGATCTACTGCCTATAGGCCATAGCAGTAGGTCCCGGGACCGGAGGAGCCGTGGTTGGAGCACTGAAGATGACTTGCAGGTAACTTACCATGCGCGCGCGTCCTATGGGCGCATGCACGGGACGTCACTGACGTCCCAGCGTGCGCTACCTCCCGTGGCTCCTGCGTTTTAAAAGTTAAGGGCTGCAGAAAGGTAACCGGTGCATCCTTGTGTCCCGTAAAGATCTTTTGGGACACAGGGATGTTTCGAATGTGACGGGGCCCCCTGCAGGCTGCTCAGTGTCGGATCTCCCCCCTGGATCCGCCACTGAGCAGCCCGTAGGGGGCCTTCTGGGGATGGGGCACAGAGGTGATAGAGCCTCAAGTTTGAGGCTCGATTAGGGTGTGCCCAGGCACACTAGGCACACCCCGTGCGCACGCCTATGCTCATATACTGTATATATATATATAGATATATATATATATATATATATATATATACATACTGCATACATTTATATACCGTATTTATCGGCGTATAACACACACTTTTTAGGCTAAAATTTTTAGCCTAAAGTCTATCTACGTGTTATACGCCGATAAGCCGCTGCACTTCAATGATTTTAAGTGGGCGGTTTAAATCAATGAACTGCAGCAGCTTTGCAGGTGCAGAGACCTGCCGTCGCTGCAGGCTTCTCTGCCCCTGCCTGTCCTGGGGTCTAGAGCCCTGCTGCCGGCCCTTCTCTCCCCCTGGCTATCGGTGCCGCTGCCCGTTCTCTCCCCCTGGCTATCGGTGCAATGGGGCAGCGGTGCCGACAGACAGGGGGAGAAAAGGGGCAGCGGCACCCATTGCCGGCGCTACTGCCCCGTTGCCTCCCCCATCCCCGGTTGTATAATTACCTGTTGACGAGGTCGGGTCCGTGCTGCTTCAGGCCTCCGGTGAGCGTCCCCTGCGTCGTTGCTATGCGATGCGAGACGCAATGACGGCACTCAATGGGGCGCCGGCACCGATAGTCAGGGGGAGAGAACGGGCAGCTGCGCAGATTGCCAGCGGAAGAGAAGCGGCGGCAGCAGGGCTCTAGACCCCAGGAGAGGCAGGGGGAGAGAAGCGGGCCGCGACGGCCTCTCTCCCCCTGCTTTTCCTGGGGGCTTCTGCGGGGTCAGAAACAGCGTATCGGGGTATACACATGCACACACACGCACCCTCATTTTACCAAGGATATTTGGGTAAAAAACTTTTTTATCCTTGGTAAAATGAGGGTGCGTGTTATAGGCCGGTGCGTGGTATACCCCATTAAATACGGTATGTATTTATTATAGATAAAAATATTTTAATTAAAAATAAGCAGCTTGGTTTACTTTATTTTTATTTGTTTTTGAACATTACTGTTACAGCGTGCGCTCCGGTCCCCGTCCCTGGACCGGAGCGTCCGCCCCCTCGGCCTTCTGCCCCTCGGGTTCTCTTGTGTCAGGGACGCGGCTGCCTTGACGGCTGGCTCCCGTTCACGCGCCACGTCCTAGTTCCACATATCTGCCTCCCGGCACGCGCGGCCCCGCTCTCTAGGGCGAGTGCGCACGGCCTTCAGTAAATTTAAAGGGCCAGCGCACCGGTAATTGGTGTGCTGGTTCCTCACTTCCCCTGCCTTCCCAATAAAAGGCACATGCCCCTTCCTGCCCTTGCCGGATCTTTGAGCCCTAGTGCCTCTGAGAAAGCGTCCCTATTGTGTGTATTGCCTTGCCTGTTGCCGAACCCGTTGCTACCGCCTACTCGCCTGTGAACCCTTGCCGTCTGCCCTGACCTCTGCTACGTCTGACTACGCTCCTGCCTGCTCCCTGTGTACCAAACCATATCAGCTGCCAGAGAGGTTGAGTTGCTACTGGAGGATACGACCTGGTGGTTACCGCCGCAGCAAGACCATCCCACCTTGCGGCGGGCTCTGGTGAAAACCAGTAACCACTTACAACCGGTCCAGTTTATCAAACTGTCAAAAAGAAATGGTCAGCTAATGAACAATCGAGTGAACATTTTCTGGCTGATTGCTCACCCTATTAGGCTTTGTTCGCACGGTGGGATATCCGCAATTTTGCACTAATTTTGTTTCTGTCAGAATTATGGTGGAATTTTGTCGGAAATCTGTGTTGTCAATTCTGCTTATTAAAGATTATTAGAATTGAGGTTACAGTGGTCCCTCAACATACGATGGTAATCCATTCCAAATGAACCATCGTTTGTTGAAACCATTGTATGTTGAGGGATCCGTGCAATGTAAAGTATAGCAAGCTGTACTCACCTGTCCCCGCCGCTCTGGACTCGTCACCGCTGCCCTGGATGTCGCCCTCCATCGCTGTCGCCGCGTTTCGTGGTGTCCCCGACGCTCTGGACGTCTCTGCTTCCCCGGGTTCCTCGCTCTCCATCGCCGTCATCACGTCACTACGCACGCACGCCACTCCTATTGGATAACGGGACAGCGTGCGCGCGAAGTGATGACGACGATGGAGAGCGCCGGCGATGGAGGGGATAGTGAAGATGACGCTCCGGAGCCCCGAGGATAGGTAGGAGACCATCACCGGAGCACATGGGGCACAGTAAACGGCTATCCGGCAGCAGATGAAGCAGTCAGCGCTGCCGGATAGCCGTTTATGCGATGTCCCCGACATACAAAAGCATTGTATGTTGATGCTGCCTTCAACATGCGATGGCCTCTGAGAGGCCATCGCATGTTGAAATTATCGTATCTCGGGGCCATCGTAGGTCGGGGGGGTCACTGTATTTAGTTTAGAAAAAAGAAGGCTTAGGGGCGACCTAATAACTATGTATAAATATATCAGGGGACCGTACAGAGATCTCTCCCATGATCTATTTGTACCCAGGACTGTATCTATAACAAGGGGGCATCTGCTACGTTTAGAGGAAAGAAGGTTTCTACACCAGCACAGACGGGGGTTCTTTACTGTAAGAGCAGCGAGACTGTGGAATTCTCTCCTGGAGGAGGTGGTCATAGTCAACTCAGTAAAAGAGTTCAAAAGGGGTCTAGATGCATTTTTGGAAAGTAATAACATTACAGGTTATGGATACTAGATTTATAGGGACAGAACGTTGATCCAGATATTTATTCTGATGCCATATCTGGAGTCGGGAAGGAATTTTTACCTCTAGTACGAGTTTTTTTTTTCCTTCCTCTGGATCAACTCAGTAGGGACTCATTAGGATTATAGATTGAACTTGATGGACTCAGGTATTTTTTCAACCTTATGAACTATGTTACTATGCTGAAATTCAAAGCCCCATTGAGTTCAATGGGATTCTGCCATGGAATTCTGCAAAATGGGACAGCAGAAGTAAATGGGCAGTAAATTTCTGCTGAATTTACAGTGGAATTCTTCAGCAGAATTCCGAAAGGAAATTTCACCATGCGAACATAGCCTCACACAGATCAATATAGGCCTGTTTGGCCAATTATAGCCCTATGTAATTAGGTCCCTACCCTGGGCTTTGTTCTGTATTCTACCTAGTCTCTGTCATTGCTTCTCTGTATATGGTGCAATCAAGTTTGGATCATGATAGGGGTTGCAGACTGGGTAACAAAAAAAAAAAAAAGCAGTACTCATCTCACTGATCCACTGCAGTTTCAACAAACTCTGAGTGTCCGCTGATCTTCACTTTCTGATCAAGTTTCAACACAAGTAAATGCACGTTCACCCCACTAGTGACTGAGTTGGACCCCTGCAGCCAGTAAGTGACTGAGTGGGTATTACTTTCAGCAACAATTGGGGATTTTGAGGTAAGTGCTTTTATTTTTATTTTAAAGGGGTACTCCACTGAAGGTTTTTTTTTATCAATTGGTGCCAGAAAGTTAAACAGATTTGTAAATTACTTCTGTTTAAAAATCTTGAAGCTTTCAGTACTTATCGCCTGTTGTATGCTCCACGGGAAGTTCTTTTCTTTTTGAATTTATTTTCTGTCTGGCCACAGTGCTCTCTGCTGACACCTCTGTCCATGTCAGGTACTGTCCAGAGCAGGAGATGTTTGCTATGTGGATTTGTTCCTACTCTGGACAGTTCCTAAAATGGACAGAGGTGTCAGCAGAGAGCACTGTGGTCAGACAATAAGGAAATTCAAAAAGAAAAAACTTCCTGTGGAGACTACAGCAGTTGATAAGTACTGGAAGAATTAAGATTTTCAAATAGAAGTAATTTACAAACCAGTTTAACTTTCTGGCACCAGTTGATTAAAAAAAAAAAATGTTTTCCATTGGAGTACCCCTTTAACTTGTTGGGGACTAAGGGCGTAAATGCTCCCTGGTACTTAAGGACCAAGGGCGTACCTCAACTCCAGTGGGTATTCCGTTCACTGCCACACGATTTCATTTTCTACACTGACATGCTGGTGTTGCCCTATACTTTTCATTTTAATAAGAGATAAAAGGGAAAAAAGACACCCAAAATTTGTAATGCAATTGTCTCCCGAGTTTGGAAATACCCCATATGTGGATGTAAAGTGCTCTGCGGGCGCACTACAGGGCTCAGGAGTTAGAGCGCACCATGTACATTTGAGGCCTAAACTAGTGATTTGCACAGGGGTGGCTGCTGGTTACAGTGTTTCTGACATAAACGTAAAAAAAAAGAAAAAAAAAGAAAAGAAACACCCACATGTGACTCCATTTTAAAAACTACACCCCTCATGGATAATGACAAGGGGTATAGTGAGCCTTAACACCCCACAGGTGTTTGAAAAATATTCATTAAAGTTGGACATGAAAATAAAAAATAAAAAATGTCACTAAAATGCTGGTGTTACCCCAAAGCTTTCATTTTCACAAGGGGTAATAGTAAAAAAGCCCCCCCAAAATTTGTAAAACCATACCCAATGTGTGGATGTAAAGTGCTCTGCGTTTGCATTACAGAGTTCAGAAGGGAAGGAGAGCAATTGAACTTTAGGAGAGAGAATTTGGCTGGAATTGAAGGCTACCTGCGTTTACAAAGCCCCATGGTGCTAGAACAGTGCCCCCTCCCCCCCACATGTGACCCCCATTTCGGAAACTACACCCCTCACATAATTTAATAAGGGGTGCAGTGAGTATTTACACCCCACTGGTGTCTGACAGATTTTTGGAACAGTGGTCCGTGAAAATGAAACGCCAGTGGGGTGTAAAAGCTCACTGCCACCTTGTTACGTCCGTGAGGGGTGTAGTTTTTGCCCCATGTACTGTGCTACTATGTCCCCACCAGATATGCCATTGTTCTCCCATAAACTGTACCATTATGTCCCATGTACTGTGCACTTTGTCCCCATAAACTGTGCCACTATGCCTCCATGTATTGTGCCACTATGCCCCATGTACTGTGCCACTATGCCCCCATGTACTGTGCCACTATGCCCCTATGAACTGCACCACTATGCCTCCATGAACTGTGCCACTATGCCCCCATGTACTGTGCCACTATGCCCCCATGTACTGTGCCACTATGCCCCTATGAACTGCACCACTATGCCCCATGAACTGCACCACTATGCCTCCATGAACTGTGCCACTATGCCCCCATGTATTGTGCCACTATGCCCCCATGTACTGTGCCACTATGCCCCATGTACTGTGCCACTATTCCCCCATAATTGGTGCCACTATGACCCCCCCTAAAACTGTGCCACTATGCCCCCATAAGATGTGCCACTATGCCCGCATGTACTGTGCCACTATATCCCCATATATTGTGCCACTATTCCCCATGAACTGTGCCACCATGGCCCCATGAAATATGCAACTATGCCTCTATGACCTGTACCACAATGCCCCCTATGACCTGTGCCCCTATGCCCTATGTACTGTGCCACTATGCCTCTATGAACTGTGCAGTTAAATCATCATGCCGCCTGTATAACAAAATAAGCGCTGGGCCGCCGGGCAGGGAACAGAGTGTCTTGAAGACACCGATACAAATGAATGAGGGGAGAGCTGGCTAGTGGTCTTGATGTCTGGCAGTAGCAGTCTGGATCTGGACCACGATCCACCAGTTGGGTACCACTGCTATACATTATATCTGGTGCTGAGTGTGCAGCAGATTTACAGGAATAGTTGTAATAGGAACACATTGCTAATTAAACTTACATAGAAAACTGTGAGTGTTTTATCTACTATATATAGTACTAGCTGAATACCCGGCGTTGCCCGGTTTTTCCTTCCTAATCCTTGTTGGGGAGGAAAATAAACAAAGGAGGAAGCTTTTGACTTCATATTCTGTCTTCATATATTGTTGTCATATCCCAACCCCATATCCTGTCCTCATATCCTGACCTCCTATCCCGTCATCATATCCCAACCTCATATCTCGTCCTCATATCCCGACCTCCTATCCCGAACTCTTATCCCAACCTCCTATCCCATCCTCCTATCCCGACCTCCTATCTCAACCTCCTATCCTGACCTCCTATCCCGTCCTCCTATCCCAACCTCCTTTCTCAACCTCCTATCTCGACCTCCTATCCCGACCTCCTATCCTGTCCTCCTATCCCGTCCTCCTATCTTGACCTCCTATCTCGACCTCCTATCCCATCCTCCTATCTCGACATCCTATCCCGACCTCCTATCCTGACCTCCTATCTCGACCTCCTATCTCGACCTCCTATCCCGAACTCCTATCTCGACCTCCTATCCTGTCCTCCTATCCCGACCTCCTATCCCATCCTCCTATCTCAACCCCCTATCCCGTCCTCCTATCTCCACCTCTTATCCCGACCTCCTATCCCGACCTCCTATCTCAACCTCCCATCCCGTCCTCCTATCTAGACCTCCTATCCCGACCTCCTATCTAGACCTCCTATCCCGACCTCCTATCTCGACCTCTTATCCCGTCCTCCTATCCCGCCCTCCTATCTCCACCTCAAATCCGGTCCTCATATCCCGAACTCCTAACTCGTCCTCCTATCCCGTCCTCCTATCTTGACCTCCTATCTTGACCTCCTATCTCGACCTCCCATCCGTCCTCATATTCCGACCTGTAATATGTGTACCAGGTATTGAAATATCTCCAACCGTACAGAAGTTATGAGAGAACATACATTTCCCATTGATTTGACTGGGACTTTAAACAAAACCCCTGACCCTCACAAATGGGGGTAGTTAAGGGTTAAATTAACTATCCTATATTTTAAGTGGACATATAAGTAACATGTGACCAAGTATTATCAAAATATCTCCAGCCGTTTGGAAGTTATGCAGTAACATATATTTCCCATAGACTTGTA